>NW_020884875.1:16043335-16468094 GCF_003945725.1 Corapipo altera | reverse complement strand
GTCAAGAAAAAGTTGATTTGTGTTGTGTCACACAACATGCAAATGTCATTCAGGACACAACACAAATCAACTTTTTCTTGACTGTATAAGACAGTCAGTTTGCTCACTAATAATAACCCACAAATGCTCAGTATCTCTTAATCTATTTTTGATAAAAGAAAATACCTTTGGGTTAAAAACTCCTGGAAATTCTCTTCAATACTAAAATCCTAAAATTTGAGAGGCACTAGTTTTTCCTTTGGAGTAATAGGGGCACTTTGCAAGGGATGTTCTTTTGAGTCAGTCTTTTTTTAAAATACATCATAAAGTAAAGCTAGTTGCAACTATTACTTAAACTACTATTTATTTTGGAAGTTAATAAGACTCAGAAACCCAAGAGTAGTGCCTTTCAACAACTTCAAATTTATATATTTATCTTCCTCCAAACTTAAAAATATATTTTTCTCCTTATTTTTCCTACCTCTACTATCTTTTTTAAAAAAATCTGTTTAACAATACTTTGTAGTCTCCCTGATAAAATACTTCTAAAAAATTTTAAATTGTTTCAGAAATATTTTCATAAACATGATTAATTATTTAATTTGTTTTCATTGTCCAAATTTTGGGGACATTAAAGTTGTGTAACTCTAAGAATAACATGATTCAAAATGTTTCCTTATTTGGTCAGTAGGACCCTTGACAGCACTTTTTTAGCGTTAAAACACTATTGGGAATTGATTTCTTTAATAAATTGCATTTACTTTCCCATATTGCAGCTATGGGGCTAAAATACTAAAGGAGATATAAATCACTCATTTTCTCTGTTGTTTTGGTTTGAAGGTAGAGCTATGGAAAACAACAAAATCTGATGTCTTGAAAGTTTAAAAAGCATGACACTTTATTCAATGAAGTTGAACGTACAGCTCAACATACACAGCAGAAAACATCTGATAATTTACAGAGTTAAATGCAACATGCAAGGAGATCACTGTTGGACAAAAAAGTATAATTTCCTCATATTACGAGCACATAGCCCTCTTTGATAACAGCAAATATTATGAACGCCAATATAAAAAAAGGAAGAACAAGCATATACAAATCCTTGCATGGTAATTGCTCAAAATGAAAAAGAAAGTATGTTTAGATATGCCAAGCAGGTGCTGATTAGACCAAGTGAAACAGTGTCATAAATTAATCTAATATTATTAATATTCTAAAAATATCAGAAATACAAATGCAGTTACGTATGATAACCAAGACCAAAGGCAATCTCTCAAAAGAGGACAAGCCTTAAAGGCCCTGACAGAGAGAATAGGACTTCATGGTGCCAACAGTATGCTTAGTGACAATATGGGCACCTCAGTCCTTGAACTAATAACCGTAAGAATTTCCTGACCAACAAAATTTTTCATAAATCTAAACTACCAGTTACCTTACAGCCTTTTCCAGAACCTGAATCCAGCAGTATAGGAGAGTTTGTGAGTTGCAGGCATAGAATTTTGCTGTAAGTTTCATATTAATTTTGACTGGGGATGGTGAATGATATCTCTAATTGCACTGTTCTTTCCTTGTTAACCCTTTTTCAACTTACTCCCATGACTAGCAAGCAAGAATCTAGGAAAATTAATTCGGGTAACATGTGAACATCATGTTTACTTTTCTTTCCACCCATTCTAGTCACAGATTTCCTGTTCTGAATCACAAATCTCAAAAGTAAAAGGATGTCTGACTCCTTAAAGAAAGCACAGATCATGTTATAATGCAGTGGTAACAGCACATTTCATGATACCTGGCTTATGAAAGGGAAAAGACCTTTCTAATGGACTGGTAGAAATTAAATGTATTGTCTTAGAACACCATCTGTGGTTTAAGCACTACAGTCCCTTCAGGTGTATAGAAAAGAATAGAATATCCTGCAAAAGCGATTAATTTCAGGAAATTCAGGTAACTTTCTCAGTCAAATTGAGTCTGACACAGAAAGAAAGATAAAACTTGGTGGGTTTGTTTGGTTTGGTTTTGGTTTTTTTCTCACTTATTACAAGAAAAGGCCAGCACAATAACAATTAATTTCATTTCTAGAATGAGCCATTTTCTCAGTATGCTACCCTTCAATATTCCTAGGTGGCTTCCTTTAAAGAACTGACATACTATTCATGGATTTTCTCTGACAGAGGTGAATAAGCTAGACTTTCTTTAAATAAGCTATATCATGCTGTACTTCCTTTCTTAGAGGATTTAACCTAGCTAATTCATTATACACAGACAGGTATAGTCCTTCCCATTACATTGAACTGAATCACACAGTGTGGCACTACATGAACTTAAATGATGTGGTTTTATCAAAGCCACAACACATTCACCATTCAGCCCTTTTGGAATATCTCCTAACTTCATGGACAAAAAAAAAAAGATAACACCAGACCTTTCATCCATGTCTGTCGTGACAGGCTGCCAGCATAATGAAAATAAATTCATCTGATTTCATGAAACCTCATTTGTAATAGATCCTTTTTGGCAAACCAGTGAGTCTTTTTTCTGTCATGAAAGGCAGGCAGGGGTGGATCAGTTAACGAACTCACAGACATATTGCTAGACTCAAGTCTATTGCTATGGATGCTATAGCAAGTATGCTATTTCTCCAAACAAAGCGATGTTATTGATCTGTCTTGGGGAAAAGTGTAAAACCCTGTTTAATTCCAAGGGACAATAAAAAAGTATGGTTTGTAGTCATGTTTAATTATAATGGGAGAGATTCAGAACCCATGGGAATCAATGGAACTATTTCAATGCACTTTTGATCAGGTCCATAAATAGAATTGCTTTGTGAATCATTGTATCACAGCTATTCAATACAAACAGCTTCAGAGGATTTACTGAACTTCCAGAGTGGAAGCACTGGAATTTCACAGAAAATGAAGAAAAACTCCCAACGGTGATTTAGATTCTTGCAGAGTGTCCATTCGGAATGCAAGAGAAAGAAAGAGTATGCTTGGTATTGTTGCAGGGATTAATTACCTTGACACTCCTTGTATGTAGCACAGCTTCCTCACTACTGGGATCCATTGGCATGAAGGCTACATTTTTTTCTCAAGAGCTGTTCTGGCTGTTAGATTGATAGCTCAGATGTCAGGAGCCAAGCTAAAACCTTCTGTGCTTACAGATGCTTTCCAATTTAGATGGACAGTGAGTGGCTATTATTTTCTTAGGGTCTCAGGACCTGCCTTCAGATTCTGAATCAAATGACAGTTCACCCTATCAGCCATGGTGTAAAGGCTGGTGTAAAGGCTCTCTTCTGCTTTTCATATCTCACTGTTCTCACTACAGAGCAAAGCCTTTCAGCATTGAAACCACCTGAAAGACAGAATGAACTTAGAAATGAGCAGACTTATAGCCAGAATGGGCCATCTTCTCCTTGGCAATACTTCATAATTTTCCTGAAGGCTGTTTGTGAACAACATAAAACAGAAAGTGCGTCAGGACACTATGAGTTCTTTGCTTTACCAACCTGGACAAACCATGTCACTTTTCTACCTATTCCAATGTAAGCTTTACTCTCAGCTCTCTGACTAGACCTGCCTAAGGGAAATTCATAATATTTTTTTTTCATTTGCATCCATATGCTATTCATGCATACCTATTCAGATGATCAAAACCCAATAAAACCAGTTATTCTTTCCAAGTTTTATCCCCTCTGCATCTGGGTATTTTTTGTGTATACCCTTCATGCAAGGTCCTTTGGTTCTATGGTTCTAAGGGCCAAAAAGCAGCAAGGATGGAAAATTTTCCTTCTTTTTGTATGTGTTGCTTAGGTTTAACAGCATCTGGATTGTTCCAATCATAGCTGGTTGTGCTACAATACTAGTCTCCATGTGGCAGCATATCAGTTAGCAGTGACACAGTACAAAGAAATGTGTGTTCTTTATTTTTTACATTGTTAGCCAGGCAGGTTCAGGATTCCCAACTGATTTGCTTATCTTTGCCATTCCCATTGCATGTACAGATTGTCAGGAAAACTGAGTGGCCTCCCTGCATGAAGCCAACATACTACATTCCCATGTTAGGGATAGGATAAGAAACAGCATGGGAAGCAAAGGGTGGCCATATAAAATATGATAAAAAAATAATCTCAGTGCATTGGACAAGTACTGGAAAGGTGTCAGAATTACTCCTGAAGCCAGCTGAAAGGACAACCTACTATTGTTGCATGATTACTTTTCTAACACTTCTTAATTAGTTCTTTCTAACATTCATAGCTGGTTCCAAAGCATAACCAGCAATGAACTGAATGTACTCATATCTTCTGAGAGGATGAAATGCTGCAGCCAAAGGAGGGTATGTGAACATATATCAGAGTTAAAAGGAAATCCATACCACTATATTGAAAGGAATATCTTTCCTCGCTTGTGTTTATTGTATTAATGCTGTCTGTGCATGTTTTTCATACTTTCCTATTGATGATTTTACAAAATATTAAAAAGAAAATGAAGCTTTATTGTCTATTTTATTTCTCTGCCATACTTATAAGTAAATGTAATTAGGTAAAATTCAGATAATCTACAAATCCCACATGTATTTTTTGAGACTTTAAACATACACCTAAAGTAATGAATCAGAAATATGGCCAACAACACACAAAACCTCTGGGCTTATGTTTGGTTAGCCATACCTTCTAACGTTCTGCAAAATCCTGTCAATGGGTGGGAGGGGCAACACACCATTTTGTTGTGATATTCCATACACAAATAGCAATCAAATCTTTCCGCTTCAGACAAATATATTATATACAGAGAACAACAGTAGCTGCAGCAATGGTGCAGAAATAGCAACAAGAGTAAGGTGTTTTTTGAGAAAACAGTGTTGTGATCCTTATAGCTGGCAAACTATTGTAAAAAGTAAAAACCATTGTAAAAAGTCTTACTTACTTCCATATAAAATAAACAAGCTAGCACAGCTAGAGGTTATATGTACAGCAGGAAATCATCGTGAAAGACAAGAAACATTCAAGATTATGGTCTAACTTTCAGATAGGAACAAAAGACACAGCCATTACTTAACTGTAAGTTTTCTTTATTACTTCTCCCAAGCATATATTATTTATTGATACAGCATATGTAACAAAACAAAGAGCATTACTTCATTCTCCTTATCCTGTTCTGACAGTCAGAGTATGTTTAGGAACTCCTTGTTAGATCTGTCCACTGACTGACATATCCAACTTCCAGATATCCAACTTCTCAAGATTTAAATTAGAAAACTTTCTGGCTGATAACATACAGCCCCAGGTCTAGTGCACCCCTCCAATAAACCAGTGAAGAAGGTTAACGGGGTTGTTCCTTCCCAAGTTGTTCGTAATTATTAAATCATGAGAAGATGACATTTGAAAACTTAGGAGACCATATGACATCAAATATATATTCATACTTCTAACACCCATCTTCATTAATTGCAGCCAAGCTCGTATTCCTAAATAGTGAAGAAGAGAGGAATTGTTACATTGCTATGATTAGGCTGGAAAAACTACATCATATTACAATGAGGGTGGTGAAACAGTGGAACGGGATGATGCCCAGAGTTATTATAGATGCCCCTTCCCTGAAAAAATTCCAGGTCATGCTGGATGGGGCTTTGAGCAACCTGGTCTAGTGGAAGGTGTCCCTGGCCGTGTCAGGGAGCTGGAATAGATAACCTTTAAAGGTTCCTTCCACCCAAAACCGTTCTGTGAGTCTATGTGACAATTAAATCACGAATATACTTTCCACAATGAACAGGACTGCTCTCTAAGCTTGTATATTTATTTGTTAACCAGTGCTGTGAAGGTTTACTTCTCAAAGTATCAAACGAATCATACTGCCACTGCTTTTATTTATAGTATGAAAAGGTATTCAGCATTGTGCAATTACTAACACTGACTTATCGACACTCTGCCTCTAGTAACAGGTTAGTTTCTTCAGTCTTTCATTTCACCGACTTTGCAATTTGTCCAGCAGTGAGACTGCTTCAGTGAGTAGCATTAAAAAGTAGCTCCAGCACCTGCTCTCTGGGGTTACTCAGTATCTTTTACATGGTGAAAGGGAAAGAGACATGCAGCTGAGAATCTCAGATTGCAGAAAAATCAAGCCAGCCAGAACTATCATTGTATTAATTTGCTAAACCATTCAGTTGAGATTTTAATTACATTAGGACAACTAATTTTGTTCATTAATTCAGTTAAATCAATCTGAAATTCAAGATAATAGCATTGTCATAGTACAGCCATATTACAATTGAAATATAAACTCTCTTGACTGTTATCCTCTGACAGAATGAAGTCTTCTTCAGATGGAATACAGGCATCTTCTTTAGCAGGACAATGAAATTTTACCAAAAAAGTTTTGATATTTTTAACTATTCTCATCATAAACAGACTTCATTTGAAGACAAAAGGGAAGTCTGAGTGTTTTCAAAAAAAAAAAGGAATTTCATGCCTCCTTAATCTTACTATAGAGAACATTTCTAACAACAGAAAACTTGCTTCAGAGTATTTATTCTATAATTAAAGCTTATCACTAGCCTTATCTTATTCAGTCTAAGGTCTTTTAGGCATTCATCCTTTTTATATCACAAAATTGGGGCAGGAAGAAGCACACCTTTTCCTTCAAAACAGTTCTTGGCTATTCCTGAGCTATTTTAGACAGATGTTGGTTTTAAATGTTCTTAAAGACATTCAGTAACAGCACCTTTGCAGTACATATTACAACACTTTGTTCTTCTTAACAGAATTGTCCCTAAATTGGCAAGGAAAACAAGGGACTAAAACTGTATTTCTGCAGGGCCATTAATTACCAGATTGACTTGTTAAGCTCAGTTATTTCACCTAAAATAATCTCCACCTAAAATCCTCTCCATCCCTGCTGGCATCTGTGTTTAGGACTTTATTTTGCATTTTATAAATCTTCATGTTGTTACTGTAATTAGCACAGAAACTGCCAGCAGAGCCAAGCCACAACTATTAATGTCCAGCCTGGTTGCCTTAGGCAGAAGTCTCTCTTGGAAAGCAGTATTCCAGTCACACTGTTCGTGATTAACTGCACAGGCCTTCAATTCACCCAGGGAAAAAGTACTTCATGCTAAGTTTGGAAGAAAAATTCTCCTTCAGTGAATACAGCTCCCTCTGTTCCCAGTATCCTTGTAGCAGCTTTTTTATCCTATGTAGAGAGTAACATGGTGTTGTGTAATAAGAAAAGTTGCCAGAATGCTAATAAACAAAAGAAACTATTAAAAATTAACAATAATTGGGGACATAACTATTGAGCAGGGTTCAGTTGCTTGCTATCACATGCAGAAAAGAAGCTGTCCCTGAAAGTCTGAGGGGAGGCAACAATTCCTCAACGACTGTTTAAGCTAGAAGTCTGCTTAAAAATTAGGTTTTCAAAGACTTTTTTAAAATGATGAAAAGCTTTCATACAGGGCTATGTTCCTTGTACTTAATTGAAGAATGCATCCAACTTTATTAAATCCCAAAGAGATTAAGGGGATATCTTGTTCATGTCACCGGCCAGACAACAATCAAAAGAAGAAGAGAGCAGAGTGATGACAGGCCACTGTAGAAGAAAGACATTTTCCAATTCATCACCAGTACCAGCCACCACAACTCAAGCCTTAAACCCTTTGCCGTGGCAGGAGGCTTAACGTCCTTTTCTAGGAGCTTTAGTGGGGTATTTTCAGTCCATTTTAACTAAAGGTGTTTCATCTGAAGCCACAAATCATGTAAATTATGTGTTTCCATGTTGCCTGGAAAAAAAAAGCAGGAATGGGCTTTCATTCAAAATTATGGATTTAGATGTACACTGATTAATCTGTCACAAGACAACTTTTTGAAGGTGCTTTTTTTTAAAGTAGGTGGTTTAAATGCATTCTTTGGGTCTTTAGGTCTTAATTGAGATTATTCTCATTTTCTCAAAATTTTTTTACTAAACTTGTGTGACTAAAGAACTGATGATTGCATCTGCCAGCTAATCTAAAATAAAAGAGTCACTAAGAATTACTTTGCCTTGTCCTTTCTTTTCTAGAATATGCATTTTCAGTCATTCAAGAAAAAATTACTTTCCATTCACGCACTTGAAATGCCCAATTCTACCCCATAAAAACATAATTAGAAGAGATAGGACTAAGAAGTATATGTATTTCCTTGTTTTACTTTGCTTCAAAAGCAGATAATCAGGATTAATTTTGCTGCAGAGCAAAGAGTCTTTTATGAATCCATAAATTCTAGTTAAAATCTAGTGAACATTCATTCTGAATACTTTGGATCCCTTCTATGATGTATGCATTATTTCATTTTTTCAGTAATGTGTGCTTGAGTACAGCCTGTGCTGTGCTATAAGTTCACCCCCCGTTTTCTTATTTCAATGCTTTTAGTGCTTGAGAGCAAAAGGAAATACTGTATTTTGCAGGAATCCATCATACTTTATTTCAGATAGTTTTCTTAATTTCTGCAGCAGCTAGCTCTTTTCCTATAAACAAACAAAAAACACAATCAAACAAATAAAACCTCCAAACACAAACAACCACCCAAAAAAGAAATACTGAGACAGTTGCCTTGCATTGTTAGAGAAAAAGTAGGTAGGTTCCTATTGAAGGATACATGTTACACAGCAGAATACATTTAATTAAAAATTCAGCTACCTCAGATGTTGTGTCATATATTAAATATTTATGTGTAATTTTCTGCACTTCACATATAAAGACAAAGGAAAAATTAGAAACTGGAGTTAAATTAGTGCTCCATTTCTGCAAAAGTGACCATTTGTCACTAAAAGTAATTCCTTATCTTTAAGGACTGCTAATGACAAAATCACTATCAAATGGAATGCCATCACAGCTTTCATTAGCTCTCTGGGGATGCTGTTAAAAGACTTCCAGTTCAAAAGATTACACTATTGATGAGTTTCTGAAGTTCTGAGTTTTATCTGAAAATACACACTTGGAAGTATATTTTACATTCAGAGGCTACTGCTCCAAATGTCTAGATACATAACCCAAGTTGTCTCCTGTTACTCTTTTTTTACCAAAATTCTATTTTAAAAATAGGTTCTTATATGGATCTGTGGGAATAAACTTGGTAAGATTCACTTCATCAAGTATTGTGATACAGAGTAACAAAGAAAAACTTGCTTTTTCTGGAAGTATTTTCACACCAAGCTGGGAAAATCCATGTTGAAATATCACTTTTTAATTAGACATGCTATTTACAAAATTTTTCAGAAACATGTTTTTTATATAAAAGTTGCCAGGTAATTAGTTCTAATGCAGTTATGGATCAATATTCTCACAATATACTACCATAGAAAGACTAAAAGTAGAACAAAAAGGATATTCTTGTAGTGTACTGATCTAGTGCGGATTCCTGAGATATTCCTGCTCTGGCCTGAACCTTAGCCTCAAAACCACACGCTAAGAAATTCTAAAAGATCCAGAGCAAGGAATACAGCGTTTGATGCATGCTTGAAAACTTAACTCACTATGCAGCAAGGCAGGAGAACACCAAGCTCGTGATGGAGACTAAGGATTAGTCTGGCACTGACACTACAAAAGTATGTACAGAACTCTATAGAAGATAAAAATATTTTCAGTCATTCATTCCACCTAGTCCTTAAAAACTGCTGGAGAAGGGAGTTCCAGACAGAAAGGGAGAGATCCTAGTAAGAAAATTATATTAGCTAAGGGCGATACATAAAGCATAAAACACAAAATCCAGATAAAAAGAAATGTAGCAAAATGCAAAGCAGTATTTTTGCCATAGGCAAATACCACATAATTTACTAGAGAAAATGGATTACATGGCCTGACAACAGTAAGGGGATGCCAGAGACTGTTCTCATAGCAGAACTAAGCTATCATTGCTGTATTGTTATAATTTTTATTGGGCAAAAACTTGTAGCTTTCACTCAGTCAGCTCTCATTTTAATGCTACACAGCATTTAGCAAGTGATTTTGGCCCCCATTCTGTGTTTGAAAAATCTGGTGTTTCTCTCTGTGGAAACTTTCATCCTTCCTTATTTAAAGTACTGACAGACATGTCAAACAAATTCCCACAAGAGTGTTTGCTATGAAGTCAGATCTGTTCTTTTACTACAGTGTCATGAGAAGAGTGGAGATGCGCATGTTTCAGGCCTGAACTGTCATTTCATCTTTGACTACTAAGTTAGGAGACTGGCCGGGAAGCGAGGGAGACAAGCCGGAGAAGCTGTAAAACTAGTGAATTCACCTGTGATATATCCCAGTACATCTGGTAAAAAATGGCAAAAATGGCAAAAAATTTGGTAAGGTGCACTGCCCCTTTTGGTCACTCCTTCCCCAGCAGTAATAACCACGTACGAGCCCTCTGCTGGCCCAAAGGTTACATCTCCATTTCAACTGTAAACTTTGTAACTTGTCACTAAGATCACTTGCTTTAAATCACTGAGAAATCAATTGTGCTGACATACCACTATTGTGTTCCTCCAGGGCCTCCCTTAGTGGCTATCATGTCCTTTCTTTTAAAACACATAATGAAATTAATAATTCTGATGGCAAGTGATTACCCTCCTGGGGTTTCTCAATTGATTTTTCATGTCTTCTTAAAACATTACTAATTGACACAAATTTTCTCATTACTATCCCAGGAGTTTATTCGATGGACACTTCACAATGAAAATGCCTACAACAGTGTTTTCCATCTATTTTTCATGAAGTGCCTATTGTTACATAGCTTCGATGTAACAGTGATGCACACTGACCACGTTTATGGGTAGGGGTTATGGTCTATATGCACTTGTCAGTATCCCCAGTCACCAAATTATCCCCAGTCAAATAGCAGGTGAATTTTCCCAAGACACTGGCTCCTCTTTGATTGTTCCAAAATCTCTGTGTGCTGTAGCAGAACACTGTTACTGCATCTCAGACATCCACCTTCTTTTGAGGACAAAGATCTTGGAGAGCTCAACAGTTGCTTTAAATCATCCTTTATTCCTAGTGTTTCAAAATGTTGGGAAAAAACTTCGGCATGCATGGTTCTGTCTTGGTCCTGCTTGTTCTTTAAGCACACAGTGATACTTACACCACTATCTCAGTTGAATCCAAGATCTCCAAATCCTTTCTGCAAAGATTTACCTCCAGTTACAGTAACTGTCTCATGTAGCCTCCGTTTGACTTTCCCTTGGCAGAAAGGAGCTACTGAAGAGTTTCATTCATGTAGTTCATGTTACAAACGTACAATGTACCTTCTGTTTATTTTTCAAATGTACTCACTGAACCAGCTTACATGGTGTCACATTCACTGACTTCTCTTAGAAAAGACATGATCTCTGCAGATCTGCCCAAAATCAAACAGGAAGGTTGTTTCAAAGTTGTGATTGCTTGCCATTTTATGTTGATATGTTTCAGCTGTGAATGACAAGGGTGAAAGTGAGACTATTGAAAAACTCATGCTTTCTGTTTTTAGTCTGTGGTAGTGCTCACCACTGTTTCCTGTAGTTATGTCTTTATTCAGGAGTCTCCAAAATCCAGTACAGTCAGTATACATTTTGTTATCTACTCCCCATCTACAGACCGTACCAGCATTTTACATGAACAAGTGAAGGAGAACATACTCTGCCTGTCTCATACCAAGTCTTAAGGCAATAGGTAAACAGAAGTCCTCAAAGAGAGCATGGAGGCACAGTGGAGACATTGAATTCCTTCCCTCTCCAGAGACCTCTGCCCTTTGCATTTTGGTTCCACCTGGTTGTCAAAGAAAAATAGGAAGTTGTCTTTTTTCCTATTTGTGTGCTTGAAGCTGGAAAAATTTTAGCTCATTTTTTTCTGCCTTTTGGTGGAAGACTTTGAAGAGAGATAAAAAACTAGATAGGCAGAGAACAGAATGGTGCCATCCCTTCCTTTGATAGGACTTAACAACTGAAATAATGAAAAAATAGATATTCAGAACAGAAATCTATCTTACTGCTGTTTCAATAGGTCAATAGGAAAAGGAAACTGTTCTCTGATACTTCTTTCCAGCTAAAATAAAATAAATATTGAATTCACCCGTTCTTGCTTCTACTCACCTAATAGGACTCGAACGAAAACAGCAGGGTCACCCTTGGTTGCCACATCTGGATTGGACTGAGGTTAACAGCTTTTTTTATTACTCATGTTCACTACATATGCCCACAGAAAAAAGGGAGAGATGTGGATTGCAGTGGACGACTTTAGACATGGAAGCTTTTCAAAGATGATTTTTTTCTATTATATTGTTCCTTGAGCCTTTTCTCCTCAGTAATGTAGCATGACATTGCCATCAATTGTTAGTACTGTGCCAAAAAAATGGCCTTTGGGAATGCAGTGCCTCTGTATTCTTCTTTGCTTTTAACTCCTGTGCATCCAAGAGAGTCATTACCATGACTCCCTCCCACAGTTCCTCTAGTGACTAGATCTATAAAGAACATATGAGGAAGTTTCAAGCATCATGTTTCTTCTGGGCAAATTTTGGCATTGGTTCTATATCTCATATTTTGCATCCTTAATTCTAGCATAGTAATTTAAATGAACACGAACACAAAACCTGTTTTTTTCCAGTGACCAATCCGGGAAAAAAAAATAATTAAAATCTCATCCCATATAACTGACTTTACATCTATACAGAAGGATCAGATCCTTGGGAGAACAGAGGTAACTGCTTCTTGAGTCCATACAGTAATTGGCATCAGGAATAGCAGTTCCTAAAGGCAACCAGTCAGTAATTTGCTGGTACATTTCACAGCCATTTGCTTATACCACAAGACATTCGAGCCTCAGGCATCCTGGGTTCTGCAGAGGACTGTGAACAAATCTCTTTTTCAGAATCTGGTCCCCCTATTTCTCCTCCTTCCAGCTCTATGAATTCTTCCTAGCTGCCTCGAACCCTTTACACTTCAGTACTGAAGTAGTTTGTGCTTCTTTATTTTTGTTGTTCGTGGGGGTTTTTCCTTCCTGTTTTTCTATATTACAGCAGCAGCATCATTAGCAGGTCATTGAGAACAAAGGAGAGGCTGCCTCTGTGTTCCATTTAAGTAACTACGGGGAACAAGAAAAGGACAAAAGGCTCTCCCAGATTGCAAGCCTGGCAAAGTCAGTGCTGAGATGACTATGCTGGCAGGCAATGCATGCACCGTCCATTCCATCACTGCAGAAGTGGTACACGTTCTTCCAAAACTTTATTTCAGAGCCCCATCCACAGACCATACAGTTTATGATAGCTCAGTCAAATGATAGCACATCTACAGAAACACTTTACAAACCTATTTCTAAAATCTAATGGGAATCAGTCTTTGCCTCATCCACCAGAATGTCCCTGTTTCACTGTATAAAGGAACGATGAAGGTTGTCAAATAAATGCCTGGGTAACTTCGGGATAGAAAGAAGGATGACTTTTTTTTCCTTAATTCTCCTCTTCCAAATCCTTCCAAAAGACCAAACTACTTGAAGCAGAGTTTCCAGACTTTTTCAGACACAAACCAACACATAAAAATTTTAGCTGTAGGATATCTAAATTACCAGCGTTTCTAGTAACTCAAAACCGTCTCTTACAAAATGCAGCTAGTTTTGGCAGCTACCAGCTCTGCCTACAAATCTGGGTAGAGGGGAAATCCATTAAGGTATCAAGAGTAAGAGCTCAGCAGCATGGCTGTAGGACAGTTCAGTCTGTAGTAACAGTGAAGCTATAACCAGTAGACTGTATATACAACAGCTAAGATGAACTCCAGTAAAACTTTAATGCCCTACCATAACATAATAATTTTCTTTTTGTTAGATATGTCAGAGAAAAATGCTATCTAAGGCACTCGGAATTCAAGACTAGAAGCCTCAGAGATGGTTTTTGAAATGTGAAGGTGTGTGATAAATTTAGCAGATGGTTACACAATTTTTAAAGAGATGGATATGCCTTTTGTGCATATGTGCAGGAAAGATTCCTCTTGCCCACCCTACAAAAGCTTTCCGTCCTGCTAATATGCTGTTGAACACTGGCATCCAATACTTCAGCCGTATAACATGAAACAGAAATACCACTACAAAATTTAGAGACTGGGGAGAAAGCAGCATTTCATTCCAGTAAGTGAAATTATCATTTTACCCTCCTCTGTTATCAAAGTTAACATTTGCAATTGTGCCACTAAACAAAGATGGCTAAATTGAGCAGCACAGGTAGGAAATACAAGTATTTGTTATTAGACAGATGATCATTCAAACAGGATTTACCTTATCAGTCATTTTTTCCTATAATGTCTTCTAAACTGCAGAACATCTCACAAAAGCAGAAAAAGTAGAACCACATAAATAGGGATTTCTTTTACTTTGCTATATTTTGCTTATAAATATCATATTAAATTCATATTAAATTCCCTGTTATAAAAAAATTGCTGTTAACTTACATCACAGTTGGAAAGTATAAACAAGCTTCAAAGCAAAAATGTTTTGTAGGAATTTTTCTATTACTCTCTTTAATTGAAAAATTTTAACCACCACAGCACAACACAATATATTGTAGAACTCCTATTAAGCATCAACAAAATTGCTTTGCTACAGTAATACAATAGCAAATAGGATTCAAGAGAAGTAATCTAATTTTTATCTAATTCTAGTAGTTTGATTTTATCAGACCTCAGTTATAGCTGTGGAAATCCAAGTCATAGCATTAAAGCATTCTACTTCACAAGCCAGCAAAAACTGAAGTACTTCAGATTCTTCCTTGCTATTTTTCAGATGAGAGTGAAAAAAATAATTTTAATGTATCCTGAACAAACCACTTTGTGTGTGTGCACACATGAGTGTGCTCACCCACAGCCTTCAGGATTTTTGAATATACAGAACAGTTACTTTGCTCTTGTACGTATAAGGTAATAGAAAGAGCATGGTTCTTCCTGTCCTGTGGCATTCTGTGCTCTCTTCTTATGGACATTCAATTTTTATTTGGTTGGTTTTTTGTTGTTTTGTTTTTTGTTTTTTGGTTTTTTTTTTAATCCTAGGAATACCACTGCTGATTCAGTTAGCCAGTCTTTAAAGGGGCTTCACTATTCCTACATAATTCACTCTTCCTCACACAGACACTGTAAGTGAAATGGTCATGAATGCTGACATGCTTTTTCACTGGAAAAGATATATCTGTCTCTAACATCAGGAGAAAAGGTTTTACTGGAGTGAGAAACTGGTGACTGAGAACTGTTTATGTGGGCAACAAACAATCGTGTTTTGGTGTCCACCTACCTGATTCAGTTCATGGCAAGCTCCTGGTTTCCCAGAACATTGCACACCAATGTATTCTCTCACATACCTGAAAGGTTCATAACAATACCTGTCATGGATCAGAAAAATGTGGCTTTTCAGGAATTGTAAGGGAGCAGAAAATGTCCTCCTAGGCCAGTTGCTTAGCCAATCCAGTTTGCAAGGGCCATAAGGTCTTGAGATGGGAGGCATGGAACTGTAATCATGACAATGACTACACTTTTTACACTTACATAACAGGTATTTTATAGCACCTTACAAAGGTTAGAAATCATTCCAGTGCCATTCAGAACTTCCAAAGTCAAGATCTTTTTGCTGAAAGGTAGAAGGGGAAACAAGCCATCTTTTTGCATGAATGTTTTAAAATAAAATTGCAGCTCTTTAATCAGCAAATTTCAAAGATCTTGAAGAATCCATTTTACAGAAATAAGGGAGTTTATTCATGGTGTCATAACAGGTCATATCAGATCCAGGCAAAGAACAGACATTTGCCTCTATAGCATTGCATAGCATCACCTATTCAACTACAAAGCACTCCTATATGTCATAGTTGTTCTGAACCTTCATGGAAGACCATAAAAGCATTCTTACCATAGAACACAGTATTTTGATACTAAGCATCAGTAATTAGCAGCAATGGGTTCATCCTGGCTGGATGCCAGGCACCCATCAAAGCTGCTCTATCACTCCCCTCCACAAGTGGACAGGAGAGAGAGAATATAAGGAAAAGTTCATGAGTTGAGATAAGGACAAAGAGAGATCACTCAGCAAATACTGTCACAGGCAAAACACACTCAACTCGAGGATATTAACTGAATTTATTACTAACAAAAACAGAGCAGGATAAGGAGAAGTAAAATAAAATCTTAAAAACATCTTCCCCACATCGGTCTCTCCTTCCTGGGCTCTATCTCCTCCCTCACAGCAGTACAGGGAGATTGGGAATGGGGGTTACTGTCAATTCATCATTTGTTCCTGCCACTGCTTGGGGGAAGAAACAGTTCTCCATGGACTGCTCCAATGTGGGTCACTTTTCCACGGGGTACAGACTTTCAGGCACAGTCTGCTCCAACATGGGACCCCACAGGGTTACAAGTCCTAGTAGGTAACCTGCTCTAGTCTGGATTCCTCTCTCCACAGGTCTGCAGGTCCCTGTCATGCGCCTGCCCCAGCATGGGTTTCCCATAGGCTCACAGCCCTATCTCGAGCACCCACCTGCTTCTGGGTGGGTCTCCTTCACAGCCTGCAGGTGGATATCTGCTCTCCCGCTGAATTCCATGGGCTGCAGGGGCACAGCTGCCTCACCACGGTCTTCACCACGGGCTGCAGGGGAATCTCCGCTCCAGCGCCTGGAGCACCTCCTGCCCCTCCTTCTCCACTGACCTTGGTGTCTGCATTGTTCCTCTCACATATTCTCACTTTGCTCTTCTCTGAGTGCAATTACATCTGCCCCAAACTTTTCCTTCTTAAATATGTTATCCCAGAGGTGCTACCACGGTCACTGGTAGGCTCAGCCTTGACCAGTAGTGGATCTACCACGGAGCCAGCTGGCATTGGGTCTGTCGGACATGGGGGAAGCTTCTGGCAGCTTCTCACAGAAGCCATCCCATAGCCTCCTGCTTCCAAAACCTGTCCACACATTAACATTAGGTTATCAGCTGCACGTAATTGCAGAAGGCAGCACCAATCTTGCATTTTGCAAATCTATCATTAGTTTCATTTTTTCTTTACAAGACCAGAAAGAGCCTTGATGTTCTGAAATATGTCTGACAGCACCCACCACAACCCACTGCCTTTAGAGAAAGAGTTGTCAATTAGATATACATTCCAATTGTCACAGCTAAGCAATTTCTGAGACTAAAGGGATTCTGAGTGATTTCATGGTACAAGAAAAGACAGACAATATAACACTTAAGAAAACTTATGTTATCAATTGAGGTGTCACATAGTAATTGAAAAGATTTCATTGTCCACTCGAAAAAATAAGAATAGTCATGCAAAGGCTTCAGTGAGACAAAGATATGTGTGTCTCAGCATGTAAAAGACTGGGTTTGTAATGACAAAATCTTTGGGTCCATATAGTCAAGTTTTTTTGCAAGTAGAACCCTAGAAACAGCAGTGCTCAATTTAAATTGGATTTTGAGAGGGCTCTTTTTTCTGTGGCAGACAGTCAGAAATCCTGCTGACTGTCCAATTTACAAGGAACAGATGATGTCATTTTGATAAAGCTCTCCTCTAGCTTCACATACCCAAGTGTTCAGACAAATTCAGACTTTCTGCTTTCTGTGAAACATCCAAAAAGGTCAGGATCCCAAAGACTGAAGGGAAATAAAAAAATAAGAAATGCAAGTACAGTATTTATCAAGTTTGCATTTTAACATTAAGCTATGTGACTGTCTGTGTGTATTATCTGTTGTGTTCAGGAAAATACAGCATATAATGAAGTTTCTTGATTCCTATAGGAATAAAATAATAGGATTGAAAATCATATCAACAGACAAAATGTTGCAAGCAAAAGGACAGTATTTATTTATCTCTTCATTTATTTATTTATTTTAAAACACGATTATGTTGTGAGAACTTTATTTTAAAAGACAGACCATAATATATTCAGTCAAAATTAGGCTGTTACATTTGAACTCTAATTTTTCATACACATAGTGAAAGAAATTTGTATTTAACAAATAGCTATTATTAATAGATCCTATGAAAAACATGTTCAAAAATAACTGCCAAAATCTCTCTTTAAATATACAAAACATCCTTGCTGTGCTGCAGATATCTTTCCTAAAAGCCAAAAATATCTAAGTCAATAGCTGAGTCCCTATCAAACCCTACTGAAAACAGTAGTGACATAGATGTGTAAAAGCACTGTACAAAGTAAGTACAGCCTTTGTTTGTCTCAGTACTGAATATATCTGTATTTGTTTTAAAAATGTTTTATAAAAACTGTTATTATTGAACTTAGGTGCAGAAAAAAATGAGCCACTGACATTATCTCTGTTTACTAAAATGTCTCCTTTTCAGAATGTGAATCTCTTCTTATCATTCAAAGGGAATTTTACCACTTATTTCAATGTGAGCAGGTGTGGTAGTTTAAAAAACAAGCTGGGAATTGAACTCCAAATAAGCTGCTCCTCTTGCCCTCACCACCCTCAGGTGAGAGAGGGACAAAGGCAGAGACTACGGGCTGAGGTAACAATTTACTGAAAACAAACAGCAGTGCAATAAGAAACATGCAGTAACAAAAAAATATTAATGACAAAAGCACAGAAAAGGTGCTTTACACATGAGAGGTGTTCACTACTTTGACTTAGTTCCATGAGGCTGCCAAGACAAAGGCCAGGTGGTGGACGCTCTCCATAGGTAGCACCACATAGCCTCCTGGGAGAAAGACAAGGTTGTGGATACTCTCCTCAGCCAGCATTCCCCATCCCTGAGCCCAAGAAAAAAAAAAACTATGACAAAAGCCAGACTGTCTTTGCTGTGCCACACTGGCCGTTTCCAGACTGCTCTGCTCTGCAGGTTCAATTCTGTGTGGTGCCACCTCTTTGGAATTGCATCTCAGTTGCAAGTGCAGTTTTTTTGGAGCCACATCTTGGCTGTGTTCACTGCTTTTCAGAGTCCACAGTGCTGGCCCCAGCAGCTTCCCCAGGGAAGAAACATAATGAAAACAGCATACCTCCCATGTACGTGCCTTTTGTTCTTCCCCCTGAAGCCGCATCCCCCGCAGATGAAGTGGGTGGTACAGAACAGCAATTTAGCCACACCCTCACAGCTCTAGGCTCCATCCCTCTGCCAAAAAGCTAGGACAGAAACTTTTCTTCAGTACATCCTTTCATAATCTCTCTTGGTTTTCCCCCTAGTTCTATAATGCAAAACATTACAAAATCTTTAATACATTAACTGAAGAAATCAGAACTCAAGTACTTCAGTTTATGAGGACGGTGTATAGATTAGTTGAATGGAAAACAGAGTGTTCAATTAAACAAAAACCAATTGCAAATAATGCTGCATGCTTTTTAATCAACATCCCTCTCTCTTCATCTGCTGCCTTTATAGCCCCTTCTGGCATTTCTTCTGGAATGAGCTTTTTAAGAATGTGCGGTATCCTGGATCATCCACATATTCATTCTGAAAGCGAGAACTCAATACTCTCTGCCTCTTCTTCTCTCCCAAGATAATATCTGATCCATAAAATGTGTCTTCAAATCTCATGTCAGAGGCTGTAGACTAAAAACAGACACTAATTACACATACATATAACTACAATTTTAACTTTTCCATATTTTGGATGTACCATTCATTATTTAATTCTCTAAGTCTATAGTGTTCCTTAGAAACATGTCACTAACACCAGTTGGTAGTTTTGGCTTTTATCCAGAAACCACACAATCCTTCTAATTCTAGGTGAAAAAAACCCCAGCAACACAGAAGCAATGCAACTGTTGGGCAGGTGTGATCCTAGAGGTATCAAGTATTATTCACCACTTTGTGTGATTCAGAAATGTTTTAAATGCAAGGTACAATGGCATGGACCTCTGAAAAGAGACCTGCACACTGCCTAACTTGCAAAGAATCAGAGTTACCATTTGGTTATTTGTCAGCAAACTTTAAAACAGTTGGGAATCCACATTAACACAGCAGTGGGGCAACAAACAGCAAGCCACTTGGCAAAAACCAAAGGCAGAATATTTTGGACTGACTTTCACTGCTGGAGTAATGGAAAAATTCCAAAGATTAAGAAAAGCATCATTTAGAAGGAACTGGCTTAATTTCTTCCAATAGACAGAAACAGTATCATAAGTTGTGTTTAACTTCCACTATGTTCAGCATGAGGAGGGGAAGGAGGTGTTGGGCATACTTGTAGGACTAACCTACATATTTCTAGAATTGGAGGCACTAGTAGAAAATTGTGCAAAGTAGTAGAAAATCACTAGCAGAAAAACAGAAAATGCACTAGCAGAAAATCATGCAAAGAAAATCATGCACTGGCTGTAGTGTGTTTTACTCAGTTGACCAAATTTAATGTTTTTAAGCTATAGCTAACTCCCCAATGAAGTTAATGGTGTCAAATAAAAAAGAAAGAAAGAAATATTGAGTTGTAAAAATACATTTAAAAACCAATAGCTTAAACCCAATTAATATTATCCTGAATGAAATGCAACAATTTGCATTCTACAGAGCATGCAGTTAATTAGAGATGGTTCTTCCATGTAGTCTCTAAAACAAAAAAATGGCAATAGTATGCTTTCTGAGTATAATGAAAAACCCCATTAAATATAACCAGATGGTTCATTTAACATTTTCCAAGACATCTATCTTAACCCTAGACAGTCAGAACACTGAAAGATTCCTGCACTTATCCCAAATTCATCAACAAAAAGGTTTCTTAATCAAGAATATCTGACCACTGCATTTTGCATTAGAAAGCAGTGCCCTAAGACAGGTAAAAGCAGTCACCTCCTCTAATAAGGAGGAAGTATGGAAGAACTTTCCCTTTTCAACCTTTAAGTGTCATGCTCTTCATGAACCCCAACACTTTCTCACATGACATACATACATAAAAATTACATACATAAAAATGGTGGATGTTGTTTGAAACTGCAGGAAACTTTAAAAAGTAGCAAAGATTTGGTTTTAAACAAAGACTAGTAAAATGTCTGCCAGTGAGCCCTGCTAGTGAGTCCCGCCAGTGACAATAATGAGTTCTGATCAGTCACGTTGTTTCTTACATGAACTTAAGTGCATTTTTATTAAATTCAAGGCTTTTAAAATCACAAAGGTCTGAGAAGCTGGAGAGTTTTTTTAAAAATTATACATGTTATAAGCACACTGAAAGAACAGAATGTCTGTCAATTCGAATGTTTACTAACTTGATCATTCATGATCTGACAGATGATCAAACATGATGTCCCTCCTAGGAGAAAAGAATTATGTTTGACAACCGCATTTGCCTGTACTGGAAGAACAACTAACCATTCTCACTAGCAAATGGACACGTCTCCTAATTGCGCTGATTTAGCCACTCTTATTAGTATAGGCTCACAAAACACTTGTCCAGCTTAAACTGAAAATCCAAAATAAAGCCAAGTACAGTGTTACTGGCATTTTAAGCATATATATATTATAAAGTTATTATCAGTAAATACTCACAAGACGTGCTTTTACTCTCTTAGGAAGCTCTTCGTCTAGTGTATATATTTCTTCTCTCTTCATTACTATTTGAGAACCATCTTCAAACTCAACCTAATTGAAAAAATGGGTATTTAAAAACAAAATCATAATTTAAATCTTGCAGCAAGTTTCTGGAAATGTCTTCACATAAAAATACATATGTAAACAGAAAAGATGTATATAAAAATATTTTACTATCTATTTTAGGGCAGCAAAATTAGGTTAAAACATAAAAAAAAGTTATTTCTTGGGAAATGCAACACATTCTTAAATTGAAATTAATATCTAAGCAAAGAGTCTTCAAAATCAGCACTGACACAAATACAATAAATTAAAATTTGTTAAGGTTAGGAATGTTGAACAGTAACAGGACAGGCAGGAGTGACATATTAAAATGTCTTCGTGTTCTTTTTGTCTCTAATTTTCTATTTGCTTCTAATAAATAAAAAATTAATTTTAACATCCTGTGATTCAAGGTTGAGGAAGACCACGTCAAAAGAAAGTGTGAGTGACAACTACGGACATACCAGCTAACAGAATTTTATTGAATCTGATGGAATTTCTTCTAAATGCTCTGTTCAGAAGATGAAAAGCTTTATCATGCTTACGTTTAGATTTAATCCAATATGAACCCCGTTAGCAGAAAATGAGAAAGGAAATGTAACTAGGTGTGGGGAATGTTAAAATGCTGAGGCTTTGAAGCATTTAAGCTTTTTCAGTAGCTGCTGATTTTTTTTCTATTTTAATACTTAACCTAACAATTGTGAATTTCAGCTATTATCTGTGACTGCAGTTTTAGCTCCTACAGAAACTGTACTTTAAAGTTTGGTATAAAATTAGAAGAAGTCCCATTCCACATCCTTCCTTGACTTTATGAGACCATGTGAATGTCAACAGAACACTTGACTAGAAAAATAAGTCCAAATACAAACATAAGAGAACAATGACTTATCAAAAGTATTATTACAGATAAAACTGAAAAATCATGCATTTGATCTTGTAAATGGACTGGGTTTGTAGTTTAAAATTAAAAGCTTGCCATGACTGGATATGTCAGATTAATCGTGAACAGCTGAAAAATCAGATATAATATATCCATTCTCAAAAGCCAGGATACACACTATGATCTATTAGCTTCTTTAAAAGCAATTTCTTTCACTGCAACTAACAGGGACGCACAAATCTGGTATGCATTTAAAATGCACAGAGTACACGGATGAATAACAAAGTCACAGAAGTCATCCTTGCTCTTCTCTGTTTCTGTTACTAACCTCACAGGCCTAGTCTGTCAGCAGTATGTCATAGGAAATTAACAGCCAATTTGCCTTAAGCTTGTTCAATAAAACAATGGCAGATTAGGTATTTTTCACCAGGATGCAGGAACAGTCTTTCTGCTATTCTCGCTCCTTTCCTTACAATACATTTGGTAGTACATTTTCACATAATACAGTTGGTAATAATGATTTTTGCATCACTAGTGGAAGAACTGGGTAGGAAATGAAGTCTGCCACTCCATGCGATCATAAAATCCACTCCTGTATGGTCAGTGTATTTGTTTTCACTTGTAGTATGCAGTAGGATGAAACTGCTTCATACCGGAAAATCTGTCATGCTTCCACTATGAAATATATTGCACATTTACAATGAAGAGTAACTGGAAGTTATGCTTTAATTCAGCATATCACACTGGATATAACTTGCCTACCCTTGACAGCAAACACAACAAGAGCTTCTCTAAGACTTTCAGTAGTATCATGATTCATGCAAACTATAAACCCACCATCTCTAATAGCTTCAATTTAATTCAGTTGCAGATCCTACATTTCAAATCATCAATTTTATCAAGCAAGTTATTTTATTTAGACTTCTGCTGCTGTACTGTGTCTGTGTAGTACGTTATTCTCTCCATGAGATTTCATTTTATTAGACCATCATAGATTAAAAGGAGAGTTGAAACTGTTAGAAAGCAATTAATAGAGTGAATGGATAATTTAATAATCTCAAATGAAACTCAAAACTTATTAGTGAACCTCAATATCAGAAATGATCACAAAATCAATTTAGAACACATTAACAATTTCAGTTGAACACCTGCTTAGGGATTGTGTAGATGTCAAAGGCTGGCAAATGTTAAACTGGATGACACCAATTGTAGTGCATTGTGTCATAACTCCTTCATGTTCAAGTATCGGCACATTTAGTACAAATGTTTCACAAACACAAGGAAAATTCACAGATTTATCCAGGTTTGCCTTATTAGATCTAAGAGATCACTCAAAAGGCTCAGTAAGAGTCTGCCAGAATAAAATTGGAGTATGCATGGACCCTGGGAGCTTTCAGACAGACTGCAGAAAGATCATAGGAAGAACAATTAATATGTCTTGAAGTTAACCTTGCACCCGCCACGTCATAGACTTTCTGTAACCTGTGCCACGTGGCAGCCTCCTCTCCATCCTGCAGACTGAAATGCTTGACTGTCTCTACAGTCCTACGTGTTGCAACCTGGACTGCCTCTAACCTTTAAACTTTGTCATTTCCCCCCCATGATAGAGGTTGTTACAAGGCAATTTACAGTAATCTCCCACACGTCCGTTATACTGAGGAAGTCTAAATCTTGCTGAATCTCCAAATGCTTATCCATTTTCTTTAAACAAAATTGATTTCATCATGTTGTTCAAGAGGTCTAAAATAAGACAAAGTCATTTATGTCATATTCCTTCAAATATGAAAGATAACAACATTCATCTAATCTACGTCACAGTATTCCTCAAAGACCAACTGTTCATAAGACTAAATTATTTGAAGACTAATGTTACTATAGAACAATAATATTCATACTTTATAAAGAACTTTCCACCTTCACAACATAACACAGCTGCAAAATACAAGGGAAGAGCTAAGATTCAGATCCCCTCAAGGGATTAGGCATTTGAGGACTCAAGTTCAATTGCAAGTCACTGGGAAAGTGAGAAGGTCAATGGAGCAAGTCATTTAGCTTTTCTGTGCTTTAACTCATCTACAGATATAATAGTAAATTTGCCATTTTGGTACAGTAATGTGAGGCCCTTTGATGAAAGGAGTTACATAAGTGAAAATTATTACATATATATATAAATGAAATGTATCTAGATTCTCATTCTTTCAGAAGTGCTATTATTATTGTGATTGTTTTATTGCAGTTTCTACCATTCACCTGGGTACTCAAAGCTGCTGACTGATTTCTTCTCAAAGGCAAGCACATAAAAAACCAATTATTGTGACTGAAATCAGAAGTCAGCTTTTTAGCCTTGCCTTCACTGTTCGGTTCCCTTTTGCCTTTGCTGAGGATACAACGCTCCTTAGATTAATTAATTCATAAGTCTCTCAGAAAAAAGCAAGTGGGCCTATTTATGCTCTTCTTTTTACTGTCCTCTCTTCCATCCTCTTATGAAATGGTTCATTGTAGGCACATACCAATATTTATTTTATATCATTAATCATACAATTACCTGACATAAAAGTAAATAACCTGCAGAAAATAACAAATATAATGTTTCAATTTTAATGTTCCACCTGTTCACCTGATTTCTTATTAAACAATTTTATTGATTTTGTAACAACAAGTGAAACTTCAACTCCCAAAGAGTGCACAGCATTTGCTACTGGGTTAGACAGTTTTATATACTAATTTAAATGCATTAAGAGTTACAATAAGAGTTCAAACTTAAGCCCTCTTCATCTTTGAAGGTGTGGCTGGCCACTCCAATGCTAGAGCCAGATGAGCAATTTACAATAAAGACATCTGAAAAGCAAGCATATGGCAATAAATATAGATACTCACCTGATACATATAAGTTGTGTTTGTTCCCAGATACTTCACATCATACACTTTTCCATCAGGCCATTTCACTTGGACAACCTCTCCCTCTGCAGGTGGACCCAGCCTTAGGCAATCTCTGCTCTATTTACAAAGAAGGATGGATTCTCCAATCAGTGAGTGAGCCACTGCACTAAAATTAGCAGTAAACTGCTTTTTACAACTTGGTAATTGGAGGAGATTTATTACCATGTGTGTTTCAAGTTTTATAATCCTACTAATAGGCTAATGCTAATGTTAGCCTTCATGAAAATGAAATACTGACCAAAGAAACACTCTCTTTTAAGCTTGATGTTACATTGGCAAGGCAACATACGCATAAATCAGATAGCTACCAGCAACTGTGATACACTTCCAGCAAAATTAATTTCTAACACATATTGAAAATAAGAATCACTAAAGGGCAATTGCATATGTGCAACACTTTCTCTTTTACATATTCAAGTAACACGTTTTGTTAACCACAGCACATTTTTGTTCGATGTTAACTCTGCTGACCAAAACATACATGGATCAAACCATAAATAGTGAGAACACCAATGAGTTCTTTGCTTAGCTGAAGGAGAAACACTGAAAGAATCCAAACGCTGACAAAGAAAAATTTGGTGGAAAATTTTTTTTCCATAAGATATGAAGCATCTTTTTCTGGTGTTTTGGCCAAATTTTGTGCCTGACTTGTTCAGCATGTCATAGCACCAGTAACTGCACCATTAATGGTTTCTTTTGCCCCATATGGCTCAGTATGACCTAAGTGACTCATTTTCAGAGCACACTGACCAGACACCCATAAGAGCAACTGTCCGCTTGAGGAAAAAAAGCACCAGAAAAGGATTGGGTCATATCTGGACTCACCAATTCTTTGGAAGCTATCTCTGCCAAACACTCATGTCAACAAAGGTGTCTCTACTTCATAGTGACTACATCATAAGACTAGTCATGTAAATCAGCACTAATTAGTGATATTCTCCTAGGTGTGAGAGGATTTACTCAGAGACTATATTATCTGAGCTAACTGATAAGAGGTCTAGATGGGAAGAAAAAAGATAAAGACAAGGACTCAGGTATAAGGACTTAGTGAAATAATCATCATGACAAAGAACTTAAAATGTGGGAGCAAAAGTGCACCACAGTGATTCTTACTGGGACATTACCTTGTTATATATCATTCTAGCCAAATCCAGCCTTTACAAATGGATTTTAACCACATGTATCTTAATCCATGAACTTGATTCAACACAGGATAAAAGAAACTAAAAGCTGGATTTTCACAGAAACACACTTTCCTCCATGTCAGTACATTCTCTGTCCCTCCTCGAGTGCTGTGTAAAGCAGACAGATTTAAAGTATGCCCTCTGTGTTTGTCTGACAGAGGTTGCTGTGACAAACACAGAGATATATATTTGTTCAACTTCAGCATATATTTGGAGTAGTAGATGGCATTACTGTATTACCTCTCCCAATATTTCTAGGAGAGGGAGGGGGAAAAGGAAAAGATGGCTGCTGCAGTGGAATAATTATGACTTCACAGGGGACAGGGATTGCTAAATACTATCATAGATCTGACAATAAATTAAATGAGACTGTATTTTTAATGCTCTCTTCTCAGTGATGACTGTCAAAATGGTTACCGTCATTATGATACCTCTTCCACTATCTATTTCTTGCAAAAGTGCAAAAAAGGTTCTTGGCTAAGTGTCTTGAAACAAACTTTTAAAATGCATCATGGAATAGAGAAAATTTCCTGAAAACAAACAATCTACCAACAATGTCAAGCCTAACATTAATTTTCCAAGAACAAAAGCCCAGCGTGAATTGCTCCCTTTGCACCTTGCACAAGAAAAAAATCTCACAGCCTCTCTAGAATAGCTAATGGAATTGCTCATACGGAAAATTGGAGTTCTCATGCAAATAACTAGACAAATAACAATCCCATTCTTCATGTATCATCGCAATGTCTTAGTCTAAGAAACAATGTTTGGGAAACTCATACTAGTTTTTGTTGATTTCTACCAGAGCTCCTACCTTTTATTTTCACAGGAGCATAATCATTTCAGATTCTCTTTTTACTGTACAAATAATTCTTACAATTTTCTTCTTGGGAATGATTAGACACATTTCTTAGACTGAGGAAATTGCAAAAATGCAACCTCACTTTTCTCAATCATATAATGAAAAGTCAGACAGCAGAATATGGCAATCCTTCAAACATTCCCATACACCAGCTGCAAATAACATATAGTGTAAGTTCAATCTACATTCAGCTTACAAACCTGTTCAATTACATACCGTATTTTCTTCTTCAGAGAAATGGACAAAATCATGCCCAACTGTACTGAAAATCCTATTAACTTAAGTGCCCAGTTTCACATTCCCACTATCACACAGCTCAGAGCCCAGCTCCAACCATGACTAGCTATCTTTAACGCTGAACACTTCAAGGCCTCCCTGGGCAATCAGTCCAGCATTCATCAACCCTCACTGTGAAAAAGTCTTTTCTTAAGTGAAGAAAAATTTTGTGTTGAGGAATTCCCTGTATTTCAGTTGGTACCTGTTGTCTTTCATCCTATCACTCTGCATCACTCAGAAGTGTGTGGCTTCATTCTCTTTACTTCCCTCATCCCATATTTATACACTTGGATAAGATTTTTCTGAGTCCACTGTTCCGTAGGCTGAACAGTCGCAGCTCTGTCAGCACCCTCATGAGAAATGTTCCAGTTCCTCCATCACTTTCATATCCTTTTACTGCATTTGCTCCTCTTCATCCACGTACTTCTTGTACAGGTGAGCCCATAACTTGACATGTTATTGCAGATACAGTCTCATCAATATTACATTTACAGCCATTCAAAAAGACACTCTATGAGTAAAAACCTGTAAATAATAATACTTCTGAAAGTTTTCTTGTGTAATGAAGGTGGTACTTTCTGGGTGTAGAAACATTTATTTTGGGATTCATTTTATGCACTAAACTAATATAGTGAGCAATCTATTCACAATAGATGTTGGAAAAATATGCTGAAATACTGGGTTTGTCTTCTATGCTGTCACTTAGGAATTCACATGTACAGCACTCCAGATAAGAAGACATTTCTTCTATTTTTCTTCTGATATTCCCTTGTTTTTACCAGAGAGGTTGATATGGTTCATTTAGGCTGGAGAGAGAATTTGCAAATAACAAATCCAGTTGCAGTGGCAGGATGGTGATGGTTGACACAGACTAGGAACAACCGTGAAGTCACACTAGGAAAATAAAAGGAAGCCTGCACCTGAAGCATGAACTCAAATCCAGGAACTTGAAACATTGCAAGATTCCCATAATTTGAATACAGCCATTGACACTTGAAGAAAATATCTTAATTTTTAAAAAGTGTAAACAGATATGTTCAAATGTTTTCCTAAATCAAGGCTAAAAAGTATAGGTATTCTGGTGTAATTGATATTCTGGTTTTATGAACTACTGAGACTATTCTCCCAAGCTGTAAGAAAATGATGCACCTTGGATATGTTTTGCTGGACTATGAGGTTATTAATTCAGCTATTTCAAATTCAACAGTTATTTTCAAAGTTATAAGAATGTAACAGACTTTTGACTTCTCTTAGATTTGATCCAAATGAGCCACAATGAAAACAAATATCTACCCCTGAACCTCTAGGCGAGGTCAGAGGAGCGAAGCTCCTCCTACTGTAAGTGTAGGTTTGTGTCTACTTGGTGAAACTGAATAGGTACAAGTCTGTGGCCCTAATGAGATGCAACCCAAGATCCTGAGGGAACTGGCTGGTGCTTTTGCTAAGCCACACTGTCATATTTGAAAATTCACAGCAGTCAGACAGGGTTGCCAGTGACTGGAAAAAAGGAAACATTATGCCTATTTTTAAAATGAGGAGAAACTAGAGACAGGAAAATACAGGCCTGTGAGCCTCACCCCTGTGCCCGAGAATATCATGGAGCAGATCCTCACTGAAGAAATGTTAAGACACGTGCATGGCAAGGAGGAGATCCAAGACAGACAGCATGCCTGACCAATCTAGTGGCCTTCTGTGATGGTGTGCTGGTTCTGGCCAGGACAGGGTCAATTTTTGCAGTAGTCAGGAAGAGGTATGGCTAGGGCCCAGAGGTTATTCTATACCACCTCATGAGGGCAGGGGAAAGGAGGGAAGGGGGGGCAGGAAGAGGTGGTTTTGTGTGAATTATTTCTTTTCTTGTACCCTCTATCATTAGCATTGTTATTGTTACCCTGTCTTGGGACTGGTGCTCTTTAGTATCTTTATCAACAACATAAACACTGGCATCAAGTGCACCCTCAACAAGTTTGCCGATGACATCAAGTTGAGTGGTGCAGTAGGCACAACAGAACAAGATGCCATCCAGAGGGACCTTGACAGACTTCAAAAGTGGGCCCAAGAAAACCTCACAAAGTTCCACAAGGGCAAGTGCAAGATGCTATACCTAGACTGGGGCAATCCCAGACGTGAACATAGACCGAGAGAAAAACTTTTTTTGAACAGCCCTGCAAAGAAGGACTCATGGATAAAAAGCTGGACATGAGCCAAGAGTGTGTGCTCACAGCCCAACAGGCCAACCATATCCTGGGCTGCATCAAAGGAAGAGTGGCCATCAAATCGAGGGAGGTGATTCTGTCCCTCTACTCTGTCCTCGTGAGCTACAACTTGGAGTAATGTGTCCAGCACTGGGGCCCCCAGCAGAGTAAATATATGAGTCTATTGGATTGGGTCCAGAGGAGGGTCACAAAGATGATCATCTTTGTGAGGAGAGGGCTGGAGACCCCTCCTATGAAGACAGGCTGAGAGACCTGGGGCTGTTCAGCCTGAATTAGATAAAGCTTGGGGGAGACCTTATAGCAGCCTTGCAGCACCTGAAGGAGACTTACAAAAAAGAGAGTGAGCAACCTTTTACAGGCACAGATAGTGACAGGATAAAGGGGAACACTTTTAAATTCTAAAAGAGTAGGGATTTAGATTAGATGTTAGGATGTTGTGGATGCTCAATCCCTGGAATTGTTCAAGGCCAGGCTATATGGGGCTTTGAGCAACCTGGTCCAGTGAGTGGCATTCCTGCCCATGGTAGGGGAGGTGGAACTAGATGGTCTTTAAACTCCCTTTCAACTCAAGCCATTCTCTGATTCTACACTCATTACTGAATTCAGAGGAAAGAGAAAATGCTGTGGTGCAATTCTTGAAGTCAACAGAGATAAACTGGTTCATATCTTCAGGAACTGGCTAAAAGAAGCCTGGAAGTTAAATCAATACTATAAAGGATACAGTAGCCTTTCATGTCAAGATTACAGTAGAAAAATGTGAAATCATTCTGTGACTACAAATATCAGTCAATGTTAATTTACAGAGTTCTCTGGCCTGACAGAAAGCTAGATAGTGAGGAAATCTTAGAAAATATTGGCATGGCCAAACTAGAATGTTTGAGTATTTAATTAAAAAAAACACAGAAAGTTTTCAGTTTGAGGGATTTTTGCCCTGTGAGGAAGGCAGTACTTGAACAAAAAAGATGTAGAGACTGCAAAAAAGTATTTAATAACACTTTAAAAAAATTCTTCTCAAGTTCAATACATAAAAACCCAAAAAGCTCTCAAAAACATTTCTTAATATTCTGCATGCACAAAATCTTCACTACTTCATTCCTCCTGACTCTAGCAGCAGGAAAAGTTTTAGCTTGTACTTTTCTGCCTTTCAACAGTCAGCTTATAGTTCAGTGTTTGATCTTTATGGAGCTTAAATGGAATCACATCCTTTCAAATCTGATTCAGTCTTTGGTGAATGTAGAACATAACTGGTGAAGAAGGGATCAATTAATTTAAAAGTATTGTTCATAAACAGTAATATATTATTTAATAGCATAGCAATAACATTGGTCATTGCATCTCAAGAACATGTTTGAAAATAGGAAAATGTGGCCCATATGGCATCTTTTAGAGGAGGTATAAAGCCTACAGTAGCCAAATGTTTAAAATTGCTGCAGAAAACAACCATATTCAAATAGAAAAACACCAATACTTGTCTATTCAAATCAGGGGTCAACTCCATCAGATCACCTGGCCCTTGCCAAGTTTTGATGATGTGATCTACCCTGACTCAAGAGACGACAGAAGAGTTGTGATGATGAAGATGCCCAGTTCTATCCTGCAGTTGATAACCTAGACTACTAAGCTTGTTTCAAAAGCTGCTTTTGCCTCCCAGTCATGCTTTTGCATGAGCATTCTGCAGGACTCCTCCGATTAGGATGAAGAAAATCAATATTCACTTTGATCAGATCAGAATATTTTCTGTGGGTGATTACTAAATGCAGTTCTCACCTCTGTGCTCCTGCAGGGGGCTTACTATCGTGGAGAAGGATGAAACATTGTAAGGTTAAAGAGATTCACAATCCATACGTAGCAAGTCTGAAGACCTTTCTCTGAAGCTATAAACAATACAATAAAGAATTGAGATTTCTTTTTCCATGTATAAAAAGATATATGTATAAAAAGATAAGACAAACAACTTGGAAAGGTGTTGAAGAAAAGTAAATCCATGGCATACAGTATTAAACGGAAATATTCTCTGCAAGTGGTTCCTTCCTGAAGATCACTCATATTCACCACTAACCCATCTGAATAAGTATAAATTTTTCTCTTATAGCCCTGTTTGCAAACCTGAGGTTTACATTCATCAACTGGCATAATTTAAAGTAAATTTTTAGACAGGCAGAGTAGCCTCTTCCTTTTCTGAACCATTTCATTCCTTTGAAGTTTGTTAAATAACTTTCAAGTCTACCATACCCATAACATGCTTCCACCCATTTCCATGGGGATGACTAGAAAATCCACAACACAGAGCATTCAACTGTCATCAAACATTAACCAAGACAGCAAACATAATCAGGGTGGCACCTCTTTTTTCAGAAGAGTGTTTTAACTGCATAATCCCAATCCCATGAACAATCTCAGGAGTTACCATTTTATTTTCCTCAACACTAATATAATTGTTTATCTTTTTAACTGGTAGACAAAGCCCTGAACTCAGAATATTCTGTGAAATGATCCCACAGAACTCTTCCAGAAATACTGTGTAAGAATCCATTTCACTGTGCTGCTACAGGTTTCTGTACTGGAGAGTTCTTCCCAATTCCCCTATGATGTTGTCCACGCAACCTGGTGAGATGGAATGGCAAAATGCAGAAGGTAAGCAGAAGCTTGGCTTCAGCCCCACAATGTGCCTGTTGAAACAGATCCTTTCTGTATTGTTCTATCCTTAGTGTACAGGGGCCTTGGCAAAATATTTTAATCCTCCTCCTGCCAGACTGAAAGCTGATAATCTGGCCCTGAGGTTTCGAAGATGAAAGAGAAAGAGATACTGAAAAGACTGACGAGAGAGAACTCGGGCTCTGTAATTGCAGCAAACTTGGCCTTCCTATCCTCCATATCTACATATACTCTCAATCATCTTGTGTTTGTTCACAGATTCATACTTATTGTTAAAATCAAACTGCGAAATAGAAACTGTTCATTTTCCATCATCCCCTGCATTGTTTAAGTAAATAAGAATAGTTCAGACCTCAGTATCAGTCTATCAAAATACAATTTGCATGGAGCAAGCTATAATAATGAATTAATTCAACCTTTACCCTAGAAATGTCATGGTTTTTGAAAAATAACTTAAAATTAATGCATGGCCTCCAAAACTGAAAACTCCAAAACACCTCTGTCCTCTTACAGTTGAGAAACTGAAATTCATTTCACAGTAAACTGAATTCATAGCACGTTCATTTCAATTTACAGCAAACAAGTATTCTTGTGTTAATCACAAAATTAACAGTTACTTCTCACAACAGACAAAACATACTAACTACATCTGATTTTCACTGGTAAGACTTCAAGTGGGTTTCTAGTCCCTAGATTTAAAACATGCAAAAGTAGGAAAAATCCAGGCCTGATTATCTGGCTTGCACAGCAATGGTCCTCATGCTTACTCCAGTTAACCTCCAGTTTCTAAATTTTCCCCTTAAATTAGGACCTGAGTTAAATTTACTATCCCATCTCATTGCTACTAGGATACTTATGATGAGATAGTGCTATCTCTACCAACAGAAACCAGCTGAAGATGGTTTGATGGGAAAGAGTGCAGAACTAAGCACAGGGTGACCACACTGTCAGGAAGAGTTAGCTCCTGCTGAACCAACCCAGGAGAGAAAGGGGCTCCTGTGGCAGGAAAGGTATGGCTGAACAGTCCTGAGAGATGGAACATCTGCCTTCCCAAGGCCATTCTGCAAAGGCACTTAATGCAAGTTGTCTTCTGTGCCTGCATTCCTTCAACTAATATTAACATTCAACAGAGTGCTAGTGATTAAGCTTCCACAGTCCCACTCACCAATGATCATTTCATAAGGAGCACAACTGATGCAATCACAACTAACACCTCCAACTAAGAAAATCTGGCCATACCAGCAAATAACATAACACAGCTGGCAAACAGTGGATAATCTACCAACACCACTAAAGTGGAAGTGGAGAAATAAATTGTGGAAACTCTCTGAAACAACCACTGACCTCAACAGATTGCCAAACTGCGTTTTTCTTTCAGGAGCTGATAGCATACACTAGCACATTTTTAGAAACACAAAATAAGGCTTCATATGTTCCAAGACAATTTGAATTAAGAGGAGAGGGGTAGCTAATTTGCCACAGTCAAATTTTCATCTAAACAGGAACAGTAATTTGCGCAGTGCATTAGCATTTGAAAGAGAAGACTTAATTCCCAGGAGAGCAATTCTGGGTTTGAATTAAAATTTTCTGGTGAAATCACCAGATTTCCAGAATACTTTCTGTAATTCAACACATTTAACCTTGAATCACAGAATTCAGAGTATAAAAATACTTTTAATTTATGTATGTTAACCTTAAAATATTACTGAATCTTCTCTTACAAAATGAATATATACTTTCATAAAAGGAAACTGAAGACAAATTGGATCACGCATTCTTGAATAAATCAAAACATCTTACTTTCCATCCAGTTGCATTTCCTTTCAGCAAAGTATTAATAACACAAATACATGCACATTGCTAATTGACAGAAGCAGAATTGCCCAGAAAATCCAAACACATTGCAGAATGCAGCTTAAGATGCCCAGGGTGGTACTGGGCATCACAATAAGGTGCAGTACAGAGAACATTGACAAAGCCTTAATTTGAGGTACAATATACTTTTATGGGACAAAACTCAATGTTCAACAGTAGGAAGCTGAAGTTGCCAAGGATATCAGGATGTCTGATTTGCTATGAAGAGCTGCTTTTATAGTGCAGCAGAAAATCCTTGCTTATGTTTACATTATAGTCAGATGAGACTGAGTCCTACACTACTGCCTCGTATCCTGCCCACTTGTATATTGGCTCCCAGTAAATCAGTTACGGTCAGATGACTAAAAAGAGTAGCTCATATGCTGCTCCTGCCCCTTCCTCAGGATGTAATATACTCATGAAGGAAAATGCTTCTTCTTCCAACACTTCCTCCCCTGCATCCCAGCAAGTCTAGAAATAATCTGTTTCTGAAACACACAACAATTAGCATAAATTAATAAATCAAAAAATCCTACGATTCTTGGATTATCTCAGAAAAGAGGTGGGAAGTGAAATATCACTCATACTCCACTCCAAGCAGACCCACCTCATCTCAATAGTTCCTGTACAATTCCAAGAATTTCACTGCGTTCCACCAGGCTTCATTGCACCTGTACTCATTGTGGTCTCAGACAAGGACATACACTCTCTTTGCAAACACAAGAAGCACTGTATAATATATCTGCCTCTCACATCCCTCACTGCAAAGTCAGACATCTCACCATAAACTGCAAAGCAAAATCTTCCATTTTGTTTCTCCAGCTGAGCTTTGGGGGCATTACCCGGAACTCATCTAAAACCATTCTTGATAAGGATCCATAAAGCATTCCATCACAAAGTGGAAAGGATATTATACAAGGAAATGTTGTCAAGATAATACTTTTATTTGAGGCCTATATTCCATTGCATATTATTTTTTTATGCTTATCTACTAAGTTGCCTGTCTTTCTGCTGTAATAGGAAACAAAAAAAACAAGAGCCACAGAAAAATCATTCCCGTTCCCCATGATGGAGTATGCTGAAAGTTAAGTCCCTTAAATCAATACAGTTGTAGTACTGTAAAACAAGTTTTAGATTAGAATCACAATATTGCATCTTCAGGAGTTAAACAGTGAAATGAACCCCTCCACTCTGCAGTCTCAGAACTTAGTCTCTGTTTTTGAAACAGTTTGATTTTAACTTAATAAGACCACAGGTTTAAAAACAGGAATTAATTGAGCTCGTATTCAGAAGATGCAAACAATTATGAGCATGTAAAAAGTACAGCATTCTGTGTTTCAGCACTTGTAAATCTAGTGCAAAAGTTCACAGTTAAAAAAATGAGTTAAAATAAATTTCTCTGTTCACATGAACTCAAAGTAAATGCTTCAAAACATATATACATATTTAACTTATTGGAGTATTTCACAGATGAAGAATGAAAAATGCTATACAATTTATACAGATCTACCAAACCAGGAAAAGAATCCTAAGATTTTTTTTCCTCAGAGACCATGTCATGTAGCTCTCAAACTTGCATTCCAGAATTTTTTTAGAATTGTCTGTCAATGATCAGACCACACAAATTGCAGAGTAGTAAGTTCAACTACACAGAAGACAATTTTCTAACGTTGCAAAAAAAAATTGTACCAGCCCAACATGAGTAGCATATTATTCAGCTCAGAGACTCAATGTTGTCCCAGCTAAGAATTCTTTTTAAGAAGTTGCTAAACTTATGATAATTCACTACATCTCTTTTCCCATGTCACACAACCAGGTCGGAGGACTTTTTGACCAAGTTTATTTTAAATCTATCCTCTAGTTACCTTCAGAAATACATTATTTTTCTATTTCACATTCTCAAAAATCACTGGTGATCGTGTGTGGAGTGCATTCAAAATCTACAGATTTCCCATTAAGAGTGCAAATTCAACAGTTCTAATTTCCTTAGCAACTTTTACAGATTTGCATGCCATTATAACAAAACTGAACAATAAGTTATTATTGTATGTCAGAAGTCTAATGGATATTTCACAGATAAAAGGAGGCAGGTAAGCACTACTATTTAAAACTTTGATTTGAACAAGTAGACAAGCAGAAATGAGTTGTCAGAAGAGATAAAGAGAGAAAGGTATATAGAAGAGAAACCACTGGAAGAAAATGCTGGAAACTACTCAGGAGTTTAGCCATTTATAATGCCAGACAAGGTTGATAGATGAAAAGTTATATACATCTACTTTGTAGGACAGGTTTTCAAAAGAGCACAGCATCCTTTGGAAATTACTAGCGCTAGAATCAAAAGTTCTATTTTTTATATACAGGTGGACATTAATGGACTGTCAAGACTTATGTACTAGTCCAGTATTTCCAAATGTCCATTGTTCAAGTTTTTCAAAAGCAGTAGCAAATGTATTAATATATATAGAAATTGAAAAGCTGATTGAGTGTCACATCTGCAGACATATACTTCTTGTACCAGTGAAAGTCAGTAGTTACAGATAAAGTTCTTGTAAAGAAGCAAGATTTTGTTCTTGAAGCTACATTCTGAGCACTGACACGCACAGCCCTAAAAGCCCACAACCTTTTCTAAGCTGCACATGCAGAAAGTCCCACCTAGATAACAGAACATTACGGTTTTCCACTAACATTCCCTTTAGCTACATTGGAGTAAATAAGTTTTAAAGAACCGTTCAGCTAAATCCCATTTGTTCTGCACCTCAAAGAAGGATGAAGTAAATCCGTTCTGTTTCTCATTTGTCTAATAATACCATTCTTGGGAAAATCTGCATTCAGCCTGACTCCTTCACCTGTAATTTACCCCAGTTAGTTCACCTCATCTTGGGCAACTACTAAGATTATAAATGTCTATGCAGCTTCAAACCCCTGCCAGATATCTAGGCCAGGAAGGATCACTCAAAATCTCAGTAAGATCACAATCATTAAGAAAGACAGGATAATCGGCATCTCTATACACACAGTATGTGTATACAGTAGAGTGTGGGTCATGGGATGTCGAAGCTTTTATTTCATAACTTTGTAGGGGTATAGAGTGAGCATTTGTTGCCTGGGTCAGAGGTGGAGGATTACATAGAGTTTTTTAATAATAGCTTTTCAAACTACATTGCTATCATACTGGCAACTAAAACCTGCCTTTTTTTTTTTTTTAACAAAGAAAGCAGTGGATAACAATTTTAGATGCTGTGAAATTTAGGTACACACTGTAAGAAATTGTAGCCTTTGTGATAATTTCAGTGAAGTACTTTAGTTGTCACAGTTCTCAATATTCCTCCTTTCCCTGGCAGTGGCAAATTTAAAGTGTTGACAGATACCGAAAGACAGAGCTTATTCTCCTCATTTTCTCTTCACACTGAAAGCTCTCTTGGGTCCACTGCCAGAGAAAGGTACTCAAAAAAGTATCATCAACATTCTGTTAAGGATTCCAGGTATCACTGTTGTTATGTAAAAAATTCACTTGGTGGTGGTTTTTCATGCTTGAATTTTTCTCAAGAAAAGGTGGCACCCACCTAAAAGAGATCTGTTCATCTCTGAACAGATAGCTTTAGCTGAACTTGGAAAAAAGGAGAGTTTACCACCTTTTGAAGAAGCAGCCGCCTGCTCAGGAGGACTACAAGGATGTCATGAGATTATTCAGGAAGAAAATCAGAAGGGATAAGGGCCAACTAGAACCTAATCTGTGTACTGATGTAAAAGGCAATAAAAAATGTTTGTATAAACACATGAACAATAAAAGGAGGGCTAAGGAGAATCTCCACCCTTAATTGCATGCTAGAGGGAAACATAGTGACAAAGCATGAGGAAAGGGCTGAGGTACTTAAGCCCTTCTTTGACTCAGTCTTTAATAGCAAGAACAGTTGTTCTGTGAGAAGTCAGCACCCTGAGCTGGAAGACCAGGATGGGAAGCAGACTGAAGCCCCCACAATACACAGGGAAATGGTCACTGACATGCTACATCACTCAGATACACACAAGTCTGTGGGTCTGGATGGGATCAACCTAAGAGTACTGAGGAACCCAGTGGAAGAGCTTGATGAGACACTTTTCATCATTTACCAGAAGTCCTGGCAGACTGGGGAGATCTGAGTTGAGTGGAGGTTGAAAAATGTTACAACCATCCACAAGATGGGCCAGGAGGATCCAGGGAACTACAGGCTTGTCAGCTTGACCTCAGTGCCAGGGAAGGTCATGGAGCATCACATAGCAAACAAAGGAAAACCCAGGGGGATCAGAGCCAGCTAGCAGGGGTTTGTGAAAGGCAGGTCCTGCTTGGGCAACTTCATCTCCTTCTATGACAGGGTGACACATTTAGTGGATGAGGGAGAGGCTGTGGATGTTGTCTGCCTGTACTTTAATAAAGCCTTTGACAGTGTTTCGCACAACATCACCCTGGAGAAATTGTCTTCCCATGGCTTGGGCAGGTGCACTGTTCACTGGCTAAAAAAACAGCTGCATGGCTGGGCCCAGAGAGTGGTGGTGAATGGAGGTATATCCAGCTGGCAGCTGGTCAATAGTGATATTCAGTTCTGTTTATTATCTTTATCAATGACCTGGACAAGGGGATCGAGGGCACCCTAAGTCAGTGTGCAGAAGACACCAGGTTGGGTGGGAATGTTGATCTTCTGGAGGATAGGAAGGCTCTGCAGGGAGATCAATGAACCAAGGCCAGCGGTATGAGGTCCAACAATGGCAAGTGCTGGGTCCTGCCCCTGGGTCACAACAACCTCAGGCAGCGCTATAGGCTGGGGGAAGGCCAATGGCATCCTGGTTTGTATCAAAAATAGTGTGGCCAGAAGGACTAGGACAGGGATCATTCCCGTATACTTGGCACTGGTGAGGCTGCACTTTGAATCTTGTGTTCAGTTTTGGGCCCCTCATTACAGGAAAGACATTGAGGTGCTGGAGCAAGTCCAGAGAAGGGCAACAAAACTGGTGAAGGACCTAGAGCACAAGTCCTATAAGGAGCAGCTGAGGGATTTGGGGTTGTTTAGCCTGGAGAAAAGGAGGTGCAGGGGAGATATTATTGCTTTCCAGCAGTATCTGAAAGGAGTAGCAAGGTGGGGTCAGTTCCTTCTCTCAGGTAACAAGGGACAAGAGGAGAGAAAATGGCCTCAAGTTGCACTAGGGGAGGTTTAGATTAGAGATTAGGGACAATTTCTTCATCAAAAGGGTTATCAAGCACTGGAATAGGCTGCCCAAAAAGTGGTTGAGTCAACAACCCTGGCTGTTTAAAAGGTATGCAGAGGTGGCATTTATGGACATAGTTTAGTGGTGGTCTTGGCAGTGTTAGGTTAATGGTAGGACTCAACGACTTTAAAGGTCTTTTCTTACCTAAATGATTCTGTGAAAAATAATTCTCATTCCTGCTTTTGGCAGCTGCAATCTGAATGTCTTAACCTGAACTAATATACACTTCCTTCAAGAGGATGCTTTTTGGATTTTATCAGGATCTCAAAAAATTACTATAATGTGATTCCACAAAAAAACCTCATGAACTTCTGAACACAGGATCAATTGTTCTTCCAAATACATCTCATATCCTCAATATTTAAGATGCTCTTGCTTGTAAGGAATATCTAAAGGAGCATACTATAACCTACAATACCATCTATGATGTTATTCAATTTATGGACTTCAATAAGTGAAGTCCATTTTGGGTTGTGGACATGACTACCCACAGACCAGCTTTACCTTTTCAATGGATAACCCCTACATTTATATACTTACTAGTAAACTAAAACACAATGTGGTTATGTCGTGGAAGCAAGAGTAATTACACTCATTTTTGTCACCTAGTTTGTTGATAACCACAAGATGAAACCATATTAAAGAATTCTGTGTAAATTTGTCACTGAAAGACCAGGGCATTTAGTGGACCAAGTGGCCTGGAAGGATGTTTATCACTTCAGGAGATGTGTGCTGAGCATTCCTGTAATCAGAACTCTCTACAGACTCAAAGCATGCTTCACTCTGCAATTATCTTTTTTCTTCCTTGAAATCGATATAATTTGGTGGTATCTTTCTGCCCCCACCCATGTATACTGCAAAGTCTCCCTTGTTCTGCTGTCATTTTAATAACGTAATATGGAAACAACTTCATCCACAGCTCTAATTCTAGCTTACATATATACGCATATATATTTTAATTATATTTGCTGTTAAGGCATCTTGACCACCACAATATATACAGAAACAAATACAACTCCTTGCTATATACCCAGAATATTAATTTCTAGCAAACTGCTAAGATATGCCAGTGGAGGTAAGTCCATCAGGTATCAACAGCAGGAAAAAAATAAAAAAAAGGACTGTGGGACACCCTCCCTAAATGAGCAAGCCAAAGAACTGAAAAATTTCCTGATGCATACTCTGTGTACTGACCTCTGTCCTGCTGGACAGGGTAGTACTCCTCTTGAGCTAAGCTAGGGGCTCTGTGACAAGTTATGGAGCATTAGTACTTTAAGAAGTGGCCAATGGCACACACGCATGCTGTCTGCTAGTAGCAGTTACTCAGGATTGCAGCATAGGCACTCTCTACTTGTGTGTACGCATTGTTAAACTAACTGCTAAACTTGTCATCTCACCTCCTTTAAGATACAACACACTAGCCCCCTCACTGAAGTCTTCCCACGAATTACAAGAGGAAGCTGTCCTGCTGTTGCTTCCAGAAAAAAATGTTATCCATATACTTCTTTACACCCTCTCATACCTGCTGGGTTGAAGGAAAACTGACTGGTTAGCACAACAAAAATCCAACTCATGGGTTTAAACCCCATAATTGAGGAGTGATGAGTCTAAGAAATTCTGACAAGGTAGAAATCAGGTATAGCACCCAAGCAATAAATAAGGTTGAAATAAAAAAAATCTAAATATCTATACCTATAGCTAACACTTACACTAAAAACCTCCCACATGATATATTTGGCAAATGCTAACACAAACCAAGAGAAATACCTATGAGAAGACAACAATGTATACCCTGCTTTGGTTGCAATTGAATGCAAACAGAGTTTCACGAAGCTTCGAGACTGAACTTTGCCTGCTCCCTGTTTTCCTCCTTAAAAATAAATCACTCTGTCTGAACATTGGAATTCTGGTCTACTGTGAGCTGAGCTGAAATTATGTAGTGGATTCAGCACAAACTGGAAAAGCAGAAAACTCCTGCTATCTTTGTGAGCTAGTTAAAAAGTGAAAATAGATTAGAAAAATAAGTTCTTCAATAGGCAGCAACATTGCTTTCACACCAGATTTGATGAATAAGTCCTCCCAGCGGCACTAACACCTGATACACACATTGCATGGATTAGTAAGTTTTAGTCTGGGAAGAAGAAAAAACATTTTTTCCCCTTCCAGTAACCGCTGCAGGTATATTATCTAATGAAAACACAAGATTTCTCTAAGGAATGTGAAATTCGTTTGGTGTTTCCATCAAACAATTATATGTTGTTCATCCACTATCTGAGAAGCACTGAGGCATATCCAGACCTGATTACATTTATTCTTAGCTCCAGATCAGACTCCCTCACTAGGGCAGCAAGCAGTTTCTCATCTCTACCTTACCAGATCTTCGATGCAGGCATTAACAAAAGAGGGGTTTCTAATAACAATACAGCCACATTTACTCAATATCTTGATCATCCTAAATCAGAATGTCTTTGATCATTAATGGAGCCTTTTGGAGTGTTGTGAATTAAAGGATAAATTTTCAAAGGCATGTAAGAGAGATTTACTGACTGACTTCTATTCAGACCAGTGGGAGGTAAACAGTTCAATCCCTGTTATGAAATGTACCCTTTGAAATACCATATTTTCAAAAGGCATCATATTTTTCAATAACTAAGAAACTTTTAAGAACAACAGCATCGATTCCACTGATGTATCTGCCAGTTAATGCTACTTCTAGGAAAACATCAGGCATTCAGAAAACAGAAGAGCCCAGAGATTTTCACAGGAGAAAAATACGGAGTGCTCCTAGGAATTGTGCCCCTTGAGTTGCAGAGCATGCATTCTTTGGCACCGTTGAGAATGCCAGATTCTTCCCCTTTACATACAGAACAGGACACAGGGCTAAGCGAAAAGTGGTCCTGTAACAACAAACAGCATTTTTGCATACCAGTGTTCCCTGGAGGTTCTAACTCTTAGAGATTATGACCAGAAGATACATGAAAAAATATCAGCTCAGCCCAAATAAGGCTCAGAGGATCATGAAGGTTAAAAAGGATGAGAGACATATCATGAGAAAGATGCCAAAGGGCACCTGACGGACACCACAAAGCTTACAGAATCTTTCCCAACTGTCTGCAAATTTTGTTCATATGTGCCAAATGCACAATGTAGTTCTTAGTTATGAGAAACATGGTAGTTTATGTAAGTGCATAAGGGAAATCAAAATCTCAGTTGCTTTTCGAAAATGTAATAAACTACATTACACATAGATAAAGTATCTTCTCCCTGATGATTTTTATCATGAATAATGCAATCTCACAAACTAAACATCAGAAGGTGTAAACAAGTTGTTGGAACATATTCTTGAGAGGTATTCTTCACATTACAGTAGTTTTCTATTCTGCAAGGAATTTTTACAATTTATCTCTTAGTGACAGAGAAGGATATATGGAATTCCCTCTCTCATATCTTTTATTAAATACATATTTCTTATTTAATTAAAAGATTTTATAAGATTACTTTTGATTCATTTGGTCAAATGGCAAAGACTAATTAGAACAACCAAGGTCTGGAAGCCCATTAGAAAATAATCATTCTCAGCAGTTAAAGTAATAAACTGAATATTGAGATGTCATTTCCTCAAGGTCAAAAGACGTAGTTCAAGAGGTTCCAAATCTCTAATTTAAAAAAGAAAAACAATCAAAATTAGGGAAAAAAACCCCAAAACCAAGCAAACAAAAAACCCAAAACCATAAACCAAGAAAACAAACCAGAACTAATACGTATCTGAGAAAATACTTACTACAATGTCTTCAGGAAAAGTATCCAGACTAAAAGAGCCATCATCAAACATTATTTCATAGAAAAGCTGAGATGTCACTCCCACGACTCTGCAGCTATAGTATCGTGTATTTCTATGTTTTGTGATGACTGTCTGTCCAACTCTAATGGTCTTCTCAGATGCTTTAGCTCTCTTGAAGAAAGAAAGAATTCAAAAGAGAAGGTAAATTTACCAGTGTCAAAATAGGATTGATAACAGTTCACCACTCAGCATAAAAACTGCAAATGCAAATCAGTTTCATTCAATCAACATCATCCTAATTTCTTTCACATAAAAAGTTTCTCCATTTTGTTAGAAAACAAGTGACATCTGAAGAATACCAAATCACAGCATATTTTTGCCACTGATGCCTTCTAACTTTTCTGAATTAGATCAATAATACAAAATTAGCAATATTTGTAAAATTTATTCATAGAATAATTTGTAGAAATTTTTTGAAGACGTGATGAACCTAGAGTATTTTTGTTTTAAATTACGGGATTTTGAGGTACTGGATCACAGTATGATTCTACATAATAGTTTAATAGTTTGCCAAATAGGACGCAATAACTAAATGCATATCCTGTTCTTGCCAGAGCTTTCTACAGTAGTGTATTGGAGAAAGTTCTTAACCCATACTATGCAGAACTTTTGCTTTAAAACTTCAAACGGCATTGACCACCCTTCATCATGTATTTACATAGTATATCAGTAATAACATTTTTTTTTCATTTCTCAATTGTAATTCCCCCTGGGGCTAGTTATATCAATATGAAGACTGGTTTGATGGATTCTATAAATGTAAAAAGAACAGAACCTTGTAAGTGAGCAATTGCTCAACAAGCTCGCATTATGCACACAACTGTTACATCTCAGCTCCCAACTATTGTATCCCCACAACCTGTCAACTTTAAAAGCAACCTTCTTCACCAGGAAAAATAAAATCATTATCTTCTCATTTTAATAACACATACTTCTTCCTTTTGATCTTGACTGTCTATTCAATATGTCACAAAAGTTCATTTGTTTATGCAGACGTGAGCTATTGTGAGTTTGGCTATACCTGAACAATTGAGCTTTTCTGCTAATGTAAGATGCTACTACAAAGGGCATATGCACTAGTATATATATAAAACACTTCTTATTAGATATGGTTTTATAAACTGCATGAAAATGCTTTATACACGATATACATTAAAGTAATTACCAAATTTCCCAGCACTGCCTTTCAAACCTTCAAAAGCAGTGCATTCTTCAGTGAGTATAAGAGTTTTGAAATTGTCTTATGAAAATCTGGAAAATGCTACTAGCTATAGGATTTTTATAACTAATATTGAAGATAACCAAAAACAGCATCACTTCTTTTTGTAAAATTTCAAGTATTAGCAGTATGGTCAATGCTTCAGGGGAAGAGGAAAAACACACCCTAAACTTCAAGACTTCCATTTTTGCAATGACTGTCATCACTGTCGAGCCTCTTTCCTGGACTTATTTATGGGATTTAGAATTTTTAAACCTCTCTGCTCCTGCAAACTAAGGGCATACCAAGTACAAATATTCTGTACCATTTCCACAGGCAGTGCACTAAATCTCTGTGCCAGAGCTCTGCCTGTCATACGCATTTGGAGGATTTAGTTGAGGTCACCTCAGATAGTAAAACCCAATGATGTTCCTAAAGCATTTACCAAGTTTACCTACAAATAACGTTCTGAGTATACTCACAAATTATTTAACCTTTGCATGTATAATAAAATTATTTCCTCCTCATTTTACCTGTCTATAGTCAGACTAAGTAGAAAAATTAACGACATAAATAGCAATTGACTGGTATTATTAAAAGTGTGCTAAAATATCAATTAGCATGTTTTATGCAATTTTGAAACATATGTAAACATACATGTACATTTACCTTTCAATTCTTGACTTCAGCCTACTCAGCTGTTGGGGGCAGCGGAATGGATTAGATGTAAACTAAAGACTATTAATTGATTTATTTATATGAAATAATAGAAGAAGTATTATTTTATAGAAACACAAGGAGATATAGTTCTATTAAAAGGCTTAAATCTTCTCTGAAAGAAGATGTAAGTCTTCAGAGAAGATGGAGGGCAAACTATAATATTTTAAGAGACAATATAGATTCCTTTAATGATAAAATATTAAGAGAAGGAATGCCGTTTCTCATAAAAAAATAGTAAAACCAAGAAATGCATTCTAGCTCAAGGAGAAGATTATTTCTTAGTATGTTATCTTGGTAGGATTGTAGATTTATTTCTCAGAGAAAAATATTCACAAGCGTACTCTGTAATTGATTGCATGTCCCAGAAAACATTTCCTGACAGAAAATCTTAAGAATTTATTGATGTTAAGAATGTCACTTTTGATCAGAAAGGACAGCTGTTATGTAAAGGAGTCTATCAGATTAAAGAAACAGCTGTGGTAGTTACCAGATTATTGAGAAAGTTGTGGTTTAAAAAGTATGATTTTCTTTAATGGTATGAAAGCCAAGGATGAACTAAGACAGTGGCAGAAATACAGAAAACAACCAGGTACAAAGAAAAAAAGCTAATCTCCCCTTCTGTGTGCCAACTTCAAAACAATAAGAGGCAAAATTACTTTCTCCTTCATTTTCTGCATGGCAGTACACAAAACCCTTGTTAAATACATAAACTATGTATATATGAATTCATAATAACTATCATGAAATAGGTATCTGATGTATATCTAACTAGAAACTTTTTTGGGAGAGGATCCCCAAAGGTCTGAGACTTACTTGATACAGGAGCATAACTCTCGTATCATCATTTATTCCTTGGAACTCCAATTTAGGCACAGAAACTATGCATGATATTTCAAAAATAAGCCAGCTCATGATTTTTGAATAACATGCCCTTCTGAAGGCATGCCTTCGTCTCTCTGAAGTGTTCAGGGGCTGGTAGTAGTTAGCAGACAGTGGCAAACAATGCATTACTCAGGTATTCACCAGGAAAAGAATCTACAGCTTCCCCTTGACAGCACCCCTTCATTCCATGTGTGCTAGAGAGGTTAAGAGCTGGCCAATAATAGTAGAAGATAATTTTAAATAGCTCCGAAAGCAGCAACAGCAGGGTTTGGGCACCCCCTGTCTTTGCCCTTTCTAAAGACCGTTAGTTTTTCAACATAACTGGGGCTGCCTAGATAGCCTCTTCTGTTCACAATTTCCAAATGAAACATCAGATCCGAGCATACGCTTGTCTCCAGCCAGCTTTCCCTGATCCTCAGTGCTGTCTTTGCTAATCTTATATGAATCCTTCAGGAGGTTTTCTGGGTGGCTTTGAAAGGGTATGTTTGGTTGGGTTTTTTTTTCCCTGTTAGAATAGTTGCACACAACTTCTTTTTCTCATTTTCTTGTGTATGAAAGAGTTCTTTTAATCAAAAAGAATCCATGCTTTTAAGCAAGGAAGCTAAAACAACAGCAAAAAAAAAAAGTTCATTGCTATACCTAATGGTGAAGAGCAATGTAATTTCTGCTTGAAGGAACAGCTAATAGCTAAGAAAAGCATAACAAGAAAATCAATGGTGAAAAAACTTCCAAAGGCTTAAACATGTGATTAGATTAATTATTCAAAAGACAGAGTACAAAACCAAGCATGTAAAAACATATGGCAACCTCCTTTGTCTCAGGAGTAAGTTAAGAATTTTACAGAAAAAGATTCTCTAATGAAGCATTTGATCTTTCCAAGTTTTGGCCCACTTAAAAACACAAAAGTATAATTTTTCTTCCTCTTCTGCAACCCTGATTTTTATTTGAACCATGGGGAAAAAAAGGTAATAATACCAAATTTTTTTCAAAAATGTTGGTACTAAGTTTCAGGAAAGGATATAGTAGTCCCATTCCAAGCTACTTTGAATGTCCTTCACACAAGCTCTGAAACAGTAGCTACATAAAATCCTGTTTCCCCATAGTTGGTGGCTTTTTTTCCTTTAACACTACTTAATACAGGTCAAGCAAATCATGTAAAACATGTAATTAATGGGACTGATGCAACTCCCACTATCTTGAGTATAAAGACTTGTCCCAAACAAATATTAGAAAACATTTTGGAAGAACAGCCCTATTTTTACTGGCCATGATTTTAATCCAGTAATTTTGAACTAATGATAATGTTTTAAAAAAACCCAAGGAAATACCTTAAGTTGCCTGTACAGACAGAGGTTTAAGTTTGTTTGTTTGTTTTTCAAACCAAACTCATTTTCTTGAAAAATGTTTGAAGAAACTAAAACCATATCAAGTTTAACATGTTCATTCTTTCTGGAAAACAAAAATACTCAAAAAATTTAACAGTTCCACGGAAATTTTATATAGGTATACACAATATATCTCCCTTTTGAAAAACAACGTGCAGATTCAACACTGAAGACTGATTAATTTAGTTGGGAGGTATTAAATTTTACTACACTCAAAACACAATCTTACTCTTCAGTAGTCTTGTCATTAAGACCAAAGATTCACTGACAAGCACTAGAAAGACCAATATATATTATACAGACATTACCTGGGTTTATGTCTTTCAATTCTAATGCATAAAGGAGAAAAAAAAATTGCAACTTGACTAACTTATCAAGCTCTTTCCTTAATAACACCATGTTAAGACCTTCTAGTTTGCTAGGAAACAAAATATAGTTTTAAAAGCCCATGATAAACAGTAAGAGTTCTCTCTTAACTGAGATAGTAACCATTTAAATAAAAGACATTAAAGTAATTCTTCATGTGTCTCATCTAAAATTAAAGGTTCCTCCTCAGCACAGGATAGAAATAAAAAGGCAGTCATAACATGAATTTTCATGGCATGTCAGTGCTACTTTGCCAGATGACAGAATAATTATAATCGGGTATTTTCAAAAGACTGTTTGGCTGCAGAACAAAGATCTTACATATACACCATATCCATTATCTCACTGGATCTGTGAGTATTTGCAAGATATTATGATCTGGGTATTTATAATACACTTCAGGTTAACAAAACAAGAGAACTCAGGGATTTGTTCTGGCTGTCAAAACAATATATTCAAAAAGGACTTTAGTGCCAATCTGTTAGGCATATCAGGTGTCACTTCTCCCAGGTAACAGCATAAGAAAAAATTTTTAAGATGTAATAGATTGCTATGTATGGAAATATGACAGCCAGAACTATTATAATACATAGTGTGGAGCCTTTCTTCCGTTTTCTCTGGAAACATTACTTTAATTCTGAAATTCCATTTTTTAACAAATAATGAAACACATTCCTTACCACATTGTGGTTGATCTTGTGCCTGAAACATGTCATGTAGACAACAAATGGCCAGTCATCAGGTTCCATCAGCACTCCTGCAGCATGGGCACAGGTAACATGGAAGGATGTTGTGCAGTGTCCATATGAACACTGAATGCAGGCACCAGAGATTTTCTTAACTCTCTGTCTGCAGAAGATACATTTCTGTAGAAGTAAAATAAACAGAATATTTACTATATTACTCCAACTCCATTCACTTCTGCAAATAACTCAAGGACTAAAAAGTTATTTGTGATTTACTGACTACATTTTATACCTTGCAGTATGTCCAGCAAAACAACAAGCATTTATGAATTACAAGGTAACTTAGCAATATGATAATTAATACATAGCACTTTTGCCTTTTTGCATAAATTTGAAGTGTTCCAGTGCTATAGAGATAAAACTGATAGACAGCTATTTAAAATTTTAAATTCCATACTTTGAAAATTAACCTACTCCTCCTAAAATAGGTATAACGAAAAACCTACATATGATTCTGCAAAAAACAACAGAGAGACTCAAAAATAAAGAGAAGAGAAATGTAGGGCTAAAGAGGACTTCCATGTATCATTTAACTTAGCCCCCTACTTTGAAGCTGGACTAAATATATATGTAGACAGTCTTTGGGAGATGGTTAATCTAACATGTTCAGGAAAGAGTTTCTACAACATCCTAAAATAGCCTGTTATGGTGGATAGATCTCCTCTAAGCTAGAGATGTTGCCTTTATCTCAAGCCTTTGCAGAATTCCACACATGAAGGCTGCTCTTACGCTCCTTCTTATTTTTTAGTCCAGTTTTCATTGGTTGTGTATTGAATATAATGTTGACACAGTATGCTGTATTCCTCCATGTCAGAAATCAAAGTTTCATGTCAACAGCTTCACTGGTATCAAGACTGACTTTTTTTTCCTTTTGCCAAGTGACAAAAGTAAGGAGCTGATAGGAAAAAAAGACGAAGGGACAAAAACTAGGTTAACTCAGTCTGAGAAATAAGTTCCAACACACTAAAAAAGACAATACAAGATGAAGAGTATCTTGCCACCAAAAGACATTACCAGTAGATAGAGTAATTACTTCAGTAACTTCTATGGAGAACTGTTTTACATCACATGTGGGAACAATTTTTAAAACTCTCATTATGGTAACAAATGCAAATACTATTGATGATCATAAAATTATCTCAAATATTATAAATACAAACATTTTATGTAATGACAAAAAACAATTAATTCAATAAAACATAGTGCTGGAACAGTGATTACTTCCATTTGTTCTAAATTTGCTAGCCACTGATTTTTGTTAAATACCCTCTTGTCTGCCTATGCCAGGAACACTAGTAAGAATAATTTTAATTTATTTTTACTGCATGGTTAATAATCCAAAGTATTTACTATTAACTCACATCCAATTGTTTTTCACAGGTTACTGGAGAATTTTGTTCTCTATTGTTTATTGGTTTTCATATCCCGAACAAAACCTGAAAAAATTTCGTTATATAAATCAGCATTTACATAGTTTGAATGGCTTCTGGCACTCTGTGACTCAAATAATGCTTTTTGCAAGGGCTAGCCCTGTCAAGCTCATGCAGGGTTCTAGTTCCCATATCATTCTGAATGTGAAATACTCTACAGGTTTTGCCTTCCCTCTGAAAGCAAACTGCCTGTGTGGCTTCGCACAAGCAGAACTTAAGAGTAGCATCTAGCATCTGGAACTTAGTGAAAAATTTTACTTATCATTCACTAAAAGGACCAGAACTCAGCTCACTCTACTATAGGACCATCAGGCCTGAAAGACTAGTAAGATGTAAAGAAGATTTTGCCATCAAAAGAAATGTTTCTGAGATTTCACTGATATGCTTCCTTCTCACTGTGCATTTGTACTCATCTGCAAGAGGTCATTTCCAGATAAGTAGAGCAACTGTTTCTCAAGGAAGCTTAAGGATGTTTTTTATAAATACACGTTCAGAACCAACTAAACAGAAATTCCAGAAAGAAAATACAACAGAAATCTAATTTGTATCATGTCTAGACAATGAGTTCATGTAAATACACAGCTCCTTTTTAAATGCTTTTTCACACGGATATATACATAAACTCACCGATCAGTGTAGTGGAAGAAGAAGACTGAAATACTTATGAGTATTAAAAAAGCCAAGCCAAACCAAACCAAACCAAAAACCCAACCAACAAAAAAAACCCAAACAAACAAACCATGTAATGTTACATAAGGAAATGCTGATTCCCTTAAATTACTGGCTACACTTGCATAAGACAGCGAATATGCAAACATTACAATGTGGTTGTAAGTTTCCTCTGCACGTTACTAAAGTATCATAAAAACCTGAGAGACGCAGAAATCTAAACCAATACATTGCATGAGTAATGCTTCAGAAAAAACTATATATATGCACAATTGTTCTCCTATATTAATATTTTAAGGTTTATCACCTTTCAGAAGTGGAAAAGCTGAGGAAAATAAAAGCAATACGAGGATAGTGAGAAATGCTGATAGGGAAGCTGGAAATGCACTCAGGAAAACTGAAAACGTGACACATTAAATGGCGTGGCCAAATCCTCAGAAATTAGAGTGTAACTTCCTGCCTTCCTATAAAAGACTGACTTCTCTGTTCTCTCCCAGCACAGGTTAACTTAATAAGAATTTGTTTGACAAACTGGCACAGTTTGAGAAAACTTATTTCTCACAGTGCTTTCCAGAGTTACAACTTGAAAGAACTAAAAACAACTAATTAAAAGCAAGTTGTCCAATTACTATTGACTAGATTCTTATTTCAGTCATGTTGGTGTAAAATTAGTGTAATTCTGATGAAAAGTGAACTTGCTTCAGATCTACTCTTATATCAAAGGAATACTGGTTGGTCATATGTAAATGTGTGAATCCAGACTTCAGGTCAAAAGTGAAGAAACTCCTGTGTTTTAACCATGCAATAAATCCAACTCACTGCCAAGTACAAGGAAGGTAACTGCTACATCAGTTAACTCCAAACACACATTAAATCTTTTGTGCTACACTCGTACACTCTTCAGGTATCTAAAAGATTAAGATCATGGATATGAATGGGGGAAAAAGTTTCTGTACATGCAGAAAAAGAAAAAAACACCCTATTTCTCCCTATGCTTAGGAAATACCAGAAAAACTAGGAAAACTTTTCTTCTTTCAGAATGCATGAAGAGAATCAAGGTTGGTAAATAATGAAATACATTTCCTATTTTCTGTAAGATGCTGTGTCCTTTATACAAGTATGACACCAAGAGGGATGACACAGATGTACCTCAGCCTTCCAATGCGTCTCAAACTTCGGAATGAATTTTGAAAAGTACATGTGAAAGACAGGTGTACCAGCAAACTATAGCTTTCATAACTATATCAGGCAGCATGGCCTCATTCAGACATATAAGAAAAAGCTCCTTCCTGTTTGAAACTATACATCAAATAGTTAATCTATTATATTTTATTAATAAAATCAGAACCTACAGAATAAAAGCAGAGCAAACTATAAAGATCTATTTTGCATACATTTTTGGAACATTAGCTGAGCTACATACCAAGCTCTATATTAGCCATAAGAAGTAAATTGAACTGTGCTGTGTCTGATCCATAGTGGCAACACTTTCTCTCTTCAGCTTCTGAGAAATAATGTATTTCTCATACTCTCACCTAGGGCTTTACAGTATATGAATTTAAATTATTTTTTCAACTTTTTCTCCCCTATAGTAATATTATTTATTATAGAATGGGGATACATGAAAAAAAAAAAAAGCAGGAGGGGGGAGAATGACATAAATGTAACAAAAAAACCCCAACAAAACCAAACCAACCAACCAACCAAAAAAACAAACCCACAAAAAAACCAAAAAACCCCACTGAAAGTGACCAAAAGAAAAAAAGGCAGCAGAATTACTAGAGAAGAGAGAGAACAACTTGTTTTGAAGACTGAGGTTCCACTCTCCCTCCAACTCTTCTCTGAAGTCTCACTTTCCTACGTTGTAAAATGAAGGGATCGTATGGAATGGAACAAAACCTGAACTATTCCTGCAAAAGACAGAGTCTAAACACCTCCCTGACTGGGTGAACCTTGTATTTGTTCATTGGGAAACGAACAAACCCGATATGCCACGAACACATTTTCTGAAATACAATAATGCTAATTCAATGCCCAACTGACAGTTTTCCATTAGCTTGAAACGACAGCTGTTCCTATCAGCTAAAGCAAATTCAACATTCTAGATGGCTAGGAAGAATGTCATTTTGACAAAATGATTGCTAGATATTAGTGCAAAGAAGAGACCAAGGGGAAGGTAGCTAAGGATCAATCTTAATCAGAGACCCAGATGCAAAATGAATTGGAGAACAAATAAAACTGTTTATATAACTGGAGATTAAGAATATAGGACAGAACAATGTACTGCAATTTTCTAGATTGTGAAATGACCTCTTTTTGCCTCCCCCCCAAAATATTCTGCTGCAAATGGATTTCGTAATCATGGAATAGCTCTTTAATATTAATAGTTTGCAAATCTATAAACAGAATGGATTTTAAAGAACCAGTCTGAGGAAACCGGATGCCAGTATTTTACAGAAGAAAGCCCACTGATAGCTTTCATAATAATTTTTATGCATCCTTATTTAAAGAATTTAATATTGCTTCCCTCCAAAAGAGTGATATTTACAAAAAAAATTCAAGTCCCTAAAAGGATGATGAATCAATCACAGTAGCAGTGCTTTTTGATGTAAGGATTTATGAAAATAAGCACAAGTTGAGGTTGCAGCAATATGCCAGCGCTAGATTTTGGTAAACAATCTGTAGTACTGGTTTCTCCCAAAATTATTTCTATGCCTTGGCACTTCCCCTTATGTGAAGAAGTTCACTGTAGTAAAGCATTAAATTCTACGAAAAGTAGCTCTTTCAAGAGAACCTCTAAAATTATTACATTTCCAAATATTACTAAAAATCATCTCGTAAGAGTTCTGCTGCTGCTGCTGCAGATGGTTATTAACTACTAGTCAGTAACTGATTTGTATATTCTCATTCTCATTTATATATTTTATATAAATATATTTTTATATATTATATTTATATATTTTTTTGCTTTATAGGTATCATTGGAAAAAAACACTAAGAGATACCATTGTAAAGATTAGGAAATTAATGACAAATCACTGGTAATTTTTTTTCTGTAAGATCTGCTTTAGCATCTCTGCATTTCATAATGAATCTGCTTTACTTCAGAATTTATATTACCAGACAAGCAATATTGCTGTTATGTGTGATTACACTATAGATATGAAATGTCAGTCCTACTGTAACCAATAGTAAAATACCCATAACTTTTAACAGAGCAAAGATTTTACAGAGAATATTGACAGAAGGAGCTTCACCAGCTTATCAACTGTTATAACCTGAGACATACAGTATAAAACGCACAGAGAATCTAATCTTTTCCTTCTCCATTCTAAAGCCATAACATGGATTAGAAGTGAGAAAAGATTACAGTCCAGTTGTACTGCATGAGTTGGTAGCAAGGTACTGGCACAAAGATCCGTTAACGATGCACAATGCAATCAGAAGATGTATACTATGAAGACATTTGACACATTATCTGCAGATCAGTGAGCGCTTGTTGTCTGCACATTCTTTCAGAATACAAAGTCAGCACTTAATTTTGGCAGAGCACACAGTACGTTTCTATGGAAACAAGCTCATTATTTTTTTTTTTACATTTCATGTTTCCTTTTATTCCTGATTAATCTAAACCAAGATGAGTATTTGAGCTATGAATCTGACAGAGCTTAGAATCAGAACATGTGAAAAAAGAGTTTGTTAGATGATCTATTCTACTTCATTGTTCTGTATGTTCAGTCAATTACATAAAATTAACTAGAAGTGGTGTTAGACAAAGTATCAAGAGACTATTTTGCATCCCTCTGGTATTTCAAACATAACAACTAGTATCTCAGGGGGAAAAAAATCCAGTGCTTGTAGAAAACAATATGTAATTTCCTGCTACTCAGTAAGTCTGCCTATTGCATGGGGCTATGGCAATATAAAGATGGCAGACATTATCTAGATGTAGGGGAAATCCTATTGTAAATTCCAGCAGAGAAGTAAACATAACACTTACACATCAGTAGCAATTAAAAACAGTAATCTTATGTTGTGATAACTCTGCAATAATGTAGTTTTGGGTCTACTCTCAATGAGTAAACTTGCAAGTCATTACTTAATTTCAAATTAAACACGAAAAGATACTGAAATTGTGCCAAATACACATATTAATATACAATTTTAAGAGCTGATAAAATACAACCAGGACTTGCCAAAATCATATATAAATACAGTATACAACTATTATTTCAGTCAAACTGCTAAGGTACCAATAGCTTTTTAATTCATAGGAAAGATAAACATATAGTGCAGAGTTAAGGAAAACCTTTTTCCTTCTGAAGCATAGAAAGTGTGATTGTAATGAGTCATTTCACTGTGGGCTGAAAAGGAAAGAAAAAGAACCAAAGAAAACAAAACACTTGGTGAAGAAGTACTTACTTCAAAAGTGCCTGAAAAGGTTTGTATTGCTGTGATACACTATGCAGTCTCCTAAACTGGTAAATGTAAGTGTTGGGAGCCAAAAAGTAAGTAAAAGACCTTGTTAGAGCTGTTGTCCGCACAGTGGTACTTACCACAACAGTACCTATGACTGTCATATCTGGGGGAATAAACTGCTGTGTATTTATTATCAGTATTTTTTAATTCCTCAACATTTGTAATCACATTTCAATACTAAGCACAGTAGCTAAGTCCCTACTCTTTTGTCCAGCTACAGCAGTAACATTAGCATTCTTTGCTGTCGGAGATACCCAGAAAGTACTTGAGATGTCTGTAATTCTACCCTAGAGATCTACTGATAAAAATACCATATAAACATAGCTTACTATCTCCTCAGTCTTATTATCAACAAATACTAAAAGGAAAACACTCAATCACCAACATCTCCTTTAAAAAGAAGAAACACTACACACATAGTGAATATTCTGCTAGCACACAGCCACTGAACAAAAGAACAACCCCCTCCTTCTTCCAGATTAATATATACCAGGTGACACTGAGAATTTAGTTGTCCAAACTATTCTTTTGCCCACTTCATATTCACCTGCTTTCTGAAATGTGACCATGACCCCTCATTTTATAAGGAGACTCTCAAGATTTTAGCTCAACTATAGTTTTTACACAGTCATACATATATATATTTTTAATGCATTTTTATTACAGGACAAAACAAAGCTTTTTCCCAGACAATGTTTCTTCCCCTATAGCTTTGGAATGATGTGGGTGTTTTTTCGTGGTTTTTTTTTTCCCCATAATTGTCATCTTTTAGCCTCCACATTTTACTATGTAAACAATTAAACAGAGAGGCTTAAAAGGGGATTTTTTTTAAGACGCATTGTGTCTGTATTCAGTGCATTTTTCAGGCATTCTGAAATGAACAAGAAATGATTGATGCTAGTATTGGAAGGACAAAATTTCAAGAAGATTAATACAGGAGGTTGGAAAGAATCTCCTTTTCTTTATTCTCCAGGAAGAAAGCATTTTTATTAAAACTTTGCTTCATATTTGCATAGACCACTTTGAATAGATTTGCCATTTACACATAGGCTAAAATAACTGACAAGCTGTGAAATACCATTTATGCTGAAAATGTGATGAGGCATCAATTCACTGCCTCACTGCTGCAGCCTCCAGGCATCCCAGTATTATATCGTAACTGCACTCTTTCCAACCGATTCCTATAGGACTTACTGGAAATTAAAGGCAATGGTCAATTTCAGATTCTTTTCTGCACTCCAGTCATCTGGTCACAAACCCCAGTATGTGACACAGAGACCAAACAACTGTGTAAAATGAGAGCTAAACTATTCTGAAAAATAACAGAGGTTGGAGGGAACCTCTAGAGCTCATGTAGTCCAACACGTTGACAAAGCAGACCTAGATCAGTTTGCACAAGGCCCATGCAATTGAGTTTTGAATATCTCCAAATACTCCTCAACTTTGCTGACCATCACTTTTCGTAGGAAAAAAATCCTTTTCTTTCACAACATTGGAATGTTCTGATTTGTGTTCTTTGCCTCTCAAGTTACCACCACACACCTCCCCCAAACAACCATCTCCATCTTTGTTGTATCCTCTGACTACTTAGGTATAAACAGCAGTAAGATCTCTGAAAAAAGGTGTCTCTTTTCCAGGCTAAAAATAATTAGTTTACTCAGATCCTCTGTACGAGTCTTGTGCTCCAGACCTGACCATCTCAGTGACCTTTCATTGGGCTTGCTGCCATATGTCAGTAACAGGGAGACCAAGTGCAGTCCTTCAAAAGCCAAATAAAAGGGAAGGACAGATTAATACTCTGAGCCTGATGGCTACAGTATTGCAAATCATGCCCTGGATGCAGTTCGTCCTCTTTGTTGCAAGGGCATAGTGCTGATTCATGTTTAACTTCTCCACTATGATTCCCACTGGTTTTTCTGCAAAGCCTATCAAGGTAAATTCAAGTGCCAGACTTCATGTTATTCAGATTTCAAAAGAGACAGATCCCCCATAAAATAGAACAAAACAGTTAGAGAAGATATCTAGAATTTGCCAACTCAGAAAAGCCTTTAACAGACAATGAACAAAGAACTTTAAGAGACTGGGTGGCCATTTCAAGCTCCAGTTCTTCATTAGTTGCCATTTAATGCAAAGCACTGCTTTGAGTAATATCACTATTTATACTTAGTACAGAGATCAGCACTGTTTCTACATAGTTTATTTTATAATAATTGCTTAACTGTACTTTACACGAACACATACAAACACACAGAGAGAAGTTACCATTTTAATAAGAGAGCACTTAAAATTAGAACACTGAGATACAGCATTGAAAGCATTATATTCTTAGCAATATCTTGCAAACAATTTACTGAAATGAAAAAATGCAAAATGATAAATTATTATCGAAATAAAGGTATCACCATCTCTGGTCTAATAAGCTATCCTTCTGAGAATGGCTAGTCAGTAAGGTGATACTCATGAACTAAAAAGGTATTTCCATACACATTCCAAAGAAAACAAAATTACTAAAGAGACAATCATATAGAAATTAAGACATGCAAGTTTAAATGCTCAGAAACAAGAATCTTGTCAAGCTCAAACAGAAACCTCTGATGACAATAAAAGCACAAATATCAAAATTTCATCTACCTACTAGCACGACAGTGATGTGCTGCTTTGCGTCTTAAGAGATTAGAAGATGGGAATTTATTTTAGTGTATGTCCTCTGGGCAAGAAGAGGTCACGGCCAATTATGTAGGTGAATGCACTTTGCCCATGGGAAGGAAAATATTGTGTTTGTGAAGTACACTGAATGAGGGCACAGCTGCTTGTCAAGTTGTTCTCTGTTGAAGGGAAACTACTGTGGACAGAAAGCACTACTAGAAAACTAGGGTAAGTAAAAACATTTAGTGTGGTTATGTTACTGGCCAGGAAATACCTGGCATGTCTACAGTAAATCCAGCAAATGTGAGTCATGACATTTCCACGTGCTAACAATAGTACATGAAAAACCAAATAAGCCAAAACTTAAAACAGAGGGCTATTTCACACTAGAACTATATGGGGTATTTTTGTTTGTTTGCATGGGGTTTTTTTACGCTGGTTGTTTGTGAAGGAGTCAAGGCACACATATGTTTAACATTCTCTGTATCACAGAAAGTTTATTTTTCATTTCTGAAAAGCCTGAAGGACTTTATAGCTTACCAAGAAAAGATTATTTCTGAAGCTTTCAGCCAAAAATCAAAATCTGTTTTTCAGCAGAGTTGATGCTAACATTATACCTAACCGGAAAAATAGTGTCATTTGAACAGACAAAAGTGATAAGGCAGTACAGAAAATGTGTGACATTCTTTAAGACAATACTACGTATAAGAAGTTTAAAAAAATCCACAATCTAAAATTAATCAGTTTTAGTATCTGAGAAACAGAAAGCTGTTTCTAAACGCCTCCTTCATTTCTAAATCCTGTACTAACTTCACTAAGTAAACATTTAGAATAATCAGATCCTGCTGCAGAAGAGGGTAAGCCTTGTCTTGGAGTATTTAGCCATTATAAAATGACATATCGTTGCTCCTTTTATTCTGAAATACATTAGTTCTTAATATACTTAATATAATATAATAATATAATATAATATTATTATATTAAGTATATTAAAAATATATTATATATTAAGTATATTAATAATATAATATAATATATAATATACTTATACTGATTGAACTGGTTATTGGCAAAAAATGCAGAAGCCAAAAGTGGAATTATAATATGTTTAATATCTTTTCTTCTTGCCGTTGCTTTCCACAAAAGATTTAAAAAAAAAATAGAACAATACGTTGTCCTTATTGTGGGCAGGTACGTAAATGACCTTTTGCTTAAAAAATCCCATATAGTATCATTCTTCTTGCATAAACCCAAAAGTATGTGGATGTCAGCACAGTTGTAAAGCGTTCCAAGTTTGCCATGGAAACAACATTCTTATTGCAAAATAATACAACTGCTCACTGTGGACTATTGGCATGAAAGCTCCCAATCCAAGCTCATTGACAGCTTGTGGAGTGGACAGATGAGGCATGGAAAATATTTTAAATTAGTTCATTTATCTTGCTCAGACATGGGAAGAGACAGAGAATTTTTCATGTTTATAGAAAAAAAAGCAGAGAGAGAGAAAGAGAAGGGGGGGAGGGGATAAGGAGGAAAAGGCAGGGGTAAAAAGGGGGAGGAAAGGAAATAAGAAAGATAGAAGGGGCATAAAAGTAGGATAAAGGAGTGATGGGCAAGAGGGGAAAGGAGGAAAGGAAGGGAAGTGGCAAAGAAACCACCTAACCATCTTTTTATATAAATTATTACCAGTTAAGCTAAATTTCACAGACAACACATTTTTTGTTCATCAGAAAATATAGACCCCAACCCTAACTAAACAAGCACATTTTTAACTGGTTTTATCTTCATAGTTTTCCAAGAATAAACACTAGTTCTTTTTACTGCATCAAACACATCCAGATTTAAATTGTTTTGTCCTAAATATTCAGATTATAGATATTTTTCAAACACACTTCAGAAACGATGCCATACACATCCAAGATGAAGAACACAACAGACTAGATATTTAGTTAATACAGTGCCTTATTGCCATGGATGTTACTGGAGCCCAAGACATTGTAAAGGAAATGGTTCAAAGAACAGAGTAATGTACTGCAAGCCAGATGACTAATTTTGTTCCCGAGATTCCAGTGTCGCCGAAGAGTGTGATTCTGACAAACTCAGGGATAGAGTTCCTACTCCTGCTTTGGACTTGGCTCACTCTATGGTTATGCCTAGAAAGGCAGCCTAGTACTGTATGAAACGCATAGAAGATCTAAATATACCTGATATGTACATGTAAAACTTCATTGAGAAGCTCACAGAGCATCTTGCCACAGATAATGAAGTACATGAAAATTTACACAAGAACATGGAATTCTTTTTTATCAGAATAATGAAGAAACATTACAAAGGTCTGCAATTACTGATTGTTTCTGCAGTGTCAGTTCTAATTCCATATAGAGAGAGGCTTTGACTCCTATTCGTCTATTGAAATGTAAGATATTATTCTAAAAGTAAATGCTAAAGTTAAACAATGCAGTTTAAAGAGAATCTGAATAAAAATAAGTGTGTGTCTTAGTTATTTCTGACAGAGATACCACCTACGGATAACATTTGAGTGCATTTTGTACAGCAATTTCCTGTACACAACTCAAATTTTGCTTCATATAGAAATATATATGTTTAATCTTTATGTTTTTAATTTATTCAGTACGTCTTCCTCTTTACCCAGCTTTTCAGACACAACAATTAGGCTTGAATAAGGTCAGAGTTTTCCTCACATCTTTATCTTCAATGGTTTTTATTTTTTAATTTCCCACTCTGGGAAACGCTTCACATCCTTGATGGACATGGAATTGACTTGTTAGTGTGAGTATTTAGCAATGATTGCTATTGAAGGGCAAGTTGGGGTCTCTTCCACTGTGATACCCAGTCTAATAAAACTGCATGACAGAAAGAAAATTTTTATAAGCTATCTTACCTATTCTGTGCCTGCACTGATCCATCTATTTGATCTAAGTGGACCCATTTATCATGTAAACTATTTTGTTCAATTTTAAAATATCCTTTTTAGCATCTCCACCATCTGGTTGCACACTTTTATCTCCCAAAAAGCACAATTTCTCACTATAAACAGTGAGGGAAAAAATTTGTTAAATTACGAAGTCCTAGTCTATGAGCCCGTTGGCCCAGTTGTCCATGGTATAATTTTGAGAGTTTCTTTTCTTCTGCTTTTGTATTACAAATAAACTCCTAACTACAGGTTTAATTTTAAAGATAGTTTTTTCAAGTTCTCTGCCAAAGGCTGTATCAGCAACAATACACAGAAAAGTATGAAAGCCCAATATTTTAAAAGTCACAGAACAGGAAAAACACATAGCATATAGTCTGACTTTTGATACCAATTTTTAAAACTTCTTTTTGACTAGTTAGACTCCTGGAAGATATCCTTTCTCTCCACATAATGCAACCAACTCCTGCGTTAATGGACCACTAAAAGATGCTTCATTGTGTCTTAATGGCATAATACATTATAGAAGTCAGGTGAAGGAAAGAATTACACCTCTCAGTCTAAAGACATGTCATATAAAAAGCCATAGCTGATATTTCCAGAAAGAAATATAATGACAATTTGCAAATATAGCACTGTTAAGTAATCAGTGAATTTCTGAAAACTTGTCTATCATAGAAAAGATTTTTTACAACTTCTCCAGAATTCAACTAAATTATTGACTGGAACCACCAACACTGATTTTAATATACCATTCATATATCTAAGCATCTTGATTAATTTTGGAGCAGACAAGTATAATCTTTCAAAGAATAATTTATTTATTTTAGATCCTAAATAATCCTAAAATGACTCACTAGATCTATGCTTGATCAGTCAAAAATTCTAAATGTTTATTCAGGAACTGAGACAGCACACAAACATTTCCACTCATACACTGTCCTAAACACATTGCTAAACACAATCTAATGGTTCAGTACAAGAAAAAGAAGACATAGATATTTAGACCCCTGAAGTATAACAGTACAGAACAACTAATACAGTGATATGGAAGCACTCATGATACACAAATTTTCTAGGTAACTGTGCCTCATTAATATACTTATTTCCACAGGTCTTTGCTATATTAAGACTAATAACCCCCCTGTGATTCCTGTGTGGTAGGGGCAGCACACACAGTACAAATCAAATTCTTCTATACAGTGCAGTTGGTTCAGCACCCTTAGAACAGCATCCCAGCCTTTTCTGAGGGAGTTCATCATAGCCTGAGATCACACAGGAGGCAACACTGAGCATCTGTATACCACAGAGAGACAAAAAAAAAAAAAATCTCTGGAAGCAAAATTGATCAGATCTTTCTGATTTCTTGAAATTGCTGGAGATCAGCCAAGTCTGTAGATGATATAACTGATACTTCCCCATTTCACACTGATGAGGTTGACATAGATCTCCATAACAATGGTTCACCTTTCATTTATAACTTCATTTACAAACAGCAGCTTCAAAAGTGAGAAGGTCACATTAGTTAATCACACTTTTAAAAAAGTTGGGGTTTAACCTTATACAGAACTGTTTTTAAAAGAACAAAGGAAAGCTGAAAAAAGCAAACAACATAAAACTGTTGTTATATTTAGGATTCAAAGTATATGTTTTATTGCTTTCACGGCTTCACTCAGAAACACTAATTTTTTTTTACTTCTCTCATTTTATCTCATTATTTTAGTAATTTTTTTCTTATTTATGATTAACAATAAGTTTTTAAGCTTCAAGGAAGTTTGCCCAGAGAAACACAGTGGAAGATCCTACTAAGTTCTCAGAGGGATTTATCAGTAAGATAGAAAAAGGTGAATGAAAGAATGAATAAATTAAAAAGCAAAAGGAAAAATGTTTTATTCTAACATTTTTACAAATTTTATTGTATTCATTCATTCTTTAAAATACTAATCCTACGTTTCTTTAAGCAAACGTTCAATAAAAGTGAAAACTTTTGTCAATTTCCTCTACATCCTTTTGCCCTGGAGATACTAGATACAAAGAATTCTGTGATCTAGAGCTGAAAATTAATGACTATTAAGTGAAGATGAGTTTAGTTATGAGAAATCAGGCAAACAATTGTTTTGAATAAAATTATTGAAAAATTTTTTTTGAGTCCTAGGAAGTGCATTCTGGGATCATGGTGACAAGTTGCACAAAACCAATTGAGACTTCTTGGAAATCTCCACAACCACGGCTGGCCTGGCATTTCCACTGCAGAAATCATGACTCTGTATGAACTAACATGAACTACTCTGTGCAATTGTGAGAACAGACTCTGTCACTTTGATTAGTTTTGTTTTATTGCACTGAGACAGACAGAAGAGATGGGTGCACTTCCACAGTCTACTTGTATATATTTACTACAGTACACTTTGCACACTGAACCGATGGAGTTTACAAAATTGTTTGCAAATGAGTTCCAGACACTCGTTAGCTTCTTTCATTTTGTTTAACATACTTCTGAAAGAGCACATTCAAAGTCACAATGCTCACTGTATCACTTCCAGAGTTGTTCCTTGGGTAATTTTTATCTCTAATCTACTGCTTTCACTAACTGAGGTCATCTCAACCTGAATCTTTTTCACTCTATCTATGAGCACCTAACACCTTTTAAGCTTGAGAATATCTATCTTTGTTCTCATTGAAGTTCCTCTGCCAACCATTATTTTTCTAGCAACAGCAATATGAGGAAAATAGTAATCATCTTCTTTTGATTTAATGACCTCTGTAATTTATTAGACACACAAAAAACCTCAAAAGTATGAGTTGAAGAAAAAGTGAAGACCTAAGTAAAGCCCCTAGGAACTTTTTAACTCATGATATTTTCCAATGGTACATGACCATAATTTAAATAAGCAATGTGGTCCTCTCAATTGTCAATAAAAAGTAAAAGAAATATGACTGTATATGTGCAACAATCTTTTACCTACCCTTTATGTAGTTTGAGTAGTGTCTTTTTCTTTATCTGCCTTTTTCATAATTGACCTTCTATTCTTTCCTTTAAATACTCCCTAAGCCCCCCAAAAGATAGTAGGATACAGAATAGAATGCACAGAAGTATAATTAATTTTAAGCTCTGTACTCAATGACTACCACCAAGACTACTAAAGTAGTGGAAAATATCCAAACAAGTTTTATCATTTAAACTGATATACCATGTGGTAACCAAAAGCAAGCAATAAAAGCCTGGATGGTATATGAAACAAAGAATAGTTAGAAAATAGTGGAGGCAGATGCATGTACAGTCTAGGTTTCTTTATACAAAGGTCAGTATATTTTAATAAAGTCTGTTCTCAGTGTTTACATAATTTCTATGTATGGTCAAATCTATTCATAATTCCAATAGTCTTCCCACACCGTGTGGATTTCGCAGTATTAACTACCGGAAGACAAAAGACAGAGATTCAAAAGGTGTAATAAAGTAACTATTGTGGTTCCTAGTAGCAAAAAGAAGACAGTACATATTTCAGTGCTCTCATTAAGACCATTTAAATTTAAATACTGTAAAAATGTCGAGTTTAGAATAAATACGATTCATCATGCATTGGCTGGGCGTTATTTCTGTTCCTTGCTGCATGCTGGAGACAAATCATACTGTTTTTCCATGATTAGGTATAATTTCTCCACATTAATTTTTGCTGATTTTTCAATTCAGCAAACATGAGGAAAAACTAACATGTAGCAAATACGCCCAATACAACTGCATATAATTTTTATAGCAGAAATCAGGACAGAAGAATTTCTCACTGAAAAACAAACAAACAAACAAACAAACAAACAAAAAACAAACATAAAACCCCCCAAACAACCACCACCAAAAAACCACACCACCAGAAGTAATGAACAGTATTGATTTTATGTACGATTTGGAGTGTTTATTCTCTTATTTTTCCAAGCTGCCCAAGGAAGCAAATGCATGGATTTACACACCACAAAGTTTTCATTCACTATGAAGAGTAATAAACTCTTCATACTTAGTCTAGCACTCATGGACATTTATTGTAGTGGAACCAGATGGGTCACTTGGTAGGAGAAGAGGATTTGTTCAAGAAAACACATGTTTTACTAAATACTTTTTGAAAGATACAATAGGCAGAAGAGAGGTCCCTAAATGCAACTTGGAGAGTTGTTAGTGCTAGCTGATTCCACCTTCAGGCAGTGAAAGCAGCGCACGTACCCAGCCTGATGTTACAACACGCAACAAAGCAGCAGCTGCCTTTTAGCAGTGTGGCAAGTGCTAGAGCAGGCACGTGAACTGTGAGTTTTGAAACATGGCATTGTGTATCTGCATTGCCTCATGACTTTTCCAGTGTGAGTTTTTCAGTAAATTAACCCAATACATCTGAACCCTGACCAAGGACACTTGAGTTTGAAAAGATCTTCATCAGGGCAGAGTGTTGACCATAGCATATATTATTTCATTGCTAAGATTTCATGAGGTTTCTTTGTTCGTATTGACACTGCCTTAGAAGGCAAAATAAGTAAGCCTTCATGTAATCAGCATGTACAACCTGAAACACTTTATTTTGCCACAGTGTTTGCTTTAAATTATATAGTAGGATAAAAGATTTAAAAAAAAAAAGTCCACATAGAAAACCAATATAAGCTTGTTTGAAGTGTGGAGCTTCAAACAAGAGCAACCATAATTATTATTTTCAAGCACTTGTCAATATGCAGAAATAACATGATGACTAATACGACAATTAGTATGATAAAGAATAACATGACCTGTGCTTTAGGCTAGGACAAAGTGAAAGATATAGAAAGATAGATCAAAACTACCAGACAAAAAAGGATAACTGTCACATTCCTTACAGATGCTAGTAACCAGTAGTTCAGATACCAGAGGTTTCAGGAAGACCTCTAAGGTAAACATTTCATTTTCATGTCCCTATAGAACTGTGCATTGAAACAAAAAGAATCTCTAAGTTTTAAACAGCAATTCTAGAGAATGTAAAGATCCACCTACTCATATTGCCAAAAGTTTTGTTAATTAGATAATCTAAAAATGCACACTCACCTACTTTCAATCTATCTGTTTTCATCTGCGATATTTCCATATTCTCTGCAAGTCTAATGCAGGACCCCAGGTGTCCATCTTTAATGCAGTGAGCCAGTGCATCTGCTCAAATGCATAATGCTGTTTTCTGCCACACTGAATTTCCAGCAAAACAGCTTTTCATGAAAACAGAATACTTACAACAGAATATCAAAAGGATTATGCTGTTTTTGCTTTAGCAAGGCTGAGAATGTTTTAAGTATCTATTATGTGTTTTCACATGACTCTTTTAATATGCTGCCTTTATTAATGAATACAAATTTCATACCCTTTTTCTTTTCCACATTAGAAAAATATTTTAAAACTTTGACTAAGTAAATGCCCCTACAAATCTCTGTTGAAAATCAAAAAGGAGAATAAAGAAGTTCCTACATTTGGTAAATCAGTCAGTTTTTCTAGATATAAATTCTGCACATTTTCTATTCCATGGAGAGCAACTGATGGATTTCACTGATTGGTAGATACACCTCTCTCAAACAGGATGTAGTATCACATAAATGAATTAATATAACCTTATTTTACAAGGATGAGATAGCTCTTTCTGAGGGAGAAATGCATATAAGTCATGCTAATCCATGTTTTCCCATGAATTTACTAACCCCTGTTTTCCCAATTATTTACTACATGGGCCTGAACAGATGATGTTACAAGTCCTCTTAGAGACCATGTTCATGAAGGTCCTTACAAAACAAAGGATTAAGGGTGGCAGCACACATCCAGTTTTGTTCCAAATTATAAGCAGCTGCAGAGCACACTAGGACACTGAGTTTGGAAGGATACACCTTTTTTCGGGTTTAGACACAACTGTGACAATTCAATGGTCTTTTTATTTACAGAAGCTTAAACAAGATTTTCCTAATAATCAGAATGATTTTTATAATATAAAATGAAATCTAAAAATTAGCTTTTAAACTTGTCAACAATTTAAAAAAACAGGTGTACAGATATTCCTGTAAAAAAACTTTAAATATTCATTAACAGCTGAGAAAATAGGTGAGGCCTGCAGTGTTTTATCTTTTGACAACCTACCTCTTGACAAGATTTTCTGTAGCATGTGGTATAATGCTTTAGAAAACTGTCTGCTTCAGGTTCCATCATGTTTTTTGCACATCCAAGAACAGGAAAAAATTTCATGACACCCAAGTCAATGAATATAATTGTCCCAAGAGATGTTTAGTATTTTGTGAAATCTTTCCATTCACTAGAAAGAAATGAAACTTGTGTTGTGTTTTACTGCATCTACACAAACACATGGTAAGCGCTGTTACTGTTTATTTGGGCAGTAGCTGTCTGGGACATACCTAACAGGGATACATATTTCTATTTTTTTCCAGAAGAACTCCTGTCTCTTTAGTGTGTTCAGGAGTACCTCAAGACTGCTATTTATGGAATAATAAGAAATCAAGATAATTCCGCTGTACTCCTCTTAGAAAGAAATTGTCATGGTTTAACCCTATCAGGCAACTAACCACTTGCTCACTCCTCTCCACTCCCTAGTAGGATGGGGAGAAGAGTGAGAAAAAAGGCAAAACCCAGAGGTTCAGATAAGAATAGTTTAATAATTGAAAAAAAATACTACTACTACTACTACTACCAATAATAACAGTTGTATTAAAAAGGAGAGAGAGAGAGAATATAAAACCCAAGAAAAACAAGTGATGCACAGTACAGTTTCTCACTATCTGCTGATTGATCCCGAACCTGTCCCCAAACCACAATCAGCCCCTGCTCCAAGTAACTCCCCCAGTTTATATACTGGGTGTGATGCTCTGTGGTACTGAATAGCTCTTTGGCCAGTTCGGGTCACCCATCTGAGACATGCTCCCTCACATCTTCATGTAAACCTCCTCACTTGTTATAGGGCATTGATAAGTCCTTGAGTAAGGGTAAGCAGCACTTGGGAACAGCCAAAACATCAGTGTTATCAACATTATCCTCATTTCAAATCCAAAATACAGCACTGCACCAGCTACTAAAAAGCAAATGAAGTCTATCCCAACAGAAACCAGGACAGATATAAAACTATGAAAGAATACACAATTTATTTGGGAAGAAAACTATACGCAATTATTTCCAGCTAAAGTAATTAATACCTAAAGAAATTATTAGTAGTAATCTAGAAAACCTTCAGCTGTGCTTTGCAAAGACAAAGAAATACCTTATAACAATCAGTGGCAACTAACCAGTCCACCCACATACAATATAGCTACATATTCATATGGGTACAAACAACGAGATGTGTCCATTCAAGGGTCAGTAATTGGAAGAGAAAGAGGCTTTTTCCTTCTTACAACTTCTCAGATAGTGTATCAGTAAGGGGAAAATATTAAATTACCCCTGCCCGTTGTAGCATGTAGCTTGGCCAGGTAAAACCAGGGAAGGTGATCTGCCTTAGGCAGGGAATCACTGTCCTATTCCTCGAAAGAGTGATTTTTCAAGTTGCAAATGAGAGCTGTGCATACTTCAGATCTGCTAGGTTAGGACATTTCCTCACTCCAGCAAGCATACCAGCAAGCAGGTACAACACAGACCAAGGTAACACCTCAGGTTTACCACCTGAGGAGCAAAGGGAAAGGGCCAAGAAACTGCATCACTCCATGTGCTGGTTTGGGTGGGGTAGAGTTAATTTTCTTCATAGTAGCTGGTATGGGGCTGTGTTTTGGATTTCTGCTGAAAATGGGGTTGATAACATAACAATGATTTGTTTAGTTATTGCTGAGGTCTTATTTCCCACCCTATGACAACCTACTTCACCACAACTCCCTTCCTGCTTCCACACTGATTGCTCTACTTCTCTTTTTCTTCCCTGCAAAATATGTAAGATATAGCTACTGTAAGTCATAACTTGCAGGAAGCATTAAGTATTAGATGCAAGATAAGATGACATTGACATAACAGATCCCTGTTATAATGCAAATTAGTCCCCTATTTGAATGTGCTCCAGTTTGAGAAGTAGTGTTATTCAAAATTGGCTCTTCACCAATGACCTACAATGTGAATTTCAGAAAAGTAGACTTTTGTACCATTGTGACTCCCATAACTTAAGTTTATCTTCCCTGATCTGATGATCGGATACTAGCAAAGCTGTTCCTAAGACTTTGTACGATACGCTAAAAGAGAAGGTTTTTTTCTGCTTTATCATTATAAAGTGTATGAAATATGTTTAAATTATATAAAAATATGATTCTTAGAGAAATCCAACAGAATTTTCTCACAGTCCTACCTTTAAAAACAATATCTTAATTGTATTCTAAAATCATGCTAATGTATTACCTCATAGGACATGAAAGCTATGTGGCTTAAGAGATCTCAGATATATTAAATTGGATAATATTTATTACAAGTGATTACTAGTGATTTTGACTTTATACTCAAGTTCCTAATTACCACACTGTAACATATCTAGAAGACAGCAATATTTTCAACAACATTGTGACAAAGAACAAATGCAAGATTTATCCATCAATATTTATAACCTCATTTTGAAGGATGGATATATTTGATAGCTTGAAAAAACAATCTATCTTTTTATTTTCTTACCACAAATATGAAAATCAAAAGGTTCTTAAAATAAAGGAAGAATTTCACTGTGGACAGGTTTGGAAAAACGCTCAGCAGCAACTGTTAGGAATAACAGCACAACAAAAATTGAGTAAGTACGTGAATGAAATATAAACAATATGTAAAGGGGTTCATGATCTTTGAAGTGCTAAATGCCACTGTTTCAGAAATCAGGGCTCCTACACGTTTTAGACAGTACCAATAAAGAAACAAGGATTAGGCAACTCTGAAAAAGAAAAACCCAACTTGAAACGAAAACGGTGCCATGAATAAAATACAGAACATATCCATACTGAACAAGACATATTGAAACCGAGTAACTGAAATTCAATATTGAAAGCACTCATCCTTAAAAAGCTATAAAAACATGGACAGGCAACATTTAGAAGTTATGATTATGCTATATATTCAGGAATTGACTAACAGCTTGCACACTCCATGATCCAGCTGTGAGTCAGATGTCAGCATTATGGGACACAAGTCATGGTAACTTGGTTCTGCAAGACTTTTCTGGTTCTGTGGCTTGAAGTTTCCTGCTACCCTTGTGTCATTTTGGCTGGAGTTCTCATTTGTGCTACAACAACAGTATAAAAAATTCATAGACATTTAAATGAGTCATTTTCCTTTATGCCTTCCCAGCAGGACACCGCAGCGAAGTCTTTCATAGAGAATATCTAAACTTTATTCTTCAATAACTGGAATTTTTAATGGCAGTGCTCATCCAGGCTTATACACTTAATAGAGAAAATATGAATCTGGCAAAGGTCTTGTAGCAGTGTGCTTATTTCACATCTAGATAGGTTTTTTGTATTTTGAGCTTCCAGGGTGGGCACGTCTGGTATGCTCATCGTGAAGAGGCCTGCAAGCTAAGAATCAGATCTTTCTTCAGGTCAGAACTAACTGATCCTAACTTACGTAAGATCAAGTTGTTAGTAAAAAAGTATTCCTTCAAAATAACTTTTGAAGAATAATTTTCACAATGGTCACATAACAGTATTACAAGATATATTTTGTGTAGCATTTTGAAGGTGAATGCTCTGTGAGTACTGTCAGTATTTTCACGCCAAACTGATATGTGTTCTGTGTATTACTCATGGCATGTTTTTTCTTTTTTAATGGATATTGTTTTTTCGTGCTTCTTTTCCTTCTATTCTGTTGGTTTACTTTACAAATATAAATAATTAACAATTATGTAAAAATTGTAACACTGTACAAATAATGAAATTCCATGGACTACACTGTGGTAAAGCAGTGTGAAACACAGTTCTGTGACCATTATTAAAATATGGTGCATTGCAGGAAATGTAGTTTGCTTCAGGCTGAATGTTTTATTTGAAAAATAGAATAATCAGCAAATCTTGTTTTTCTTAGTAAGTTAAAACTATATTACAGAGTCCCAGAATATTCTGAGCTGGAAGGGACCCTTGAGGACCATTAAAGTCCAACTCCTGGCCCTACACAGGACACCCCAAGAATCATGCCTTGTGCCTAAGAATATTGTCTAAACACTTCTTGAACTCTGTCAGGTTTGGTGCTGTGACCAATGTCCTGGGGAGCCTGTTCCAGTGCCCAACCACCCTCTGGATGAAGAACCTTTTCTTAGTATTCAACCTAAAGCTCCCCTGACATAACTTCATGCCATTGGCTTGGGTCCTGTCACTGGTCACTACATATATATTTTTTTTTAATAAATGAATGTTTTGTGAATCCATTATGTGAGTTTCAAGGAAGTCAGAAGTCAGCAGCCCCAGCTGTACAGAAGTCAATTAAGCCTTTTATCCTCAATTGCTAATTGAACTGCATGACATGGTAATTCTGAACTCTATGATATATGAACTCTAAAATACAAAAATTATCTACAGTTATGATAAGTTTGGTTCATAATTCAGTAAGAGAGGCTGCATAGATTGTTGAAGTTTAAAATTTCTTCTGCATAATCTCTGCAGATTGCACATTCTATTCCATGGCAAAACCAAGAAAGTTTAGGGTTACCAAATTCACAATTTCACGCAACAGAAGAAAACAGTAAAAATGTGTTGTATCGAGTCTGGCTGAGCTGGAGTTCATTTCCCCACAGTAGCCCTCACAGTGCTGTGCTTTGCATTGGCAGCTAGAAGGGTGTTGATAACACACCAGTGTTTTGGCTACTGCTGAGCACAGCACCAACACTGTAACATTCCTTCCTTAGTTGAGGGCAAAATCCTGGGAGGGGATACAAGTAGGCCAGCTGACCCAAACTGACCAAAGGGATATTCCATACCATACCATGTTAGCTCAGATATAAAAGCTAAGGCACAGAGCAGGAGGGTGGGCATTCACTGTCTAACGGCTGCCTGCTGAGAAACCATCACTGAAGCCCTGCTTCCCAGGAGTGGCCGACCACCACTGCTCATGGGAAGTAGAGAATAAAACCTGCTATCCTTCACTTCGTGTGCGCAAGCTTCGCTTTGCTTTTTGCTTTAAATAAACTGTCTTATCTCAACCCACAAGTTGTTTTCTTTTTTTCCCACCTTACTCTCTCCCCTGTCCCTCAGGGAAGGGGAGTGATAGAGCGGCTGGGTGGGCACCTGGTATCCAGCCAAGGTCAACCCACTACATGTGGAACAAAAAAAATTGATCAGTTTAGCATTTTCATGCAGATTATTAAAAAAACCAGAAAACAGGTTTAGAATCATTCTGCAACAACTCTTGTAAAGCCAAGCCAACTATATCACATATCTCATTCTATTTCCTGGTTGGCTGCGAGGGACTGTCAGGTTTGCATTTGAATTCCAGCTGTATCCAGTACTGATTTACACCTTTAAGGAGAGTTTCTTTCTTAGACGAAAGGCATGCAACTCCTAAGAACTATTCTCTTAATTCCCAGCAAAGGTAACAGAGCTATTATTCAATCAAATTATACTTATTGTCATGGAGGTTTTGAAGATTTCTTAGAGCTCCACAGACAGGTCAAACACATAGAACTGCATAACTCTACAGTGACAGTCTGTACCATAATTGTCCTTTACTTATCAGAAGAGATATTTTGTCAGAGTAATAGCCTGAATGTGACTGCTGCTTGGCATCACAGTTTACTTCACCGCATAGATCAATTTCAAAGAATGACTTGAAGCTCCCTTTTTTTTTTTTTTAAGCACTGGGAAGTTTTGAATAGATTCTGTCTTGAGTGAGTCAGGTGATTATAGCAAAGCAATAACAGGCAACAGGAACTGAACTGTAAAGCAGTTTAGTCAGTGCTGAAGGACAGATGTCTATACATCGTTTGTGGAGTTCTCCTTCAGACTACCTCATCTGATCTCTGTATTTTTTCATTGCTTTGTTACTAAATGTTTATGATACACATAGAAGGTTCTCCCTTTTTTTATTGGTGGAATTTTTAGGATTGCAAGAACCTTAACGAATCTGCGAAAACTTCATTTATTAGAATAATAATCATAATGTATGCACAGATGGATATATATGAATGAATTAATTGTAATAGTGGCTTATCTTTAGCTTTTTATTCAGTCTGAAGTTACAAACCAGCATAATGATACCAGTTTTCAAGAGAGTGGAAGAAATGTAAGAAAAAAAGAAAGTTTATTTACCGATAAGCTTTACCATAATATTATCATTGTTAAACAAAAACCCGATACTGAATTAAACAAATAGTGCACTTACGATACAACTTTCAGTCCTATTATTTCTTTTTAAATCATTGGCTTGAGACAGTTCACTTATAATAACTAACTAATTTTCTCTCTTAGAATACTACCAAATATTCAGTTTTAATCTCACTCTGCATATAGAAATGATAACTCCAATAGTTCTACTCTTGCTCTAAAGAAGCAATGTCCTGTATATCCTTCAGTTTCAAATAAGAATGAATTAATACAGGTTCTTACAGTACAAGAATTTTCATAGATTCTTCAGAAAAGCGACACAAATGAGTATTTCTAAAAATTTTATACTTGTTTTTAAAAAGTATGAGGTTCTCCAGAAAAGATTTAACAAAAAGCAGGGCGCTTTAGCCCCACAATATCTAACAAACTACCACTGCAACTTTTGAGATGAGATACAACTGCCAATGTGTTATGTGTTGATTTAAGAAAAAATAATAATGTCAGACTTATTATATTTCCGAACACTTAGAGCGTTTGGCATTAAATATGGGTCAAAAATCACTAAACATATCAACAAGTGACACTCATTAAAACAAATCACACAAAATGGCATTTGTATGATAACACAATGTGACAGTACTAGTGCTTTCATAAACAAAGAATGAAAATTAAACTTTCACAGTAAAATATTTCACTAGGCTAGATTGCAAAGTTTGACATGGTCAATTAATCACTGTAGGAATCAGACAAAGCTCTGTCTGCTGTAGTCAGGAAGCTCATTATTTCATTAAAATTGCAGTGTAGCTAGGACTCAAACATTCCTTTTATTAAAAATAATCACCAAGAAGTTGAATGGCAATTGTTAACCTCCTACACCAGAATTTTGTCTCCCATATAAATGAAGACTGAAAAGAAAAAAGTAGTAATGGTCAATAAAACTGCATTGGACTCACTTGTGTACAGAAAGTTGATGGACAGATTCAAGGAGTAGTTTACAATTTACAGTAAACTGGAGCAGCAAAAATGCTCTAAAAAAACCTGAACAAAAAACCATAAAAAAACCTTTTGCAATCAAAACTAAAAAGTCAAGAAAGGTCAGTTTTTAATTAATATTCTGAATTAAGTCTCTTTTGATTGCCCTTGGACTACGCTTTGAGGCTTCATCGAAGAGCACAGAAGAGCACAGAAGAGCAGTAAGTTCGAGGGCTGTACCAGGCTACAAAGTTTCCTGGTGATGTCTTTAATCCAGGCCCCAGAGAGGCTGCAGATTTTGCAAAGAGGAGGATCCACCCAGCGTAGTGGAACTTTTGTTCCCCTCAGAAGAGAGTCACGTTCAATTATAACCTATCTTTTCTTCCTCACGGAGGTGGTCTTGATATGAGATGTAGGCCTTTCTGACCTTGGAAACACTACTGGTATAGATGGACCATCATCCACATCATTAATTGACTGGCCTTTCACATCCAGAGCATCGCATTCAGATACTAAGGCATCCGGAGAGATGAGGTTGGTAAGGAGGGCATTTGTCTGCCACCCTGAACATAGACTTGCCTTCATTCATTTTTTTCCTTTAAGTTACTGCCTTCTGCATGGTGGTGGGAAGATATAGGATATCCCTGATCTTGAGTTATTTTCTGATGGCTGTTCCTGTTTCTTTCTCAGACTCCCTAATGCTCCTTAACTTTTTCAGTTCCTCCCAAACCTCTGACACCAGATTAAGCAGGTATCTGCTTGGTCACACCTCACACCATGGCTCTCATATTACTTTTCACCCCCCCACATATGCCAATGTTTAAACAATCAAACTCCACCTAAACATGAAATTACAACAACTGTAACTTTACTTTTTCCCCTCCTTGGAAGACAACAATATAAATATAGCTTAAGTGGGGAGGGAAGTAGAAGAGATTCCACCTTTGTATTCTGGGATGGTTGACAGGCTATACCTATCTCCTCCCCCACAGGGACACTTATTGGTAAGACTCGAACAGTGAGCTCTATTGAGTGCTTCTTTGTGAAATTCAGAAAGCAAGCTTGTGTTTGTGACTATACTTTTAATGCTACATAGTCATCTCAAAATTGGATGTAATTGTTGTTGGCTGTATTATTCATATTCTAGGTATTCATGTGTGCTTCTGCAGACAGTCTATTTATCACTTGCAATCCAATGAGAACCTGCATTTCTGTTGCTCAATAAACTACACTATTTTGCACCTGGCCATGAGAGTTATTGAACCTGACTGTACTTCTAGTCCAGCCATGAGAGTTCATTGGGTGTGACCAGGCGTTTAGTGTATCACACTATTTGTGAATCCATAATCACGGTAGTTTTTCATTGAACCCAACCAGGCTTACATGGTCACTTGGCTCTGCATTTCTGTTTCTTAGTGTTTAACTGGCCATCATGTAGTATCTAAGCCCAGCATCACCTAGTCCCTCTGATATCAGAGGACCACCTAGAATGCAAGGGAGTTTATTTTTTGACAAATTTAAGGCAACAGAAAAATTGGCCTTACTCCTAATGCAACATATGCCCTGCAGCCTGAAACCAGAAGAGCTGCATGTTTTCATGGGAACTCTCTCTCTGAGTAGCCACATCAGTTCTGGTGAGTGCAGAAGACATAGTTTTCTGCCAGGCAGATGACATAGCTAAACGCCTTTTAGGAAGGTGATGACCACCAACTGAACTCAACTTTTGAACTCGTACAGTATTGACACTATTACTGTGCATCCTTCTGCATTAACTGCTGTGCCATGCCCTGGTTACTCACACTCTCCAGGCTATTGCAGAGGTTCAGAGGTGGCTGCAGTTCCTCAGGCAATGCCCAGGCCTCATCAGCATCTCTTGTGAGAGCTGCCAGAACCAGGTGGGTGTCTCTGTTGCCCTGGCATTTCCCTGCCTCAGGAAACCCTGCTATGCACCAAGATCTGCTCCACTGCAGACCTGGCCAGCTATGGAGCAGGTCACCTTGGTTATTGACTTATCAAACACTATAACAAGACTTTTTAGCAAAACCCACAAATTATCACTCTGCTTATGTAGAGTCTTTCCCTTTTCAAGTTTACTTCTCAAGATTTGCCATTTAGCAGATATTTGAAAAGTTTGAAGCTTTCTGTTTACATAAGAGGTAATTTAATTGCAAATTAAGAAATTCAGAATCCAGGTAATTCACCAAAAGCCCTACATGATGCACTCCAAACCTTCTCTAAGTTACAGGCTGTAACCTGCTGCACAGAATTACATATTCACATTCCTAATTATGTTAAAATAAAAACCTACCAAGGAATTACAATATAGAAAATCCTGTGCTTTATAACCTTTCCACAAAATAAAGAAATACTACTGTCTACACCCATAATACAGCACCAGCATCTATAACAAGAGCTGAATTTGAAAAGACTGTTAAAAATATTAACGTAGCTATTTTTTTGTTCACAGTGGTGGTTAGTCTAGAAAAGACTTTCTTTTACATATTTTATTCTTTAATCCCCTCATTCTTAAAATTTCACTATATTAGACTTTCTTGTTCCCACGTGTGAATTCCTTCTTCATGGTTAAATATGTGGATCCATAAAACTGATTGCTCTATTTAGCAATATCATCTCTTTTAGTTTTTGAGGGATCTCAGGATTATGCAATGCAGTAATCTGACCTTCCCATCAAATCTTAAGGAGAGCAGGAAGATTTTAAATGTCTAACAGAAGCTATACTTAAATCTAAATGATACAAAAAGTTCCTATGAAAGTGAAATCAGTGACATAGAAACACAATAAAAAACAATTCCAGGATGTGAATCTAATGACAAATGATCATTTTGATAATTTCTAAATGAAAGATATGAAATTTCTAATGAAAAACAAGAAACAACCCCTGCAAAAAAAAAAAAAAAAAAAGGAAACCATTACTTTCTAAATGTACCAAATTTTTTTAAAGTTTGAAAAAGAAGTTAAAGTCAAGTTTTAATTCGAACTAAATATTTTTGTTTTCTTATAAAATAATTTCCTATTTCCACAAAGCACTTCAATTTTTCAGAGTATAAAACATAGACACAGCTCTAAAGAAAATCCCAGGCTTGTAAGAAATATTTCTATTCTCAGTTAAAACATTAATCAAAAAAAATTAGGTGAGATGTTGCTAAGCTTTCAAACATGCTTAAAAGTACACTATGGTCATTCCTTATTCTTTAAAACCACCCTACAGAATAACTACACAAGTTTAAGGTCATCTGACCTCAAGTACTTCCCTGACTACGGGTCAGTAGAGCAAAGTGTCAGTTCAGCTCAGACCCATAAACCTATGCATAGTGGAAATTTCCACAATAAAACCTAACACAGAACACATTTTATGCTCAGATTTTGTTGCACTGAAGAAAAAAAAAATTAGAAACTAAACCACTCAAAAATTATAGATCTGGTCACCCCAAATGAACTACATGGACTGTAATCATCCCTCTGAGTAGCTTTATGTTATGTATCTTCTTCCTTTTGCTTAGATATAATGTTCACTTGCACTTCAAATTTTCTCTCTTTTCTCTCCATAATGATTAAGGTTAAAAATATTTAGCCATTAGCTGCTTTGCTTACAAAGTGCTGTACAGTTCAAGGTTCCATACTGAGTTATGTTTTCTGATTTAAAAAAAAAAGAGAAAAAGAAGTAAAAAAAAAGAAAAGAAAAATCACTTTGCAATATCAACCCTTCTTTTATACAGATGAGACATACTGAAAGTTCACCAGGTCTCATCCATAATCCCACTGACTGCTCACTAATCATTTAATCAAACTCAGGTTGACAAGCATCTTGATCTTAATTTTTCTCTTTTAAAGCAATCTGATAGCAAGGTATAAATATCTAGTATATCTCCCTTATTTCTATGTTGCTTACCTGTTTTATAATCTCCACGATTTCATTTTTTTTTCACTTATTTAGATAATAATTACGAAAAAAGCTTGAGTCATATATATTTGGCAATGCCTGTAATTTACTAGAAGCTGTCTAGGACAGCACAAAGCTCTAAATTATACAAATATTTGGTCAGCAAGTACTCCTCTGATACCTTCTTGTATGCGAGTCACAATTACTCGGCTACACAAACAAGGAAATCACCCAAAAAGACTGAAAGACAGCACCCAAAAAACTAAAGTAAACTGTAGTTCCCCGTATCAAGAAAGGTATCACTTCAAGAAAGACACTGAGGGGTTGGAGTGAGTCCAGAGAAGAGCAATGGAGCTGGTGAAAGGTCTAGAGAGCAAGTCATATGAGGAACTGCTGAGGGAGCTGGGATTATTTAGCCTGGAGAAAGGGAGGCTCAGGGGAGACTTTATCACTCTCTACAACTGCCTGAAATGAGGTAGTAATGAGGTGTGGGTCATCCTCTTCTCCCAAGTAACAATCCTTAGGACAAGAGGAAATGGTCTTAAGCTGTTCCAGGGGAGGTTCAGATTAGACAAAAGGAGGAATTTCTTAATGGAAAGGGTTGTTAAAAATTGGAATGTACTGCCTGGGAAGGTGGTGGAGTCACTGTCCCTGGAGATGTTTAAGGAAAGACTGGATATGGCACTTAGTACCATGGTTTAGTTGACAGGGTGGTAATCAGTCAAAGGCTGTACTCAATGATCTCAGAAATCTTTCCAACCTAAATGATTCTGTGATTCTGTAAGGGATGGTAGATCTTTTCTGTGACACATTCAGTAAACCTTCATTTCCTACATTTTCCATTAACCTAACAAGGCACATCCAGGTGAGAGCTGCATGTTTTCAATTTCTCTTTAAAAGCTCTCCAATTTCTACTTGCTATAATGATAGAATTTTCACTATGACTAATTAAAGAATTCGATTATTGCAAACAGAAAATTCCTAAGGGTAAAGAGACTTACATGACAGTTATCTCAAAGGTACCTTTCACAGTGACCACAGTATTTTTCAGATACATGGGGTGTCTAAAAACTATGATGTTGAACTGGAAAATGCACATTATAGGTTACACTGCAAGTTGTGTTATAGGAGCAAAATTAACCAGCCAGCAAACAGATATCAGTTATAAAAACCAAAGACCTCTCACAAAGATAAAAATACTCTTCCATGCTGATCAAAAAGCAAAAGGTTTACAACCAAAGGACACCTGCAATATAAGTCAAGCCTTATTAGGCAAATATCTGGAATTTCTCCAAAATCACTTAAATGCTGCCCAGCTGCAAGACTCTAATGCCTCTGTCATCAAGGAATTTATTTTTAATATTGCAGAAGAAAACCAGTAAGTTATAGACCAGATGGTTGGCTGAATATCATACAGAATCAGGTAATGTGAATTATTCTTCTCTGTGTTCCACTCTCATTCTCTCTTGTTTAAGAACATATCTTCTACTATTGCTCTGATATCAAAAAAGCAGGGGAATATATAATCTTTCAAATCCAGTTTAGGATAGCTTCTACAGCCTCTACTTGTGTTCATATACCCCTAAAACTGCCAAGTTCCACGAAGTCAAATTCTGTGGAATATGAAGTTAACATATTCATTATTCATTTTACGAACTCCATGCCAATCTATGTGTGATTTTGTTATAGCACCTTTGGACACACACCATTCTCTGCTGAAAAAAGCAGACAGTAACACTGACTCTCCACCAACAGATTTTTCTGTCATAGTGTCACTCTGTAAAATATAGGCTACTGGAGAAATTGGAAGATGATGTAGACTGCATTGCCATCCTTACTATGTTGACATTGCTTTATGACTTATATTTGTCAGACTTGGACAGGGTAGTCTCTCAGCTTGCCAAGTGCCCTGCTGTGATAAGGTGCAAGGAATAACTAAGCTGCTTAAGTTCAGAGCTGACAAGACAGATGTAATGCTTGCTAGTAATGAAAATAACACACAGCCATTCCTCAGGACCACACAGTTAAACATACTGGATGTGACTAGCAAATGATCTCACACCACTACGTACAGAAAACATGCCACTCCTCCAGAGACAAAATGTTGTTCTCTGTCAGCTGGGATAATTTAAAACACTCATCTGTAGTTGAAGCTGTGGCTGTCTAAGAGACCATACCTTCTTCTGATAACAGTGGGATCCAAAACAAAACAGCAGCGTGAAACAAATTACTGCTAAAAAAGCCCCACTGTAAACAACGGCAGGAAAAATCACTAGTCTCTAAAAGAATGTGCCATTTTTCCACTAATAAAAGTTTATCTAAAACAAATACCCTCATTCTTTTTCTTGGAAACTGAATATATAGAAAGCTCACAGAGAACTACTTCAACTTATAGAAAAAAAAGGTAAGCCCTGGCAGCAGCTCAGCCATTAGTTTTTTTCTTCAAAATGAACACTAACTTCAGTTACTTTAAATCCCCAGAATTTGCTGTGCAACTCAATTTATTACTTTCTTCAGCAGCTCCTTACAAATATTATTTCAAATAGCAGTCAGTTTCCTGAAGGAAAACCAGTATCTACTCATGTAGACAGGTTCTCAAGCTTATAACCTGACCTGGACCTTATTCCCTTTAGGGAACAGGTCTCACAGTAAAGTTCCAAGAATCACCACATCAATGCCTCATGGCACAGAACTTTAAATGAGGAAAAGGACAGGAAAAAAGTAGTTAAAAGTACTAAAAATATAAATTTATCCTCTTGAGAGCTAAACATTCTCACTGAATTGAGTTTTGAACTACTTCCTATTATGTCCAAATAATTAATTTATCAATTACTCATCACTGTATCCTTAAAACACATCAAATCTATAAAACAGCATAAGTAACAAGTAAAAGGGGATGGAACTGACTGTGCAGCTGGAGACCTATGATCTAATCACAATCACTAAAAGTTGTGGGACAAATCACACAACTGCAGCACTCCAAATGGTAGCTATAAACTGTTCAGAAGGGACAGGCAAGGAAGGAGGGACAGGCGATTTGCCTTCTATGGACTGATTGCACAGGCCTGTCTTTGAAAAACAACAATGAACAGGTCAAGACCTTGTGGTTGAAAATAAGAGGGTAAGCCAACAAAGGAAACCTCATGGTTTGTGTTTATTACTGGCCACCCCACTGAGAGGAGCCTGTTGACAAAACCTTCTAACTTACCTACAGGAAGCATCACTCCAGCACGTTCTGATCCACCTCAGGGACTTCAGTCACCCTGACATCTGCTGGAAAACCAGCTTGGCAAGATATAAGCAGTCCAGGAGAGTCTTGGAGAGCATCAAGGATAGTTTCTTAACCCAGGTGACACAGAGCCAGGTGACAGAGGAGAAGTGTTACTGCACTTGTCGCTTACTGTCACAGATTAACTAACTGGAGAGGTCAAGATCGATGGCAGCCTGGGCTGAAGTGATCACGCCCTGGTGGAATTCACCATCTCGAGGGGTACAGGCCAAACAACGATTAAAGTCAGTACCCTGAATTTTAGGAGCCTGAACTTTTAGTTATTTAAGGAATTAGTGGACAGGACCTCGTGGGAAACTGCCCTCAGGGGAAAAGGAGCAGAATAGAATGGGGAGATCCTTAAGAACATTTTTCTTAGAGCTCAAGAGCTCTCAATTCCCATCTGTGAGTATTCAGACAAGGAAGGCAGGAGACCAGTATGGCTTAGAAAGGATCTCCTGGCCAAACTGAAAGACAGGGAAAAGCACAGGCAGCAGAATCAGGGACATGTATCCTAGGAAGAATATAGAGGTTGTGTAGGGAAAGTTAAGTTGCAGCTGAAGCTGAGTTTGGCAGTGGATGCAAAGAATAATAAGAATGGCTTCTACAGGCATGTTGGTTAGAAAAGGAAGATTAAAAAAAAAATATTAGGTACTCAAAATTTTTTTTTGCCTCAGTTTTCACTAGCAACCAATCTTCCCATATCTCTCAAGTCCCTGAATTTCAAGATAGAAACTGGGGGAATGAAGTCAATCCCATTGTAAGAGACAATCAAGTTCAAGACCACCTGAGGAACCTAAACATACACAAGACCATGACACCCTATGAGATGCATCCCAGTGTCCTGAAGGAATCAGCTGATACAGCTGCCAAGCCACTTTCCATCATGTCTGAAAAGTCATGGTAGTCATGGAAAGTCCCCAGTGACTAGAGGAAAGGGAATGTTGCACACTTTTTTGAATGCAAATTTATAGGAGAAAAAAATTTCTTCCATAACCTTGTATCACCTTTGTGTCCAGAGTAAGATATTTTAAACTGAAGCACCACTGCAATTATTACCGGTATGATTTATGAGACCATAAAGTGGTATTATTCAATCTTCTAGAAATTTACCTTCTTATTGTATGGCCAGTCTTCGCGAATGAAGATTTGGGAAAGGTCTTTACCCTTCGAGCCTGCGCAGTGGATTTTTTAGGTGAGACACAGCGTACGCTGAGCTGAGCCCACCCTTTAATCCTAAGGTTCATCTACCAGGGCCGAGCGAGCTTGGACAGGGGCAGTGAGGTCCTCAGGACGTAGGTTTGTTTAGAGTGACCTTCTCTTAGGTGGATGGCCTTACAGGGTTGATGAGCTCCATCTGCCCGGGGGAGTTTCCCTGACCGGGAATCGAACCCAGGCCGCAGCGGCGAGAGTGCTGCATCCTAACCACTAGACCACCAGGGCTCCCCACCTTATTATCCATAAGTCTAAAGCAGTTTTGAATAAATTTTGCTGTGTTACTGACTACATACACATTAAATACATTTTTTTAAAAAACAACAGTCCTCAGCAATATCAGTGGTGATTACCTCATCATAAGTTTATTCTTTGAAAGTCCCCACTCCTTGTCCTAGCATCATAGAACAGTTTGGCTTGGAAGGGATCATTAATGATCTTCTAGTTCCAGCCCCACCACCACAGGCAGAGATACTTTTCACTAGACTAGGTTCCTCAAAGCCCCACTCAACCAACCTTGAACTCTTTCAATAATGAGGCATCCACAAGTTCTGTTGGCAACCTGTTCCAGTACTCTATCACTTCCATTGTAAAAAAATCTTCCTTTTATCCAATCTAAACCTACCTTCTTTCAGTATAAAACTGTTGTAGCTTGTCTTGTCACTGTAAGTCCTGCCTAAAAGTCTTTTTCTGTCTTTCTTAGAATTCCTTTTATGTATTGAAAGGCCACAGTAAGGTTTCACCTTGCTGTACTGATATCTGGAATTACCTCCAACCCAAACACAAAGGTGGTAAAAAATCATGGAAGAAGAGCCTTCTCTTCTCCAGTCTGAACAGCTCCAGCCCTCTGATCATTTTTGTCTTGGACCCATGCTAACAGATCCATTACTTTTCCTTGCGCTGGGGACCCCAGAGCTGGATGAGCTACTCCAACTGGGAGTACTTGCACGAGAGCAGAGTGGACAGGGAGAATCCCCCCTCCTGACCTGCTGGCCATGCTGCTTTTGATGCAGCCCAGGATGCAGCTGGCTTGCAAGTACACATTGTTTTCTTGGGTCCAGTTTTTTATCCCCTGTACCCCATGTCCTTCTCAGCAGGGTTGTCTTCAATTCATTCATCCCCCAGGCTGTACTGATATTTGGAATTACCTCCAACCCAAACACAAAGGTGGTACAAAATCATGGAAGAAATTTTTTCAGTTTTAAATTTACATTTAAAAATACCTTGGCTTTATATGTATTCAATCACTACATATACAAAAAAAGTAACGATATGCACTACCTTGTGCATGTAATGATAAGAGATAAGTTTTCCTGGATTATGCTGTCTATGAATTAGTTTCTTAAGATACAAACTTGGTGCCAGTTTTCTTTCTCCTGGTTTTCTAAAACATTACTTAAATTCTGTATACACTGGGCATATCTAATCCTTGGTAGTTACTACACTTATATCAGCAAACATGTTTATGTCACTCTGTGTCTTCAGACATTATTTATAGTCATGCATAACTAACATTTTCCATACCTTGCATAAGACTTGATAGTACGGTACCATTGCAAGATACAAATTGACAGTTTGCAATAGAATCTTGTTCATTGTAGCAATTTATTCTGACAGTATGTACTATACAGCCAGAAAAGTGCATTCTTCTAATATATCTATTAAAAATCTAATAAACACTGTGACTAAAGCATGCACACTAAATTCTATTTTGTACATGATGACAATGAGTCACTACATTTATAAGGAATTATATATTACAGTAATCAACTACTGTATCATTTTTAGTTTACCATTTTTTTTAAAATCAAGGGTGCCACTAAAAGCTATTTCATTAACAGTTTTAAAACAGTCTGAAAATATTTTAAAACTTGTCTCAAGATTTCTTTCTGTTTTGCTCCCATTGCCTGTCAATACGTGCAATGAGCTAGTTAACACATGAATGTATGTATGGTACAATGATTCTGCTCAATAGTCCTTCCAGCAATATTTTTGGAAATATTGAAAGTAATCAATACTTCTTTGTATTACCAGAAACACATAGCAACACTAGTGCACATCACTGCAAGTGGTTCTTTACTCTTTCACAAACACAGCTGCAATAGTTCTACTACATCACTGCAGTTTAACAAATGAATTTCATTGCACATTAGAACACAGAAGATGAGCAGCATCCTCAAATGTCTTTAATCCTTTTTGAGGTTCCATACATCATTAAAATAGAATGACAGGCAGGAGAATATTTGCTCGTTCTTTTAAAAGCTCATACACACTTTTGCTTTGATTCCATTCTTCAGTGCCATACCACTGAGAAACCTCTGTATTTTCAGAATTGATGTACCTTTCAACACTATAATCTCTGGCTTTCAAGCTCACTATTATTTGCCTTCAGGTGCAAATTTTAAAGTGTATAGCCTTCTAAAAAAACTTTATGGTTTCAGCCAGATACTGAAAGGCTTGTAGATCAGTCATCATCACAGTGTAGATTTCTTTTCAAAATAATGTTCCTCACTCAGAGTACACTTGTGGTTATACTCGGTTCACTTGTCAAATACAAATTTGAGGTCATCAAAAGCTTCAGGGCAACTTCAGCTATTCCAAAACTCATTTTCTACCTCTATTTTGTTGGAGAAATAGTATTTCAAATATAAAAATAATAGAAAACTCTACAGATAAAGAAACAAGGCATCTTAAGTGCATGTTTCAGTACAGCATTGCAGTAACTGCCTATAAGGACAAAGTCAATCTAATACCCAAGCGTTTTAAAACATCAGAAAACACCAAAAGGAGATAATGTATTTTACTACTGAGTTGATATGCATTCTATTCAAAACATGATCTTAGAGCTGACATCTCAAAATGTATAGGTACAGGGACAGATGTTAATGATTCTAAATGTACCTGTTGGTTTGAATTCCTCGGCCCTAGAGTAGGAACAGATTTCATTTCATTCCAGTTTTAAGTCCTATGTTTTATTAAAATAAAATAACAGACAAGAGAGTACTTACTCTTTCTTTTAAAGGCTGTGTTTATGTTTGAGAGGTCAGTCCGAATTTTTTATCCCCAGAGACTTTTTCATGCAGCTGTAATTCATATTTATAATTAAGCTGAGTAATTAACACTCTTTTGAAAGCAGAGACTATCTAGGTACTTGGGGAAAAGCTTTTCCCTTCCTGAAGTAAAATTGAGTTTTATCATTGACTTTGACACACAAAGGAATACAGCCTGTTTTCTAAGACCCAAAGCCTCATACATACAAATAGCCAAGGAAAACAGGTTTTCAAAAGCATGAGCATACACCCAAGCTTCTCTTGGAGACCCAAGGACAAATGGAACAAGGCAAAAATAAAATAAATAAAGCTAAACTCAGCTAGAAACCTAAGCTTTGTCTGCTTTGGATAAACTGTTAGACACTGTTAAACTGTGTTGGGATGGAAGCTGACACCACACTCATTTACAGCATAAATTCTCCTACAAATCACATAGTTGTTCCAACTTGTCATTAGCTGAAACTCTGCACTTCTGTTAGGAGAACTTTCATGTGTTCTCCCCCGATTCCATCAGTTCTCAGCAACTTTGCCTCCTTTTTATCTGTTCCTAACATTTTCACTGAGATTAGAAGGACTTACTTTGGCACTTGTGTATTTCCCATATTCATGCTTGTTCCATATGTCTGCTGTTGAACTGGGAGACCACTGGAACAGAGACCATCTGAACTATATGTCCACTAATCAGCTAGCACACTGTAGTTTATGTAACACATTGTTTTATAAGGTGTGATATGGTAAGGTATATCCCTCCAGCCATTTCATTTTAGAACCTGTGCTTAAACATCCATATTCAATATATTTGTTTCATAGTTTGATAATCACAAATTGTCATTCCAGGTGGCTATTTGAACTCAAAGTGTCTGATGGATGTGACCAACCAGATTGAATACAAAACACAGGAAGAAAGCCTGACTCTCTGACAAAAGAGACCAGGACAATCTTACTTTTTCATTCACTTATACTTCAAAAAAATAGAAAAAGTATAGTCACAGAGGGACAACATGGAGAAACTACAGATTATGGCAACTTTGTGGAATGCTTTCCACACTGAAGTTGCCTGGGAGGTCTTTTGCTTTCACATGAAAATTCAGCTAGAGTCCAACAATATCATGGGTGTACACCCCTAAAATAGAAGTGATTTCAACAGAGCATATCATATTCTTTTCTTTCACATGCCCCTATGAAAAACAAAGCAGATAAATCTTCTATTTAGAGTGTTTTCATCCACTGGCATTAAGGAATAATTTTCAAGAGAATTAATTTTTAATGAAAATTTCACTGTCGTAAATTTTCAGCAGTGATGGTACATGACATATAACCTATTGAAAAGAGCTAGAGAAATAATAAACATTTTGGCATGCTACAAAAAAACACTAACCTGCAAATGTGAGACAGTTGCATAAAACAATCTTAAAGGTGTGAGCTACTTTAATACAAATATTGATTTTTTACTCTAGAATAAATGAGTATATCCTGAATATCTAATAATGGAAACACTGACAGGAGACATACTGATTCCAATCCAAAATTTCCAGTGAATTAAAACTGTTTAACAGCAATCAGTACACATACTAGCTAAGCAATACAAAACAGCCTACCAATATGTTCAAGTTTGCACACATGCTTTTTAATTTGTGAAAAAAAAAAAAATTGACTTTTTATTTCCTTTGATATTCTTTTGGAGATGTTACATCAAAGATAATGTTGGCTATGCCTCTGTGGATCTCTGAAAACAGCAGATATTCTGATTATTTGGGTTTCTTACTATTTCAAGAGGGAGGAAGAGAGAGGACAAGGATGAAAAATGTTTAAAACAACTAGAACCATTTGCTCCTACATTGTAATATCTAGTTTTGGTATGGCTGTATGCTAGAATGTAATCTATTCCTTTATATTTGTTTTCCATTTTGTTTTGCTCATTTAAAAAAAAAAGTCAACAAAACACATCCTAAATATCGTAAAGAAGAGGTAGCACAGTAGGGCAGCCCACATTTACTATTAGCTATTCCATGCTTTATCATAAAATGGATTATAAAAATAGGTTCAAAAATGTATTTTTAAAAAATTATTGCTTATGAAGGCTCAGTATCAAGAAACAATGCACAAAACCCGCCTTTGTTCTGGCAACTCTCTGGCTCTGAATGACAGAGAGTGGTGAATAACAAATAGGCTAGCTGCAAAACAGGATTTGGCTGCTGAATAGCAGCACTGACAGTCCCTATAATTTCAAATGGCAAAACTGGCCTGAAACAATTGCTCACATATCCCCGGAGCTAACTCAAAGTGTACAACACTTGGTATGCTTTTACAGAAATTAACAGCAAGACAGACAGCATCAACTGTCTACTTCAAGGTAAAGGGTAAATGATAATGGAGAGGAACGAAAGGTAAAGACGGAAGCTGAGCCAAGTATAGACAAGAAAAAACAGGCATTCCTAGAGAAAGAAAAAAATAAATTTGCAGATAATTCCTGGGGTTCCCTCTAGGCAAGGTACCCAGTGCTCAGTGGGTATGAGAGCTTAATTGCTATTCTGTAGCATCAACAGTCATGAAGCAAACACTACCATAAAGATCACATTTGATTTGAGAGTGACGTGGCAGATGTACACAAGGTTACTGACAGCAAACTCTTCAGAGAAGTAGGAACCCCATGTTTCAGGAAACAAGAGAAATGTTTTACAAAAAGTATCTAAAACAGAGGGCTTTAGAGAAAATACAAAGTAAGTATCCATGAAATTCCATGGAATATATGTATATATTTATTTTTTAAATATAGAATAACACAATATCATTCAGAAGAATTAGTTTAGCTAGGGTATTCACTGTGATACACAGTGGAGTAAAATCATCAGATACAGTAAATTATTTGCAACAAAAGCCAAAATGTAAAAGCAGACTGCTGGTGGTTTTATGGCAGACTTTTTTCCTGCTTCTTTACCCAAGAAGCAACATTTTATCGGTCGATTGACATTATATCATTACAGAGACTTTCAAAATGGTCAAACTGCCTACTTCTCTTAAATTAGTACGAGCCTAGCTATTTCATTACAAATTTAATGTCAGAAAAGAAATCTTGGAAAACTAAGGTTTAATGTGCTAACCAGGATTATAGTGCTTCCCTCCCTCACAGTAAGACTGTCTACTACCTGCAGCATTACTACACTTATGGCTGTTATGAAGTACCCTGCCTCTCATTTTTATTGTATTCAGCTGAATTTCTTTTTCACAACATTCATTCCACTCAAATATACAAACTCTTTTACTTTAAAAAGCAGTGTTCAGGAAGGCAAGTACTCTGTTTCTAAACAGCCATGTACTGGCAGGAGACTATAAGCGCATACACAGCGTAATACAACCTGTAGTGGTTCGATGTCATTTTATAATTGAAGGAGGCATCAAGAACTGAAAAAGCACTAAGCCCTATAAGCAATATTCTTTTCACTGAAGGAAAAAATACAAGTGTTCAGTTTTGCGTCCCTCACTCCAAGAAGGCCATTGAGGTGCTAAAGCAAGTCCAGAGAAGGGCAATAGAAGAGCTGTGAAAGGTCTGGAGAGCAACTTTTATTTGGAGCAGCTGGAGTTGTTCAGCCTGGAGAAAAGGAGGCTCAGCGGGAACCTTATCACTCTCTACAACTACCTGAAATAAGGGTATGGTGAGATGGGGATCAGTCTCTTCTCCCAAGTAAAAAGCAGTGAGACAACAGTAAATGGCCTCAAGCTCCACTAGGGAAGGTTCAGGTTGGATAAAACAAGAAATTTCTTCACTGAAAGGGTGATTAACACTAAAAGGGTGAAACAGTCTCCTCAGGGAAGTGGTGGAGCTACCATCCCTGGAAGTGTTCAAAAAATGAGTTGTCATGGCACATTGTGATAAGGTACGCACCATGAGCATGGTGTTATTCAGTCAGAATTTGGACTTGACGAACTTGGAGGTCATTTCCAACCTTAATCATTCTATGTTTCTATGATTTCTGTGTTTTCAACCCTTGAATTAACAATTTTCAAGCAGTCACCTTACATTTTTATAGTATGTTATATATATACTCTTTAGATATGTCTTTCAAATTATTTTTAAAGGACTTGTGAAAACCAAATTTTAAAATTTTGAGCAAAAATTCATAACAGATTGCCATTTGAAGGACAGGCTACCAATTTTAAACCACTCTGAGGTTTAAACCACTCCACTTCCACATTTAGAAATGCAGTTACAAAAGACAAAAGCTAACAAATGGAATGAAAGTAAACTAAAATAGAAAAAAAATATTAATAGTTCAAAATAAGTGAGTACAAGCTAAGGTAGACCAAGAACTATATTGGAAACAGTGTGGGGCAGATCCAGAAGACTTATGCTTTCTCTAAGGCTTTGAATGGGCCACTAATTACTCACTTTCTACCAGACATTACAGTCACGCACACAGTGACAACTTAAGTAATTCATACGTAACATAGCAAGTATATTGCATTTATGCATATCTTCTGCTTGGGTACATCAGTTTTCTTGAACGACACTCTTTATTGTGTGATTTGTTTTATGTACATTTTTCAATGTCCAGATGGTGGAGATACAATATAACAAACAGATCATACATCCTTTTACCTTCATAACTAGTTCATTAAGGTAAAAAGTCACAGTAAAGAGACGTCACAAACATGTATTGTGTAATATTCCCAGTCTGTTCAGGTTTCATCACCAGTAGAGTTCCAAAAGTGAAACTTCCACAGTTGACATTGATCAAGTTTGTTATTCTTTTTTTGCGGAACAACAGGTTTGAATTACTTTTAATAGAACACCAAAGACTGTTAACAGTGTTAATGAATTGCCACTATGTGTCAAAAGGTCAATCTTAATGAAAACCTGGTTATTTATTCCTTACCTTAAACATGGTTTACTGCACTCTACGTTGCAATAATCATCACAATTCAGATTTTCAATATATTTCAAATATTGGAACACCTTAACAGCAAAGCATATATTAATATACTACTCACCAATTTTAACCTTTGCAAAGGTATTCTGCTAGTGTCTATCGGAGTACGCTCTGTGACATTACCAAATCTGACTTCTGGGATGGCAATTGCACATATTACATGTGCCCACCTGTGAAAAGTGGCAAGTCAAAAATACCACCAAAAAAACCCATAGAAGTACAAGTGTTTCAGATGTTTCATTACTTGCTGTGTGTTTTGTTTTTTGCTTCTGTTTTGGGGTTTTTTTAAAGGTATCATCTCTATTTAGTTCCTTATTAGGCTTTCCTAAACTTCTTCAAAACATTTTAGCAAATGTTACACCACCACCACCACTTCGTTTAAATACAATTTCAGACTGATGTCCTGTTGCAACACTTTTTTAAGCACCTTTCACTTTCAATTAAGTGCGAAGTTTTCGTAGACACAATGGCATAAAAGCAGCAGAGTGATCAGGCTATCAGTGCAATGACCAACATGAACTGGATCACCTTTAGCAGTGAAAACACTTGCAAGTGCCTAGGACCAATGCTACATGTAAGACTTCAGTGTAACTTCAGGAAGTTTGTCAGATCATTCTATGTGCTTCCTATATTCATCAGAAAGCATTGCTATTATCCTCCAAATTCTGTTTCAATACATAAATATCAGAATAAGAAAGGCTAAATGAAACTTTAAAAAGTCTGAAATTAATATTGAAAGTTTATGTTTCATGGAGTAAAAGAGAAGCTAATGACATTCTTATTAACAAAGAGCAGCCTTCTGAGATCACTTCTAAAATCTTTTAGGGATAGACAAGTAGTAAATCTGAAGAAGGGAAAACATTTCTATTCTTTGACTCATATTTGCTTTATTCCCTGTCATTCACTGTACATCTGGTTTCATTACCCCATCTGCTCTATTTCTCTAAGCCCTGAATGCTTGCCTCATTCCCCTTTCTGTAGATCTCCAAGAGACACATATTATTTGAGCATCTTAGCAGATTAACAGGAATGTGGTCTGAAACTGAAGAAGATGGAGGGTGATGCAGAAAATAGAAATAATTTCTCTTTCCTGCAGTAGAGAAGTAGTATTTCAAATAAGTCATTGACAAAAACATCTAAAAAAGTATAATATGACACTCAACAACTAAATATAAACTGCTGTCATGTGACTTCAAAGTTGTATTCATCAGAGTGTGAAATAACAGCTTTATATAAAGATGTCATATCAATTAGCAAGTTACAAATTCAGCCCAAATAAAAGCAGATAAAGCTTGCAGATCTATAATTTTATTAAGGTGACAGCTTAGTTCATGTTTTAACTTAAAGAGTCCTGCTTTAAGACTTCTTTAAATTTGTAATAACACCCTTTTTCTCTTCATTGCTGCCTGCCCACCTGCTAAACTACAGTCTTACCATCTAAGCTTTATGGGACAGAAACGCTGTAAATAAAATAACTCTTCAATCAATCTTTACCCAATCATTTATACTCTGACATCTCTCAACCTAACAGACTCAAAATAATTGCTGTGTTCTGCTGAAAAGAAGGAATCTCAACTCTCCTATATGGTAAATTGTTTCCTGCACACACTGTGTTTGATACATTAGCTTTTAAATATAAGTAGTACTCATACCTCTCACTAGTTTGTAAGGAGCAAACAAGGAGCAAAGGGAATGCACATGTTAGATTTTACACTTGTTGGAAAAAAAAGACATATTTGTAACATACTTTTCTGAAAAACTCAAAATCTTGGAATGGTAGCTAAAGCTGAAAGATAGATGAAAACCTCCACAATGTATAACAGCTATAAGGTATTATGGAAACAGGAAAACAGGAGTTGAACTGCTTTTACAGAAATTCCATTTCATAAATCTGTAACATTAACCTACAGAGTGACAGAATGTAAAGCCAAAGATTTTATGTATTGTTATACAAAGAAAATCACTTTATGTAAACCTCTGTGGATTTTTTTTCTATGAATAAATCTTATGAAATATTTGGAAAAAATTTCAATTGGTTCACAAAAAAAGATATACATATTTTCAAAGGAGCAACCTGTAATCAATCAACAGCAAATATTAAAAAGGGCATGAGATATTTCCGTCATTTTTTTTCTTTTTTTTTTTTTTTTTGTGATTAAAGCAAGTATCAAATTTAGGGGAATTTAAACTAAAAATCAGATGAGAATTTTCATGTACTGGCCAAAAGCTCCACTGGAATGGTTACGATATTAATGCTTTTTGCAGGTGAGATATGGCCTGAGTTTCACATAAAACCTTCTACTAACTGAACAATTAACCACTCATGCAATCCAATGCAAATCATTGATAAATAAATTCTTTCCTGCTAAGCAAAAAAGAATGTTGTACCAAGATCATGTCTTACCACTGCATTCCAAAGCATTAAAGAAAGAGTCTACATGATATTGCCAAGCTACTAAAATAACCTAATTAATTATGAAATTCTAAATGCATGAAGACTGTTGTACTATTGGGCTTGACAAAATATTAAGCTGAGACATTTTCCACTTCAGCTTTTAGGGTTACTTGCTATAGTGTCTGTCATCCAGATACAATAAAAAATATTGATTCTGTTAATAATACAATGTCATCAACAATACTAATTTTGATAGTGTGTGCTATAAATGTATTTGAATAAAAAAAGAACTATTTCAGAATTGAAAATTATTTCAGTATGATTAAAATTAATGAACTGAAAATACTGGTTTTAGAAGTTCAAAGGTATTGTATGGTAGTTTTCAGGAGGAAAGAGGAAAATACACTTTGGTGTTTGGTAAGACTTCCTCATGCAGACAGGGACAAATGAGCTCTCATTTACTTTCTCTACACAAAGGCCAGCAGATTAAAATTTGGAACAAGTAAGTGCGTGCAAATACTAAAAGAAACGTACATTTTACTATCTAACTATTTCACAAAATGCCAGTGGCACATTTGAATAGCAGTAATTTTAGTTCTGCAACAATTCAGCTTCAAGGGACACTGTCAAGTAATTATGTTTACAAATGCTTTGCACATGGGAAAGGATTGGGAATAAAGTAAAAAATAAGCACATACAGTCCTGAAAAATATATTACTTACTTTTTGTCAGTAGTTTGCTTCAATGCACCACCTCTCAAATTGCAGAGACAACATTCCTAAAAATAAAAATAGTGTAGGAAAAAAGTTAGCATTATTTTCTGTTTAAAAATCAATTTTATTTAGCTGATCTTGAGGATAAGCAAATTGCTAATGTATTTAACTAGTGGGATACAAACTGCCACTTATAAGCATGGCATTTCCTTACAAGGGGAAAAAGGATACAGTAACAAAAAGAGAACTCATATGACTTAAGAAAAAATATTTAAGTATTAATCATAAACAAAGTGACATAATCACTTTGAAAGTGATACTAAATTAAAAATACCAAAACTTTCAACCAGAACTGCCATAGAAAAGCTGGAATTGTCATACATATTATACAAGTAAAATGAAGTGCTACGGCACATAATTAGTTTAATAGAAGTTACTGAGAAACTGACCCATAAGCTATTGATCTAATTCAATTTTTTTTTCTTTTTCTTTTGCTGCAGTATACCTTCACTGCTTTGATCATCAGTACAGCTCCAGTTCTTTCAGGGTACTCAGCAAGGTGTTTCAGTGGTTCCCAGATAATATGCCAAAAGACATGGCTTTTCCTACCTCTACTTAAAACTGAGCCTTTTAACAAATACAGTCTTTTCCACTTTTTAACCCTTCACTTCCTCTCTTCAGTCTCCTCCATTTCTGAATCTATTCTTTCCCTTTTTCTTTTTTTTCCCCTTGGCCCTTGATAAGAGCAGATGAGAAGGTATTTCCAATGTTATTTATTTTCCTTCCTCTCTCTGTTTTTCTGGTTTCTACAAATAACCAAGTGTACAAAATGGAGTCAAGATATACTGTGACTGTATACCCATACATGAGCATGTCTCCTGAACCTCTACATTTAAGTTGCCCTTCCAGGAGAAAAAAACCATGCAAACAAACAAACAAAATAAAACCAAAGCATAATTCTGAAGAACTGCTATGTAATACTCCAGTCTACCTTACCTTAAAAATTCCAATAATGAAGAGTATCAATGTCTGCCAGAAATCTGAATGCTATATTACATTTCCTATGAAAATAACCTTTCCTAACTAGAAGCAAAACAAAAAAAAACCAAAACAAACAAACAAACAAAAAACCCAACAACAACAAACACAAAAAAAAACCCCCAAGCAACCAAAAAACTCCAGTGGTTTCTTGTGACAATTGGGTCCTCTTTGCAATTTAAGCACATAAAATTTGCCTTATCAACCAAACCCATGGAGAGCAGGTAAACCATCCTGTTACAGAGTACCCTTTCAACTATTTAATATTACTGTAGAGTTTTAGTGAAGTGAATTGAGGTTCATTATTTTATCCACAACAGCCTTAGGATGGGAACAAACACATTCCAGATCACAGTTCCCTTTGCAAAAGTAAACACTGACTATTAAATCAGGAAGCCCAAAGGATCAGAACAGTAACTCAAATGGAACTGAGCAGTAACAGATACTTTCAGCATACAAAGAACTGAACATTACAGGGCTGCTATTGCAGTACTGCTTATAACATTCAATAGCCTCTTCGAGAGAGGAACAGCTCAGATGAAGGACATCATTGCATAGGAGTTCTCCATTCAGCTGTTGGAGAAGGTGTAGAACTGTTCCTTTCAGGAACAATATTGCTATTCATATAGCTGCATCTTTGTCAGGTTCTCTTACTGCATCTTAGGAAACCTGTTCTAGTATCAAGTACAACACAAAACAGAAGCTCACTGGGAGTGGAGGGGCAGTGAAGAGAAACATGGAACTGTTAAGGTTGGAAAAGACTTCCAAGATCATCAGGTCCAACCATTAACCTAACACCAGGTCCATCATTAAACCAGGCCCCTAAGCACCACATCAACATGTCTTTTCAGCACTTCCAGAGATGGTAATTCCACCTTGAGGTCATTTCTTCTTCTTCTTCTTCTATTGCTTGTAACTTGGGAGAAGAGCCCAACAACCCCTATCTCACCACAAACTCCTTTCAGGTAGTTCTAGAGAGCAATAAGTTGTCCAACGACATCTTTTTCTCCAGGCTAAACAACTTCAGCTCCCGCAGCTGCTCCTCATAGAACTTGTACACCAGACCCCAGTACTGAGCCCTGGGGAACACCACTGGTGACGAACCATCAGCTGCATGTAACTCCATTCACCATCACTGTCTGGCCTGGCCATTCAGTTGTGTTTTCACCCATCCAAGCCATGAGCAGACAGTTTTCCCGGAAAATGCTGTAGAAGACAGTGTCAAAGGCTTTACTAAGGTCCAGACAGCCAAAATCCACAGCCTTTGCCTCATCTACTAAGGTTGTCACCCTATCGTAGCAGGAGATCATATCATCTTATATCAAAATTCATTATTTGAATAATGATGAACTTTTCCTGCTTCTAATAAGTACGTTTCACTTTTAAGAAAAATCTTCACTTGATCATGTGTTGTATAACTTATCAGTGCAACTAGACTGAGAAGCCAAGGCCCCAAAGAAATTCCACAAAAAAATTAAGCTAAAATTGCACTGGAATTTAGGCAGAAGTCATAATCTTTGCCTACTAACTACAGATTTTCCACATTAGGTTAAAAAAAAAAAAAAACAAGGTAGATAACTATTACCCTTATGCAGCACCTATAGGAACCAAATTTAATCTCCTCTCACAAACCACTTATAAAAATCTTTGGTGAGTAGAAAATGTTGGTGGATAGTTGTTCACTGTCTGCTGGACACAGGTTACAAGAAATTAGATCCCTAAGAACTTTTAAGTTTCACCAGTGTTCAGAGCAAACCCAGGCAGGTAGGACCAGAGGCTTAAAGCCCATTAAAACTACTTTTGTTAATCATGGCTGCATTGCAATACACTGTCCTATATTCAGGCAACATGGCTATTACTTTAACTCCAGCTTCAACACACTGCAAGTAGTGAAAACTCAGAGGATTTCATATTTACAAAGACTAATATTTCTAATAAATGTATATTAATCACGGATGGCAGTGAAATCACACTAGCAATTATTACCCATGTTATTATCCATGAAGGGCATAGATCTGTTGGAGTGGGTCCAGAGGAATGCCACAAAAGCAATCAGAAGGCTGAAGCACCTCACCTATGAAGGCTGAGAGAGCTGGAGTTGTTCAGCAGGGAGAAGAGAAGACTTTGGGGAGACCTTATTGTGGCCTTTCAATAGTTAAAGGGAGCTTATAAGAAATATGAGGACAATCATTTTAGAAGGGGTAATAGTTTTACATTTAGATGAGCTATAAGGAAAACGTTTTTTTACAATAAGGGTGGTGAAACACTAGAACAGGTTATGCAGAGAGGTGGTAGACGTCCCATCCTTGGAAACATTCAACATTAGGTCACATGGGGCTCTGAGCAACTTAACCTAGTTGGAGATGTCCCTGCTTATGGCAAGGGATTTGGACTAGATGACCTTTAAAGGTCCTTTCCAACACAAATTATTCTGTGATTCTATGTTCTCACAGAAGAAGAGAGCGTCTGTGCACCCCTGTGCGTCTGCTGTCAGCCTCTATGTAAAAATCAGGATAGGAATGGATTTCATTATAAAGTATCACTTTACAACATATCCAATCTCTGATTCATTATTACTTTGCAAATCCTTTAAACAAGTAATTTTGTCATTTGTATTTGCATTAAATAATAATTTCTTAAGTACATTATTTTATACTTATCTAAATTAAATCTTAGACCATTTATAATTGCTCATCTCCTTTAAAAATCTCCATAACATTCTAGAATTACAAGAGACCTTTCTTTCTTCCAGTATCTGTATAAAATAAGACATCTCCATACAATTTGCAAGCTTTAGCACAGTAACGTTCATTTCATCTTTCAGCTTTTTAGTGGAGATGATGCATTTTTTTTTAATAACAATACAGACCATATCCACTGTTTCTGGACCAAATGCTTTCCCTTGCTTACCATGAAACACTTTTGCAATCAGCAATCCTAATCTGGTCTACTCCTTTCTCTGTTTCAATCACTTCTCAGACTCAGCTGCGAAAACTCCCCTCCGAGGAAGCATCAAGACATTCATAACAACTTACACCATCAAAGATTCCTGAAGTATCCCGTGACTCCCAGTATTACATCATACATTGCAAAACTTCCCACCGCAGGATACTAGGCATTACTACCTGAACCTGAGCATATATAACTCATGAAATCTTTGAGTTTTGTGGACTTCTCCCACCAGATCAAGACCCCGCAAGACCGTGTCCATCACTTCAACCAACAGACATCAAAATTACCAAGTCTCACTGCTGGATTCAATGGGCGGTGACTATATAACTTTGTACTTCTATCTTTTCTCTTTCTTTTCCTCATCCATTTTCCTAAGTGTTATTTCTACGTTTTAATATTGCTGTATTACTGTAGATAATAACAACCAAAACAGCTTCATACCTGTTTTCCTTCACAACCAAATTGTTCTAAAACAAATCCTACATATATGTATTTATAAACACTGATCATTCAGTGTCACTTCATTCTAATCTGCCCCAAGGGATCTAGTAACAAGAACCTGGGTTACCCTTGCCTTCTGGGGCAGGTCATAACACATGGATAAATACTACACAAACCCTAAGCCTGTCCTCAGTCATTTATATTTTAAAATGAATGCATTAGGTTATCTTTGAGTATTTTTTACAGTCTGCCAAAATTCAAAGTCATATTGACAGTAATGTATACAAAAAGCAGTTTTCACACTTCCATATTTGCATACTTACTTCATCAGCAAAAGCACTCTGTATGACAGGAAGCTGCCTGACACAGCAAGGCAACAGAATTCAGCCAAGCCATAGCAGAGGGACACGCAGTAAGTTATCTAATGGTTATTTTTATGGAAAACTATGAACAAGCACCACATGATCCCCCTTCTTGTTAAACTGCTATTCTCCTTTTGCCTCAGGCCCTGTAAATTGCAACGTCATCGCCAAAGAATTATTTTTATTCAGTCAAAAAAAAAAGTTTAACTAATGTCAGTGGATGAAGACAGGGTAAAATAAAATACATTTTATCACAGCTGTTCGGGTCACTGGCTGCACAGAGTGTCTGAGCCTCGTGTTAGTATCAGAGGACAGTGTGAGAGACACCTGCATATGATACGAGCAGGTGAATGATTTGCTGTGCTTAGCAGCAGAGCTCAAGGAAGAAGTGGAGAGGCTAAAAAGCATTAGGGAGAGTGAAAGGGAAATAGACCGGTGGACCCTTTTGACCCCAAAAGAAGTCCAGCGGGAGACAGCGAAGCCCTGCCCCTCCTGCCATCAGGTAGATGGAGCCAACCAAGTAGATGGGGGGGAATGGAAACAGGTCCCTGATCAGAGAGGTAAAAGAATAGCCTCCCAACCCCCATCACCTCCCACAGTGCCCTTAAAAAACAGGTATGAGGCCCTGGACCCAGAGAGTCAGGCAGAGGGCAGTGAAGAAGAGGATCTGTCTGGAGGGTCTCCCAGTTGCACCCCATCTACCAGATAGACTACAACCACAGCTATAAAGAAAAAAAGAAGGGTAGTTCTAGTTGGTGACTCCTTTCTGAGGGAAGTTGAAGGCCCTATATGCCAACCATATGTGGCTTCCACAGGGAAGTCTGCTGCCTTCCCAGGGCCTGGGGGAGAGATATAGGTAGGAGACGCCCTGAGTTAACCCAGCCCTCTGATTATTATCCACTGTTGGTAGTCCAGGCTGGCAATGATGACATTAATGAAAGAGGTAACTTCAAAAGGACTTCAAGGCACTGGGTCGATTAGTTAATGGGACAGGAGCACAGGTGGTGTTCGCCTCAGTTCCTGCAGTAGCAGGGATGAATGAGGAGAGGAGTAGGAAAGCCCATCTTATCAATAGGTGACTAAAGGATTGGTGCCACTGGTAGAATTTTGGTTTTTCAACCATGGGGCAAATTCTATGGTACCTAGCCTGCTAGGGACAGATGGGCTTCATCGATCTTGCAAGGGCAGAGAACTCTAGCCCATAAGTTGTCAGGGCTGATCAGGAGGGCTTTATACTAGGTTTGAAAGGGGAAGATGTTGAAACCAGGCTCTCCAGAGATGAGCCTAAGGGTGGAAAGCCAGAGTTCGAAGTGAAATCAGCAGCCCAGCTGAAAGGCATGTACACCGATGCATGCAGCATGGGTAACAAACAAGAGGAGCTGGAAGCCATCGTGCAGCAGGAAAGTTACGATGTAGTTGCCATCACAGAAACATGGTGGGATAACTCGCATAACTGGAGTGGGTGGCTACAAGCTCTTCACAAGGGACAGGCAAGGCAGGAGAGGTGGATGGGTGGCTCTATATGTTAGAGAGTCTCTTGACTGTAGAACTTGAAGTCAGTAATTCTGGATTCCTTTCCCCATCCACGGCGTAGGGCAGCCCAGTTCTAGTTCCGTTTCCATCTGAAGAACCATTGCGACGTTTTGAGGGATGGGGAAAGGGAAACTCCAGGGGTATCTTTAAAACCTGTTTAAACCACAGTTTTCCCATATAATGCAGGTTTAGTGCCACAAGTAATTATAATGTTGAGTGCCTGTGGATCAGAATTGGGGGAAGGACAACAAGGCTGACATCCTGGTGGGAGTCTGTTATAGACCACCCAACCAGGATGATGAGGGTCATGTATTATTCTACAAGCACCTGGCAGATGTCTCAAAATCACCAGCCCTTGTTCTTGTGGGCGACTTTAACCTTCCAGATGTCTGCTGGGAACTTCACAAAGCGGAGGAGAGGCAGTCTACGAGATTTCTAGAGTGCGTAGACGATAATCTCCTGTTCCAGCTGGTAAATGAGCCTACCAGGGGTGGGGCCCCGCTAGACCTGCTGTTGACAAACAGAGAGGGATGGTGGTGGGAGATGGGGTGGTCAGAAGCTGGTGGGGCACAGTGACCATGAAATAATAGAGTTTTCAGTACTCAGGGATGCAAAACGGGTCATCAATAAAACTTCTACCTTGGACTTTCAGAGGGCAGATTTCAGCCTACTCAGAAGACTGGTTCAGAGGGTGCCTCGGGAAACAGCTCTTGAAAATAAAGGGTTTCAGGAGGGATGGACATGCTTCAAGAAGAAAGCTTTGAATGCACAGGAGTAGGCTGTCCCAGTCTGCTGAAAGGTGAGCCAGCAGGAAGGATGGCCAGTCTGGCTGAACAGGGCGATTTTGAGGGAAATTACGGAAAAAAGAGAGCTTACCGACTATGGAAAAAAGGGTTGACTACTCAGGAAGAGTTTAGGAATATAGTTAGGTCATGTAGAAAGAAAATTAGAACAACTGAACTCAATCTAGCCACTTCTTAGGGATAATAAAAAGGGCTTCTACAAATACATCAACAGCAAAAGGAGGGGCAAGAAAAACCTCCATTCTGTGTTGGACATGGGGGGAAACATAGTCACCAAAGATGAGGAAAAGGTTGAGGTACTTAACACCTTCTTTGCCTCAGTTTTCAACAGTAACACAGATTGTCCACAGGACAAGTGGCCTCCAGAGCTGGTAGACAGAGACAGGAAGCCAGACAGCCTCCCTGTAATCCAGGAGGGAAGAGCTGGCGATCTGCTGAGCCATTTGGATCCCCACAAGTCTATGGGACCAGATGGGATCCACCCAAGGGTGATGAGGGAGCTGGTAGAAGAGCTCACCAAGCCTCTCTCCATCATCTACCAACAGTCTTGGCTCACTGGGGAGGTCCCAGATGATTGGAAGTTGGTGAATGTCACGCCCACCCACAAAAAGGGCTGCAAGGAGGAATCGGGAAACTACAGGCCTGTCAGCCTGACCTCAGTGTCCGGCAAGGTTATGGAGCAGATCATCCTCAGTGCAATCACAGAATACCTACAGGATGGACAATGGATCAGACCCAGCCAGCACAGGTTTAGGAGAGGCAGGTCCTCTCTGACCAACTTGATCTCCTTTTATTATCAGGTGACCCACCTGCTGGACGAGGGGAAGGCTGTGGATGTGTCTACCTGGACTTCAGTGAAGCCTTTGACACCGTCTCCCACAGCATTCTCCTGAAAAAGCTGCAGCCCACGGTTTGGACAGGGGCACTCTGCTGGGTTAGGAACTGGCTGATGGCCAGGTCCAGAGGGTGGTGGTGAACGGTGCTGCATCCAGTTGGTGGTTGGTCACTAGTGGTGTCCCCCAGGGATCAGTGCTGGGCCCAGTCCTGTTTAACATCTTTACTGATGATCTGGATGAGGGGACTGAGTCCACCATTAGCAAATTTGTGGATGACACCAAGCTGGGGAGGAGTGTCAATCACCTGGAAGGCAGAGGGGCTCTTCAGAGGAATCTGGAGAGACTGGAGGGTTGGGCTGATTCCAACAGGATGAGGTTCAACAAGGCCAAGTGCCGGGTCCTGCCCTTTGGCCACAACAACCCCCTGCAGCGCTACAGGCTGTGGACAGAGTGGCTGGAGAGCAGCCAGGCAGAACGGGACCTGGGAGTTCTGAAGCTGAACATGAGCCAGCAGTGTGCCCAGGTGGCCAAGAAGGCCAATGGCATCCTGGCCTGCATCAGGAACAGTGTGGCCAGCAGGACCAGGGAAGTGATTCTTGCCCTGGACTCGGTGCTGGTGAGGCCACACCTTGAGTACTGTGTCCAGTTCTGGGCCCCTCAGTTCAGGAAGGATACTGAGGTGTTGGAGCGGGTCCAGAGAAGAGCAGCAAGGCTGGTGAAGGGACTCGAGCACAAGTCCTATGAGGAGAGGCTGAGGGAGTTGGAGTTTAGCCTGGAGAAGAGGAGGCTCAGGGGAGACCTCATCACTCTCTACAACTCCCTGAAAGGAGGCTGTAGCCAAGTAGGGGTTGGTCTCTTCTCCCAGGCAACCAGCAGGAGGACAAGGGGACGTGGGCTCAAGCTCTGCCAGGGGAGGTTTAGGTTGGATATTAGGAAGAAACTTTTTACCAAGAGAGTAATCAGACATTGGAATGGGCTGCCCAGGAAAGTGGTGGATTCAGTTCCCTGGAGGTTTTTAAGATGAGACTGGATGGGGCACTCAGTGCCATGGTCTAGTAACCACAGCGGTAGTGGATCAAGGGTTGGACTTGATGATCTTGGAGGTCTTTTCCAGCCTAGGTGATTCTATGATTCTGTTCTATGATTCTATATGTTATTTGTAATTAATTGTGTCTGATATATTTTCAACAACTTCTTCATAAAAGTCTCCATAATTGACCCAACGATCTCTTTCAGCTCTCTGGCATCCATGCCATTAGGAAGCTTTTCACAACAGTTAACTTAAAGATTCCCTGCTTAAGTCTTTTTCTTTTTACTTTATGCATGATAAGCATAAAAAAAACCCAGACTGTCCCTTTCCTTTCTGACATATTCCATCTACAGCCTCTTGGTTAAACAAATGCAGCTTTTCCACCTAACTACCTTCACCAGCAGCCACGTTTCCCCCTCTTAAATGCAGTGAGGGCAGATCTTCAGTGAAGTCAGGTAAAGCAGGTTCAGCTGATACATTTTGCACCTCCATCTGTGGAGATGGGCTTACACAGTGTTCAGCTTTGGACTGCCACAACTTGTTAAGCACATGCACTATAATTTTCAGGACTTCTATAGCAGTGGCTGACATCATTGCTCCTCATTCCTTTGACTGTATTCTAACTCCAGTAACTTACACTTTTCTCTAATTACATCCTGTTTTCCAGATTATCTCAATAATTTATCAAGATCTTGTTCATTTCTGATTACCATTACTTCTCAGGCCTCATTAAAAAAAAAAAAGCTCCTATTCAGCTAACATCACCAGTTAACATCACCTGCAACAGCTTCCGCACAAGGGATAACTAAGTAGGCTTTGGCAAGTCAAGTCAGTAATGAGATGATTGCATAGTGTTTGACAGATGTCAGTAAAATAATGAGACTTGTAAAAGGGTTTGACTAAGTACTCCAATAAAATAAGTAGGCGGTTGCTATTGAAGTAAAACAGCAGCAGATTCAAAACAAACAAACACAAAGGTTCTTCACAGAGCATGTGCCTGTTTGCCAGATGTGGGCGCTAAAAATTTACACCAGTTGAAAAGAAGCTGCATAAGTTCACGAAAAAGAAATCCAACAAAGTTTACCTTTTACTTAATAAAAAGAAAGATACTGCCTTTGGCTAAGGCAGTTTCTTATTTGCATATTTTAGGAAATTGAGAAAGCATTAGGGAACACTTGCTCAAGACACATATTCTTCACCAAGTATTAATTTTTTGCTGTGCAAAAGAGGATAAAAGACTAGAACAGACTGGTTTAATTCACTATGGCATATCTTACTATCCTACATAACCTGCACTTTTAAAGCCTTACATTTAGAAATTATACCCAGATATTAGGAAAATCCAATTACTTGGCACACATTGCAATATATATCATGTGTAATATACCTTTAATTTTCATGGCTTGTGATTCTGAAAAACTAATGGAATGTAACTTTCTATTATTATTATTTGTATAATAAACTATTGTGGGTGGCTTTATTGTCACAGCTTTATTTAGCAGTTATACCAGAATTAACATCTTCAAATAATTTCAATACATTTTGGCTAGTGGTTTGAATCACAGAATGGCTGGGGTTGTAAAAGACATTAAAGACCATCTAGTTCCCACTCCCCTACCATGGGCAGGGACACCTTTCACTAGACCTGACTGCTCAGAGCCCCATCCAACCTGGCCCTGAACACTTACAGTGATGGGGCATCCACAACTTCTCTGGGCAAACTCTTCCAATGTCTCACCAGCCTCACAGTAAAGAAGTTCTTCCTTACATGTAATCTAAACCTAACCTCCTTCACTTCAAGGTCATTACCCCTTGATAATGTCTTAAGCACTAAGTAGGACACTATTTATCCAGTTAACAATATATTTCCACCTCTTTTTTATCAGTTATTTTCCCTGTGTTTCTATTGAGTCTGACTAGTGTCTAAAAGCACTCAAAAATCTAAGAAAAGTGGTTAGGAAAGGTTTTGGATTTGGGTTTTTTCCCCCAAATATTTCTAATAAGAAGTCAGAACAGTTGGTTTTCAGTTTTAAGAGTCAACTACTACAAAGATGTGTCATAAAAATTCTGACTTACTAGTCTCATTTAAAAATAACTAATTAAAACAGATATCAAATCTTCAATTATGCCACAGTTAAGTCAAATTGCATGGCTATGGCTGTTAAATTTACTTCATTTTCTTCAAGCCACTTTCATGGGCTTTTTAGACAGGAACTTCAGAACTGAAAATAGATATCCTTAGTCTTCAACCTTTTCTATCATTTGCCTTGCAATGCTCAAGGTCACACTTCTAATAGTATTAACACAGATGTGCATTTGGATATGGCACTGCTGCACTTTGGCTATCTCATTTTCCCAGCTTATTTATATTTCTGTCTATATTTATCCCTGCGTAAAGAGAAAAAGGGTGGTATTTCTCTTGGCACATTTGAAAATGTTGTTTTCAGCAATGGTCCACTAATGAATATGTTAATCGTTCCACAACAAGGGAACAATTTTCAATCAGAAAATAGCTTTTGAGATTATTTAATTTCAATTCAGAGATCACTACTTTATCCACTTCAAGCTATTACCTTCAGAGACAAACTTCCATTTTCCTAGAGACAAAATATTTGTAAAAAATAAAAAATTGCAGAAAAATTCACAGCGATCTAGTAAAAAAATTCAGTTTCCTGACTGGGAGCACCATTTTTTAACAGAGTTGATAGATGCTACCATTATAAGTCACAACCTTCATTTGTATTGTAGATGATTAAAGTTCACATCAATTAAGGAGGTTGAGTAATTCCATGAAAGAGATATCCACCACAGGTTAACATTTATATCATTTGTAGACTGATCTTTGGCTACAAGCTTAAAGTAGGTTCTTGAGAATAGAAGGTGGCCACACTTCTTTTATGGATGAATATTGTCCTCTTTCAAGCCTGTTCAAGACACCCACCTTTGGGAATTTAAAGTTTACAAATCACCAGCTACTTAATTTCCACATTTTAGTAGCCTAATCCTGCAAACATCAGTCTGCCCTGCCCGTGATTTAGGGATGGCCAAAAACTTCCTTGCAATTGCAGGTCCCACATCATGCCAGGCTGAAGCAACAGTATACAGAGCTAGTAATGTTTCGCTACCTTGTCCATACTACTATTGAGAACAGTAATCTCCAAGAATGCCAAGAGCAGGAGAGAGTTGTCTGGGATGACAAGAGTTCAAAAGGATAGGAAATAGAGGCGAGATGTCTCCAAGCAGAGAAGGAGTAAGAACTGGCAAGACTGAGACTCATATAAGAATCAAAATACTTGTTACAGGTAACTGGAGTAAAAATAACTCCCACACTTGAAGGTGGGGGGAGATCTCCCATACTTGATGGGGGGGTACTATGTGTCCTTTCTCACTATACTTATATATGAAGGAGTCAAAAGGAATGAGATTATCTTATTTAAAACATAAATAATCCACTGAAATTAGGTACAAAATACAAAACTGATCATTCTTCCTGCAAAATATTGAGACTGTGAAAATCATTCCCAGAGGGTAAACACTTGGGTTGGGACAATTCCAGCACAAATACAGGTTGGGTGGAGAATGGTTGGGTGAAGACTAGCCCTGGTTGAGAAAGAGCTGGGTGTGCTAGTTGACAAGAAGTTTAATGGGAGCTATTTTGCAGCCCAGAGGCCAGCCATATCCTGAGTTGCATGACAAGTAGTATGGTCAGCAAGTTGAGGGAAGTGATTCTCCCCCCACACACACACTGTGCTCTTGTGAGACCCCACCAGGAGTGCCCTCAACACAAAAAGGACATTGACTTGCTGAAGTGGGTCCACAGAAGGGCCAAGAAATAGATCAGAGGGCTGGAGCACCTCTCCTATGAGGACAGGTTGAGGGAGTTGGGGTTGTTCAGCCTGGAAAAGAGAAGGCTCCAGAAAGACCTTATAGCACCTTCCAGTATCTAAGGGGGCTACAAGAAAGCTGATAGGACAAGGAATAATGGCTTCAAACTGAAAGAGGGTACATCTGGATTAGACATAAGGAAGAAATTCTTCATTATGAAAGTGGTGGGACACTGGAACAGGCTGCCCAGAGAAGTTGTGGATAGCTGATCCCTGGAAGTGTTCAAGGTCAGACTGGATGTGGCTGTGAGCAACCTGGTCTAGTGAAAGGTGTCCCTGACATGGCAAAACCTTTCTATGATTGTATGAACGCTGAGAGTAAACACTTAGCAAACAAAATGGGAATGATCATCTATCTTTTACATTTATCTATCTATCTATCTATCTATCTATCAAATGTTGAAAAGTATGTAGGATTATTCCCATTATTATAGACAGAATACCTTCTGAAGAAAAGCTGCATCTTCAAAAAAAAGCAGAGCACCAGCTGTGCAAGAATGTGATAGTTTTCACCCTAGGCCTTCCTGGAGACCAGCTTGTAACCAGGAAGGAACTAGGGTAGTGACTCAGGAAGTATTCCAGGCTATTCCTTTCCATAACACAACACATAAAAAGGCGCAGATAAGAGAGTTTGCCCTGTTCTCTCTTCCGGTGGCTGAAGGCGACAGGTCTCTCCGTAGACGGGCTTTGCTTGTATAGGCCAAAGCCTGCCTGCTCCAACCTGTCGTTATCTCCAGTCTCTCCAGGAGGCATGGGGGAGTTGGCTGCTGACTTGCACAGCTCTTCTATCCTGCTCAGGGAAATATTTAATTTGTTTTTATATTTATTCATTAGCTCTCTATTAACAAGTATATTTAGGAGATACTTGTTTTCAGGTTTCTTTTTTACCCCTGTTTCCCCCTCCCTTTTCCCTTTTTCCCCCCTTGGGAGCTCCCTGTTGTGGATAATATATTCAAACTGTATATATATAATTGTAAATATATACATTTTTGATAGAATCCCGTTTCATTCAAACTTCTTTCAGTTTTATCCAGTGGTTCATTTTTTTTTTCCTTCCCTCTCTGGGAAGTAGGCCTGTTGTAAAGTTTTGGAGACTTGGCAGGAAGTCAAAACTTGCACAACATTTTTGGTACCAGGAGTGGGGTATTTTGGTTAAGTTTGGCCTGTTTTGAAAACATTGGGAAGACAGCCAAGCTCGGTGTTATTCTGGTGAACAAGTCTATTGTTTTGGGAACAGGTCCGGGAACACTGTCAGAGTCTGGGAAAACTGCCAAGTGTGAAACCGGCCTCAAGGAGAATCTGGATGATCTTCTGTCCTTTCTTGAAAACTTCTTCTGCTGTGTCCCCCCATACAATGATGTCATCGATGTACTGAATATGTTCTGGAGCGTTATCCTTCTCTAGTGTGGCCTGGATCAGTCCATGACATGGTTGGACTGTGCTGCCACCCCTGGGGCAGTCGATTCCAGGTGTATTGAACACCCCTCCAGGTGAAAGCAAACTGTGGCCTGCACTCTGCCGCTAAAGGGATGGAGAAAAATGTGTTGGCAATGTCAGTGGTAGCGTACCACTTTGCCGTCTTGGACTCCAGCTCATACTGGAGCTCCAACATATCTGGCACGGCAGCACTCAATTGTGGCATGACTTCATTAAAGCCACGATAGTCCACAGTCAGTCTCCTTTCTCCATTGGACTTACGCACAGGCCAGATGGGGCTGTTGAATGGTGAATGGGTTCTGCTGACCATCCCTTGGCTCTCCAACTTTCGGATCATTTTGTGGATAGGGATCACAGCATCTCGGTTCATCCAATACTGTCGTCTGTGTACAGTTGTGGTGGCTATTAGCACTTCTTGATCTTTGACTCACAGTAGTCCTACAATGGAAGGGTCTTCTGAGAGGCCAGGAAGGGCAGACAATTGCTTGGACTCCTCTTCAATCACCGTGGCTACACCAAAAGCCCACCAGTACCCTTTCAGGTCCTTGAAGTATCCTCTTCTTGGGTAGTCCATGCCGAGAATGCAAGGGGCTTCTGGTCCCATCACAATGGAATGCTTTTCCCATTGGTCTCCTGTCAAGCTTATGTCGGCCTCTACCATTAACAACTCTTGAGACCCTCCTGTCACTCCAGAAATAGAAACAGTCTCAGTATTCTTGTGCTCCAAAGGCATTAAAGTACACTGGGCTCCACTATCTATCAAGGCCCGGTATCTCTGAGGATCCGATGTGCCAGGCCATCGAACCCACACAGCCCAGTAAACACGATTATCTTCTTGGTCCCTTTCCTTCTCCTGGCAGAAGGCAGGGCCCCTCTACTGGTCTCGATCAGAGTATTCATCGTTGGACTTTGACTTTGACTTCTTAGAGGCCTGTTCGTCATCATCGAAGTGGACCTCCATCTTCTTGTGTTTTGGTGATCGCAGTATCTTTTCTAAGAAGTCTGCATCTACCACACAGACAAGTTTCTTGTCAGTGTCCTTTTGCTTCAGCTCCCTCACTCTAGATTCAAGCTTGGAAGTAGGTTCACCATCCCACTTCTTCATGTTTTCTTCTTTGCTACGAAGGTATGCCCATAGTTGGTTACGTGACTGACGCTTAGGGTTTTCTTTCCTTCAACATGTGAATGACAGAGATCGTGAGAAAGATTGAGACCAGGATCAAGGTCGTCTTCGTTGATCATGCCATGATCGTTCCACTGGCCTTTCTCTGTAATCTCTATACCTTCTGTCCTCTCTGTCTCTAAGGTCGTCCTCATATCTGGAATATTCATAATCTCTCTCCATTCTTTCCCTATCGTAGGTGTGTCAGTACAGGGGATCGAAGGAGTCTTCCAGATTTTCCTCTATACTCCTTATCCAAGCACACATGGTGTCCACGCTTGGTTCATCCATCTTTGGATAATTTGCGCTTATCAAGCAGTAGGTATACGGTTTGGGGGCACCTTGAATTACCTTTTTCCACATCGGTTGCAGGCAGGGAACACTCTTGGGAACTTGGATGTCATAATAGTCTGGATCAGAGTAGACAATCTCCAGCATGGTCAATTCCCATAGGTATTGGGTGCCTTCTTCCGCAGTGTTCCACCTTCTTGAAGAACTTGTCAGGGACTCCTTAAATGGGTATCTTGCCCTCACAGCATGGAGGATTCGGAGCCAGAGACTTGACACCATTTTCTCCCTTCCCATTTCTTGTTCTATCACAGGGTCTCAGGCAATGGATCCCAATTGCTGTGCTTCATCACCTTCAATCAGCTCCCTTGTCCCAGCATCGCACCAGCCAGGTGAGGACTCGTTCACCAGGCAAGCACATATAATCTCTCCGTAAATCTCAAAGCTCTCTTGTGGTCAGTGATTGTGTAATTTCGCTTTCTCGGATTATTTCTTGTCCATCTCTCCCACGCAGAGTCTTTTCTACCTCCCTCTTTACTCTTCTGCTATTACATGGAACCGCTTCCACCTCCTCTCTGTATCTCTCACATGGAGGTGGAGACTGGGCATGCCGTGGGGATGAGCTTCTATGTCATTCATGCTGTGGAGATGGACTTCGTCATCACTCACACCGCAGAGATGGACTTCTACACCATTCACGCCACAGAGATGGACTTCTATGTTGTTCATACTGTGGGGATGGACTCCTACGTCGTTCACGCCATGGAGATGGACTTCTACACCGTTCATACCATGAGGATGGACTCCTATGTCGTTCACGATACCCAGTGGGTGGAGGTAGCGAGTAGTCTTTCGGGTGCCGAGATAAAGGCCTCATCCAATAATCCACGCCTCCAAGAGACTACTGGAGATAATGGTAGGATACCCTGCTACTGGCTATTTTTAGCATCTTTTTCCCTTCAATGACTTTCAAGCAGTACCCCTGGAGATCAGATATGGTCTTTGAGGACAAATTTAGATTGCATGAGATTGGTGGAGGTTCTCTGGTCCAATTCCACCCCCAAGCAGGGCCACATTTAAAGCTACATCTTATCAAAATCATACTTTACCCTGCAGGGAATTCCTTCCTTGGTAAGATGAGAAAACGAACTCAACCAGAGGTGCCCAAAGCTGTCAAGCCTTTGCACATGGGTATCAGTGGCAAAGGTTGACTTGGTGAACCACAGGTGAAAGGAAGGTCAAAACAGACTTTGAGTTTGAGCCTTATGGTACTTAGGTTAAAAAGATATTTTCTGAGTTTAATGGTCTTCAATTCAGTTTCTGTGACCCCATCAGAGAAAATCCATATTTACAACTTGCAAAAGTATGTTGTGTCACAGACTGGTTTTTGAAAGCAATACATATCTTGTTACTAGCCTAATATCAAAACCATAAAGAAATACCATGCTCCCCATACCTCAGAGTCTACGTAGGATTACCAGCTGCAACTATAAGTAATTCTCCCAGCAAGTCAACTTTTTGCAGAGAAGGTTTGCAAATATCCATATTTAAAAAAATAAAAACTAAAAAAAAAAATTAGGTCTTACTTTTCTTAAAACAAAAAAACACAGAAAGCTTTAGTGTTTTATTTTTCCCATTGTAGTCATTCGTGCCCAATAGTTTCTTTTATTAACAATATTTAAATGTTTTTAAAAGCTTTGTAGCAAAATCAGTCTGAAATTTAAGACACTGTATACCAACTCACATGTTAATTCTGGCAGTTACCACCCTCTGAAAAGAGGAGTTTATAATGGAAATGCTGACACTGTATTATTGAGAATGGCACCACTATAAAAAGAACATTCCAAATCATTATTTTCAGTAGGGTGAAATAGGGTAGTTTCTGAGCTGGAATGTGGAAAGCACTTACATGCCACTTCTCTGATGCCTTTGGGAAAAAGAAAATAAAAATCCTTCAAATGATGTAAAGGGCTACTCTAATCATAGAATGCAATGAAACCCAAAGATCAATTTTCAATAAGTAATATACAAAGCATGAAAAAACTCAACTACAGAAAAAAAAATATCTGCTAAGCTGTTTAAACATAGGATATGTTCTCAAAATCAGTGCTAACTAACCAGATTAGGTACTTACCAATTTCTGTAGTGCCATGGAGAATAGCGCAAGAATAACTTGTGAAAAGTCATGCAGCATGAACAGCTGGCTTACTGTGAAGTAAGGCATTGGAGGATATTTACCTGTTTCCTTACTTGCTCTCCTTTCTAACTCTTTCCTGTCCCAAACCCTTTTGTCCTCTAAATAATAAAGGTACTCTGTGTTTATGTACTATAGCTATTAGGTGACCATGTCTTTGCTCATCGTACAGTACGTTGCATTCTCAGTAATGCCAGTCATTATTCTTCCTGACTTCAGTAGCTTTCTCTAGCTGAAGCATTTAAGATTAATGAGGCATTTTTCTCAATCAAGGCACTTTGTATGAATACAGTTACCATTTCAGGAGACATGCAGATAACTTATTTAATATTATTTGATTTTTTAAAATTGTTTCCAGGGGTTGATTTATGGCTATTTTTTTGTCCATTAGCATAGACCACTCAGTATCACTCTTCTCTTTTGTCAATAATTGTTATCAAACAGGACCTACTCCCTAGTAGAATATAAAGATATGTTATGTATCATGAATCCAGGTATATCCTGGAGGGTGAAAATTCAACATAAAGTATTGTAAAGCATACTACTTCAGCTCCTTAGAAATGCTGCAACCACAAGAAAACAGTATGCTTCTGAATCTCAAAAGCAGTTTCCTCTGATAATATAAAACATAATATCCATCATGGGGAAAATTTGGCTCTGTAAATCTGAGTCCACACAGACACTTTTTCATTTCCATACTTTAATGATGTTCATAGTTGGGATTAACATATAATACACCTTCCTTTAGCTATTAAGTCACGTGTTATTTCTACAGCACTCTCATGCTTCATTGCTTTGCAAAATCATACTGATATACAAGACCCTAATAGAGACCAAATTTTCAATGAAGTTAACACAACTGTCATGATTTTAAGAAAGTATAGTTTAACAGATATTAAAACTATACTTAATTGTGTAAGCAAAGGAATGAGAACAAATTTTTCCTCCTAAGAAATTAACTGTGAACCTGGAAACAAGGTTGCACCAATGTTTTGTAACTTCCATTATATTCTTCATTGCACAAAACTTTTCTTTTTCCTTGTTTTCCAATCAACCTTCCCTTCAGGATTTAATGTCTTACCCAGAAGGGAATTTCTCAGACAGGTCGTCTTCTGCTAAATCTCCTCCTTCTAGGAATCAATGTGAAGAGGAGGGAAAACAATTTCAGGCATCCAGTAAGTTGAAGTTTCAGGGAATAAGTATTTCCTCCTAATTAAATCTTCTCATTTTGTTCTCTTTATGGATACAAAAATTGAATGTTGGAAGGCATGTATATATATAATTCCCACAGGGAGTCAGAGTCAAATCTGTTTCAGATCTTCTGCAACAGCTGCAGTTTTTTAGCTATGCTTATCCTGAACAAATATTTAGATAAATATGATTTTTTTTATTTGTTTCATATAGAAACTTGAAGTCTGAACTGTGTCAGTTGGAATGTAAAATACACTCACTCTATATTCCCTATAGTAAAAAAAATAAAAAAAAGAAGTCATGCAAATAAGTAATTTTCTTTAATTTCACCTCCCTCTCAAGAGAGACTTACGGTACTATGCAGCAATTTAAAATACAATTAAAATAACATATGTATAACAAGAGATATAGAAAACTCATTCTGTGCTCAGTTTTGGTCCACACTATACAAAAAAAGTGTGGTCACACTGGAGAGGTCCAGAGAAAGGCCATAAAGATGATCAAAGGACTGGGAAGCCTGTCATGTGAGGAAAAGCTGAGAAAACTGAGTTTGTTCAGCCATGAGAAAAGAAGGCTTTGGAGATATTATCATGAGGTGCCAGTATTTAAAGGGTGACTACAAAGAACATGAAGACTACCTTTCTTACAAGGAGTCATATGGAAAAGATGATAGGTAATAGGTACAAGTAACTCCTGGAGACAATCTGACTAGACACAAAAGGAAAAAATTTCACACTGAGAACTATCAGCCATTGGAGTAACCTCCACAGGGAAGTGGTGAGTTCCCTACACTGGACACTTAAAGTTCAACTGGATGGCGTGTTGGGCCACCTTGTCTAGACTGTGCTTTTCCAAAAAGGATTGGATCAGATGACTCTTGAGGTCCCCTTCCAATCTGGTATTCTATGATTATATAAAAAAATCATAAAAATTTAAAAATTGATTCAGAAAAGAAATATATGCATTTAACTCGAAGTACAAAATGTAAAGCTTTAGGTTGGTAAAACTAATATAAATTGCAGATTTTCAAAAGGGAAAATAGTACTTAATTCAGTTGTCTTTTTTTAACATATATACAAAAGATTGGTTAAAAGAGAACCACACTATCTTAAGTATAATGCCAAGATTACATAAAAGTATTGTACTATTTTGAAGTGAAAGCTGTTAGGATAATCTAGGCTTATTGTCCAAACTCTGAAGGGACAGAAATATTATCCTAAAATATATAAGACCAAATAAGTATCAGCAATTCTTATCACACTGATCTCAGGAATAAGGTTCCATACAAGCAAAAATATATTAATATATTTAAGTTGCATATCAAACTGATAATTTTTTTTCCAAAGATAACTACAATCACAATGCTTTGCAATGAATAATACTGTTCAAACAAGCAAACGAGAACTACAGAAAAAAAAGGTTCACTGTCTATTTTATCCTTCTGCCTCAGGGCACAATCAAGTCTTCTTCAACTATTCCTGAAAAAATGTTTATCTAACATGTTTTTAAAAATTGTGAAGGAGTACCTTCTGTAAAATCTATATATATCCTATTCTTATGGTACACTAGTTTTAGAGAAATAAAAATTCATAAAATGTCCTGATATTAACTTCTGCTGATGCAACTTAAAGCTTCTACAAGTCGTCATATCCCTAAAATGAGAGAATGGGAATTGATTGTATTACTCTTAGTCATACACATATAATTTTACATGACTGAATGCAACTTTTTTCCTTTCTGCTTTCCCCTGCCTAAACTAAGAAGGTTAAATCTTTTCAACTCGCCCTTATGGTATGATTGAGATCTATTAGGAATGATTAAAAGAATTTTGGTTTATTTTCAGTTGCAACTCTTGCTTCCTTCCATCCCATTCAAGCACATGGTTTTTTCAGCCCTGTATGTTCACTATGAGATGCAGTTCTTCAGCTGCGCTCTCTCTAAAACTGAAGAGAGCAGAAAGACTGTTCCATGATGGTTTTTTTCAGACTTTGCTTCTATTACAAGTCTTAAACATCCTCATGTAATGTTTCAGGTTCTACAGAACTAATGATTTACATTCAGTTTGTGACCAGAGTGGTCAGAACTGCAGTTGGCAACCAGAGCTACTGCTTAGGTACAGATTCCCATCTTATGTGTGCATAACTGACGATTGTGCTGTATCTATCTCTGTTGAATTCCATATGATTTATTTTACACCATTTCTTCAATATAGTTTAACACTTTGGCATTTTCACAAGAAGCATACTCCTTCAGCTCCTGTGCAATCATCTTAAACGGCTTAAAGTAGACCAGTCTAGATTTCTACATATCTTAAGGGTATGAAAAGTAATCAGCAAACAATGCCCAAACCTTTATCAGATCTCTCAGTTTTAAGAGTCTGATGAGAATGATGGTTGGTGGCCTGAGATACTAAGGGTTGAAAGTAAATCCATATTGCTATATATTTGGCAACTATTAATTTTCAGTGTATGTCTTCTGTTACAGCTATATCAGAATTTAAAACACTATCAAAAGTATTTGAAGTTAGGATGCATGAAATCTTTTGCTTATTTCTTATTCCCACGAGCTGTCTTAAATACATATCTCTTTGTATTCTGTTATTGTCTAGGTTTTTAGAAATTAATAGATCTACTAGTATTTTCCTGATGGGTTGACTGCCACCTACTTCCTCAGTCATCCATTTCTTGCCTTTTTAAAAAGCTGATGTCACCTCAGCTAAGCTCTGCAAGCTCTAGTAATCACTACATAGCTCTGAGATTGCTTCAGCATCTCAAGACTTCTGAAAGACACTATTATTAAAAAAGAAAAAGTGAATTGTGTATCATTCATGTGTGAGTATATAACAAAGCATTATCCACATCCTTTAAACAGTTGGATTTCTGCTATTTAACTCAGGTAACACATACCTACTATCTATCTTTCCTACATCTTTCAGGTGAAAATGAACAGTTCACATTTACATGTGAATGGCATGTAATAATGAAGACTACAAGATAGCAGATTGGAGGACAACTTTGTAAGTAAACGTAATACTAATGAGGTATATTCAATCTCAGATATTTCACTAAAACTTTCCAACCTAAAAATTATTTAAGGCATTAAGAATGGAACTTTTTTACACAAACATGTCTGTACAAAGAGCTCTCTTACTTTACAAGTTCACTTCACTCGTGTTACCAAAACAGAGCTACAGAAAGATTAAGTTGTTGGCACTAATGATTCAGCTGTACAGTAATCAATACACACATAAAATCACAGCAATACAGTTGAATATGTAATAGGCAAAGCTTATATAAAATAAATTGTCCAAACTGCCAACATACACTGTCTAGTCTTTGCGTGGTGAGAATGGTGCACCATTTCAGCCCTATTACCTTCTTATTACCCAAGATATAAAATTATAGGAATACACTGGGCCTTCTCTCCAGTTCCTAGAGTGTGCTTTTGCGAAGATCCTATTCTAAAACCTCATCATATAAAATTTCCACTCAGCTGTTTTCTGTATGGTTTTGATATCTCTTTACTGCTTCATCTCATTTCCTCAAATAATTTGGCTGAAATTACTTTCCCTAAAATTCAGATCTTTCTTATTTTCAGAAACTTGTATGCATCATAACAGAACAGAACTAAGTATATTCAGTAAAACATGAATAATTCTTCTCAAATTATTGTTTTCCATGGGTGTTAATTTTCCTCAAAAAAGTTTGCCAAATCAAGCTTTGATATTCTCCCCAACATTTTTTTTTCTATCATATTTTCAAGTTTCTCTACTATTGACCCATAGTGAATCTGAGTCAAGTCAGTCACCTCACTATTGTTCTTATCTTTCACTTACGAATGCTATCTAAACATCCTCTTCACTTCAAGAATATTCGTAAAATATTCTTAAACTCCAGAACAATTTTAGAATCCTTTCTACAACACAGAATTAACAAATTATAAGACTGAATTTTGGTTTACTTTTTTTTTAGGGACTTTTGCTTTTAAAAAAATATACTATACTCAAAAGACAAAGAGTCTCTCTAAATTTCCCCTCAAATGCATTTCCATTATGTATTAAGTTAACATCAGGTTCCAAGGCAACATACTAAATTTTTCAGTGTTTTTTAACACCAACATGGCATTCAGTCCTATTGCTGTCATGCATGGTATTTCATGAATAAGAATGGTTCTCCTTAGAACTCCCATGCTTGCAAATCATAGTTGTATCTTCCCTGAAAAGAAAATAACAAAACTTTTTCACAGAGTAGCAGGGCTTTCTGACCCTGTTGGTTTAATTGATAATAAAATTCTGAGCTCATAGCAACCTCTCACTTGCTAAAACAGAGTAGTGTTTTTCCTATCAACTTTCCCCTTACTCTAGAACAATAGTCACAAATATGTTTCAGGAGATCCTGAAACTCATGACTGTCTGATAAAGAAGCTGTAACAAGGTACTCAGATAAACAATGAAAGATGAAAATTGGATTATACCTATTTAGGAGAAAGCTCATTTTTTTTCTCTCTTATGAGCATCTTAATTTTCAGTTCTTTCCTTGAACAACATTTTTCACACAACTATATTCTGTCACTCAATCTTTTTCATGAGTCTGTAAAACTATTCCAATTTTGTCTATCAAAATGCCATTACATTTTACATTGGGGACCAGACGGGATCCATCCTAGGGTAATGAGGGAGATGGTAGAAGAGCTTGCCAAGACGCTCTCCATCATCTTCCAACAATCCTGGCTCACTGGGGAGGTCCCATATGACTGGAAGTTGGCAAATATCACCCCAATCCATAAAAAAGGCTGCAAGGCTGACCCTGGTAACTACAGGTCTGTCAGCCTGACCTCGGTGCCTGGCAGAGTTATGGAGCAGATTATCCTGTGTGAAATCACACAGCAGCTAGAGGATGGACGAGGGATCAGACCCAGCCAACATGGGTTTAGGAGGGGCAGATCCTGTTTGACCAACCTGATCTCCTTTTACGATCAGGTGACCCACCTGGTGGATGAGGGAAAGGCTGTGGATGTGGTCTATCTGGACTTCAGCAAAGCCTTTGACACTGTCTCCCATAGCATATTCCTGGAAAAGCTGTCAGCCCACGGCTTGGACAGGGGCACTCTGTGCTGGGTCAGGAACCGGCTCGAGGGCCGGGCCCAGAGAGTGCTGGTGAACGGTGCTGCATCCAGTTGGCGGCCGGTCACCAGTGGTGTTCCCCAGGGGTCAGTGCTGGGCCCAGTCCTTTTTAACGTCTTTATCGATGATTTAGATGAGGGGATTGAGTCCATCATCAGCAAATTTGCTGATGACACCAAGCTGGGAGGGAGTGTCGACCTGCCGGAAGGCAGGAGGGCTCTGCAGAGGGATCTGGATAGACTGGAGAGGTGGGCTGACTCCAATGGAAGTTCAACAAGGCCAAGTGCCGGGTCCTGCACTTTGGCCACAACAACCCCCTGCAGCGCTACAGGCTGAGCACAGAGTGGCTGGAGAGCAGCCAGGCAGAAAGGGACCTGGGAGTGCTGATTGACAGGAGGCTGAACATGAGCCAGCAGTGTGCCCAGGTGGTCAAGAAGGCCAATGGCATCCTGGTCTGCATCAAGAACAGTGTGGCCAGCAGGACCAGGGGAGTGATCCTTCCCCTGGAGTCTGCATTGGTGAGGCCACACCTTGAGTATTGTGTTCAGCTCTGGGCCCCTCAGTTCAGGAAGGATATTGAGGTGCTGGAGCGGGTCCAGAGAAGAGCAACGAGGCTGGTGAAGGGACTTGAGCACAAGTTCTATGAGGAGAGGCTGAGGGAGCTGGGGTTGTTTAGTCTGGAGAAGAGAAGGCTTAGAGGCGACCTCATCACTCTCTTCAGCTACCTGAAGGGAGGTTATAGCCAGGTGGGGGTTGGTCTCTTCTCCCAGGCAACCAACAATAGGACAAGGGGACATGGGCTCAAGTTCTGCCAGAGGAGGTTTAGGTTAGATGTTAGGAAGAAATTCTTTACAGAGAGGGTTATCAGGCATTGGAACGGCCTACCCAGAGAGGTGGTGGATTCACCATCCCTAGAGGTTTTTAAAAAGAGATTGGACGTGGCCCTTAGTGCCATGATATAGTAATTGGAGTTGGATCAGGGGTTGGACTTGATGATCTTGGAGGTCTTTTCCAACCCAATCTATTCTATGATTCTATGATTCTATGATTGAAATCTCATCATATTTTACAAATAATTTTTCTCTAGCAAGAGTGTTCAGAAAAAATATGCAGGCTGCATTCCACATGAAATAATGCCCCACATGAAATTTTCCCCTCCCCTTAATCTCTAATGTTTTAGATAGCTAAGCAACACGTGAAACTTACAGCTGTCCAGGCCTCTTTTCTGCATCGCGAACACAACCATTCATTATGGATTTCTTGAGAAGGAACACCATAGCAACCTAGAACAAGAGAGTTGTATTGATTATTATATTCTTTCTATTAATAACATCATACACTTCAACTGTATATAAACAATAGTAGAGCACACATCCTGTGACAAAGGAGGTGCTTTTCCAATCCAGGCTGTCTGCTAATTCCATAGTCTGTGAAACATATCTTCCCAAAACTCAAAAAAAAACCCCAAAAAACCCAAGCCCAAAACAAAAACAGAACAAAACAAAAAAAACCCCACAAAAATTCTCACTCAACAAAAAATCCCACAAAGCCAAAGCCAAACTAAAAACCAAAACAAACAACAAAATCCCCAAACACCCAAAACCCCAAATCACAGGGTAATTCTTAGTTCTGTCAGTACAATAGCAAATCCTGAATTTTCCCTGCAGTAAAAATTTTACTTAATATATTGACACCTATGCAATTATACCACATTTCTGAATATCATACGGACTTTAGAGTTACCTATTCAATTTCTACTGCCTTTAGAACTTACTGCAGTAAGTCCATGCATTTATCAGTAACTCTTGCAATAAAAAAGAATGTAAGGTGAAGGAAATTACTACATAAAGTTAATAGGAATATTCTCAAGTTCTCCAGCAGAATTTTACCCTGACTACTTAGTAAGGGCATACTAACATCACACAGTGGTTTAAAATATGAGAAGTAAAAGAGTAATTTAGTTGCTCATAATAGAAACAAGAATTAGAAGTTTGTGATTATTGAAAGTTTCCAGGAAAGTTAATCAATATTTTCACAGTAACCATTAAAAAGTAATAGAAAATCTAATGTACTTTTCAAAAAAAAATTTGGACAGTGATTGAAGCATTACAAATTGAAATGTTTGCCAAGTACTTTTAGAGCCATGCTAGAAGCCCATAACTATTATTTATCAGTAAAAGAAAATTTGAAACTACATTTCTGCCAACAGAATCATTAGATCATTTACTTGCATGAACCCGTATGCAACACTTTGCACAGGATATCAGAAGACTTGTTCCATCTTCTTCAACAAAGGCATTTGATGGATAGTTTTCAGTGTTTTCTTCACTATAAATAAAACACATCTCTGGAATAAGAGGTTTAGTCTTTTCATTTTCTGCCATCAGTGTTCCTGCTGAGTTTGCTTCCCTGAAAGTAGGACCTTCTTCATCATGATTGTCTGGCTGGAAAATAAACAAAATTTATATTTAAGTAAAAGAAAGGAGAGTTTTACTGTTCCTTTTGATTATGATGAAACTGATCCTCCCCTCCCAACTTTTGCATCAACAGTATTAACAGTTTCATGAGGAAATTATCTACTTCTAGGTATTTATCACAGCCATTCTATCTTGATTGTTCAAAATAACTGAGAGTTCTAGAACAGAATTCAGACTGCAAACTACTGTTATTGCAGTGGTGTTCGATGATATTGTATCTCTTGAGCCTTTGAACTCAGTCCAGTGCAATGTGTTTTTCCTGGTTCCCATGCTGAGGAAATTCCAGCTTACCAGATTCAGAATCAGTAATATAGTACTACGACGGCATTTTTAGCTGACATTTGACACATTAATTCCACAAGGCAGTATCAAACAGTGCTCTGCATTAGACTGTTTCTGTGGTAATACTTTTCCCAAGAAGGCCTAAGTACTGTGACAACACTTCTTCAACACTGAAGGAAGGCAACATAAAAGAGGCTCTCATAAAAAGTATTTGAAGATGGGCATTTAAGGAAATAGCTAAAAGATGCAAACCTATTAGAGTTCACCACCTCAAAAACTGAAATTTCAAGGGCAAGCACACACACAGTAATACCAATCTTGCATAAATAGTAGTAAAGGTACACACTGTCTGCAACCAAGGGGAGATGCAGTGGAACAGACTACCAGTTCTAATTTTAACAATTTTGAGTTTATTTACCTCTCTTACAAATGAAATGCATAAGCTTATCTGGTTTATAATTTACTGGAAACTAAGTAGCCAGCCAGTTATTTCACGCTTCATCCAGAGATGGAGCTGCAACAATCTTGCTTACCTTATAGTATGGCATGAGAAGAGTACAAATGGCACAGTGAGGTTCCTTTTTCGCACAAGCTGCATTGTATTCTTTTTCAGCACTGAAATTGGGTTCTCTTGTCTGCCAAAGGTAGACCAGAGGCCTGGCCCATGCCTCTGTCTCTTGAACTTTCTCTTCAATTAAGGTAGTCTCAGGCAGTTCTTAAAGAAAACAAACAACTAGTTATATTGTAGTCATGGAATGAAGATAAACAACGAGTGTGTCACGTGCACTAACAAAGATCAAACAGTGTTATAGGAAGTCTGTGTGGCAATACAGGTGCAGAAGCCTAAAAGAATGTTGTGCCAGGACAAGTACACAATTAACTGCTTTGACACCTCTGTCATGAGCTGACTGCTCCACATACAGCATAAGAAAGTATACCACTACCTCTGATGTTTACAATTTGTATTCATATCCACGACATTACGTCTCACTCTCCTAACTCCTTAATCCCTCCAGTCTCTATCCCCTATCACTCCACGCGCTCCATCTTAAATTCCTTATGGATGGAACATGTTGCATTCCTGCCCAAGCAGCACCACACAAATCACTCTATTCACACAGAATGTCACCTCACAACTCGTTATGGAGACTAATACTTTCCAAAGGGGAAAAAGAGGTAAACTTAATAGCCAGGGAGTACTGGGGAACAATTACAATCTCAAAAGAATTACCAGGATATGCATTTAACAGGCAGGACAGTGCCTATTAAATCTTTCACAATCAATGAGAAGACATGTAGGTGTCAATTAGAATAATCATAACTTGAATGTGGAAAGGAAAATGTGAAAAGTTTTGAATAAAACTTTCACATTAAAAAAAATGTCTATAGCATATAGTCCCCTTCTAATGAGGTATTTAAGAAAAATTGTTTAGTTTAGAAGAAGAAAATTCCAACAAAAGAGGAATATTTAATGAAGTACATTAAGTTGACTCTCACATTCCTTCAGCTCGTGACTGCCACCTTCACTTTATGAAAAGGTAGCAGCTTTATGGGTCTCCTATGAAAAATTGTCACACATTGCTACAGAACCACCATAAAGCTGACAATATTTTATCATTGTTGAGTAAAATATTGACTAAAATATTTGTCTACAAGCAAGCTAAACGTAGTAAAAATAAACTAATTAATATATTCTGTACGTGAATTTTAATCCATTTCTATAGTTTCTGTAGAGAACTAATATCAATTCAATAAATATTTGCCAATAATTCAGGAAGAAGGATTTTTCTAACTGAAAAAAAAGCTGTCAATATTCAGCAGCAGAGCTCTGTGGTGAATAACTTAGCTTCAAAAGAACACCAGTGAAGAAACAGCTGAACAGAAGGAAAAGATGAACATGTAAAATGCCAGCATTACTTTTACAGGTTTTTTAATTACTTGTTTTTCAAGTGAAAAGCTTAACAAACCTTTTAGTTAAAAATATTCTGTCCAATCATATTTTTTCTATTGCTCGCAATTTTAAAGAACTGTAAACCAAAAAGTTCTGAAATCTATTCCTCTAGTTCCATTTCTATCTATTTAAATTTTCCCTTACAGAACAGTCTCATGATTTCGCTTAACTGACTTTTTTTTCATTCTTCCTTTCACATTGTTTTCCTTCAGGAGCTTATACTGCCATTATTTTAAATACTTTCATTATATTTGTGAACTTACAGAGCTTGATTGTGCTTTATGAAGAAAATAAATTTGTTGAGTAGGTTTGTAACATCTTCCATATCTATTATCCACTTCTTTGAAACTGACATCCTTATCACTGCTGAATAATTCCCCCATGAGAGTTGAAGCCTCCACCTTGAACCTCAGCCTCTTATGCTCTCCTTTATTCAAAAACCTATTCTCCAATTTCCAATCCTGGAACCCACTCTAGGATGATAACTCTAGTTCCCTCAGACAGTGTTCTGGCTTTCCACTGCCTACAGCAGATTGCTGAATTCATGACTATATTGGTTCTGCTTTTGACGAGAACAATATTTATATTTTAATTGCATATAAACCCCATAATTTCAGTTCCCTGTTGTGTGATCTTTACAAATCCTTCCCCAACGAAGAAGTTGAAAAGAATGCAGGAGACAGTTGGCCTTTAGCAGCATTTTGTTGCTTTCAAGAGTTCTGCATTTATTTTCAAACCTCATTCCAAATGAAGCCAGGGACCAACTGTCATACACACATGTACCAGACTGCATCTTTCACAATCTCAAAAAAATTTAACAGTATCTTAGTAAATTTATTTTCTCCTTTACTTTATGATTAGAACAACTATTCCAGTTAGCTATTGACTAGAAGCAAACACTCATTTGCCCCCATCTCTATCATCTCTAATTCTGCCTTCTACCTCCTCTGAGGTATGACTGGAAAGGAAAAATATCCCTCCTCCTTTCAAAGGGAGACTGCCTAACCCAGTAGTTTTTAAAGGAATGTTACACTAACAGGATATAAAATTAAGAGTAGACAGAATAGATGTTCTTAAGGATCAAGTTTTGTTTGATCCTCTGTTATCATTACTGTGTATGGCTAGTGAATTTCAGTTCTCCTCAGAAATTTCCTAACCACCCTTGAGCATAAGGCTTCTGAAGCCACCTTTCAAGGGCTTCAGAAATATTAATTTATCTCCTTATAATCGACATTCACCAACCCATCCACTGAAATAATCAAATGTCAAAGAAATTGATATTTAAAAAAAAAATAGTTACAGAGTAACTCCCATGACAGAATATGACAACAATGCTGCCTTAAACAACTTCCTCACCAGGCAGAATATGGAATCTTCTCTACGAATATTCTACATCAGTAGAACCTGGGCAGTTGCACTTTGTATGCTTTTTTTCCAAAGTGCACCAATATCAGCGCAAGTAAGAATTTCCAGATTAGCTCCTCTGGCAGTACAGGTGGAGTTTCCTGGTTTCCATGTAGTCAGAGAAGTTATGCACAATGAATACAAACTGAGAATCTGGTTATCCACAACAGGCAATAAAAACAAACAAACAAAAAACCCACAGCTCTCCAACTGCTTGAGAGAAAGCATAGAGTATATAATCACTTGGTGTAAGAAACACTGTTGCCTTAGCATAGTTCGTAGCCTTTCTTCACTTGTCCATTTGATAATACTAAAGTCTTATGTCCAAAAAAACCTCAGAAAACTTGGGAAATTTTTAGACTAGTTTTTTTCTGTTTATTCAGTACTTCTCACTTCCTCTTATTGTCTTTACTGACTCCTTTCACTACTTACTACTTAGTTGAAGAGCAATCAGTGACTTAGCCTAAAACAAATTTACTTTCCCAACTCCCACTGATGCATGAGGTTTCAGGGCAGACATTCAGGTGCCTCAGGTGAGCTCAGTGTTTCTTTGATCAGATGTGTCTCTTCGAAGGACACAAGGCAACTGCACCATCCAGTTGGCTCCATTCAAAATCCATCTTAACTGAGGATTCTCAGACTAAGAACAGAGAACTATTTGTGGTGTCCATACTGACTGAAAGATTCAGAAACTCCACTGTCATAAGCAGGCATACTTTCTAGTTCAATTGTGCATCACTGCCAAATCCCAGTACTCAAAACCTGCAAAAACTGTTGAGGAAGCATCTATTCCCACAATAAAAGAAACTCATACACTGCCTCCCCAAAAATCAAACATCTATTTTATAAGATCAGTATGTAATGTTTTAAGAACCTCTATGAACACAATGTTTCACATATCCACATTTTTCTGAAAGAGCCTGAGAATGCTTTCTCAGTGCTGGTAGAGCAAGTTTAGATGAATAGTCACTTATGCAACGCTGTTAACCAAAAACACTCTACGATGTGTCATTATTCAGGCAAACCTTCATTGTGATAACCTGACCTTGCTCTAAGAGCAGCTACCAACGGCCTAAGACAGGCAATTTGACAGATTCAGGTCAGCTAATGCAGTGATATGAAACATAATATGTATCTATGAAGAGCATTTTCTTCACATAGCACATGAAATGGAGCCAGGGAATCTATCTTGACTTCCACGTCTGCTGTAACCCAGATCAAGTTCCTGACACTTCCTCGCAGTTCACTGACAGTACGTACATGAACAGGACTCTGCAGAGATGTGCAACAGAATTCCCTTGTGTGAACTCTGATGTGCCATTTGCTTTTTTCAGCTTTTCAGCATGAAAATTACATTCCAAATTAAGAGTTAATCAAGATAAAAGCGAGCAACACATTCTCAATATTCTTTCATACAGAAACTTCAACTCAACTATAGTACAGAATACATCTTGATGTCAGAGAGAATAAAAGAAAAATACAGGAGTTGAACCTGCTAACCATGACAAGGAAATTCAATTTACATCTGCACCTCAATTGACAGCACTGTTCAAGAGACTGCACACTCATGCATAACACATAGACACACTGACAAGTCCTCAAAGAACAATCTTTACAGTCTTCAGTTGATCTATTCCTGTTGTTTAATCTCCATCTGAATAACAGCACTCCACTTTAGATATAGTAATTACTCCCACAGAAACAAATATTATCTTTAAAGTTGAGGCCACTGCTACAGCTACAAAAAATAAATATCTCACACAACATTCTAGTGCAAATGCTACATTTAGCCTGAAATACAAGTGCTCCTTCAAGGAATTCAGTATTGCTTAACATAAAACTATAATTATCTGATTCACTTTCAGTCACGTGACAGTAAGCACACACAGTCCAGTAATGGGAATCACATTTCTACTGTGATATAATTGTATATTGCAACTACTACCTTGTGCTTGTATTGCGATTTCAGTGTATTGTTGCATCACTCTGCTAATGCAAAATCTTAAGTAACATCATACATGCTACAGTATATTTGGCATTAAATATTAAATACTTCTCATGTGGGACACCTAAAAGAACCTGGTCAGAGAGTACTGGACTCTAGTAGAAGGAACATAGCATTCAGTTCTTAAGCATTGATACTTAAATTGTATTTATGAGTAAGAAGACTGACTTGAATTCTGCTTCAGTGTTAGGCACTACGGTTTAAAGGATCCAGAAATTTCCTGGATAAGATGTAAGATATCTTTAAACTGAGTTCAAAACCCTTTACCGGACACACTTTGACAATACATGCTACTTGGATTCAAACACATTATCAATACATCAATACTGGTTTTGTCTACGCTTTAACAATAACTACATGGAGTGCCCTTCACACAAGAGTGACATTCCTGCCTCTTCTAGCCTCCCAAGGAAAGCTTATCACATAAGTTTCTTAGTAGGTACATGGTTTTTAAATACTCTTATAAGAATGAAGCCTATTGCTTGTAACTTCTGTTATTCATGATGAAGCCTAAAACAGATTAATACCAGCCAAAAAAATGTATTAACTCGATGATGTAATGCAGCACATTCCTAAGCACCTCCTTACTGTCACCACTAATAGTGGTTGCAGATCTCAAACACCCAGGGCATTTTTATTTCACTGCAAGTAAAATGCTTTGCTGTAATATTACTTTAGCAGATCCATTCATTATTAGGTTACATATTTTGCTTCCTAAGGGGATAGACCAAGTGCTCTTTTTTCCAAAAGAAAAGAGGAAACACTCAATGATACAATTAATGACTTTAAATAGATGCATAACAGTTGATATAAAACTTACTGTATCATATTGTGCTGGGTTTGGCTAGGGTAGAGTCAATTTTCTTCACAGTAGCTAGCACAGGGATGTGTTTGGGATTTGAGCTGAAAATGGTCTTGATAATACAGAGATGGTTTAGCTATTGCTGAACAGTGCTTGAACAGTGTCAAGCACTTTCTGCTTCTGGTACTGCCCTGCCAGTGAATAGTTAAAGAATCTTCCAATTCTCTCCCCATTCTGATTGGTGGGGTAGTGAGTGAGCAACTCCGTGGTGCTTGATTACCAGGGGGGCTTAAACCAGGACACATTTAGCCATAGTGGTACTGATACTACAAGGTGATTAGCAGTGCTACACTTCTTAATAGTTCTGTTATATTTGTACCTAAAAAGAATATTTATATAAGATCAATTAATCTCTGTCATGTAATTCCAGTGACAGCAGTTCTCATGAATGTGGTTATTTATATGCATCTGTACCCCTTCACATATTTAAGAAAAGTGAAACAATTCATTAAAACAAACTGTGTAGACAAAAAGAAAATTATAGCCCAGAATCTGTTTTGATACAAAGGAAACTCCTTCTAAAGCAAAGTACTTATAAAAAGTTACTATGCTGCTTTCCAAGGGAGTAAGTGAATGAAGTGATCGTTTTCACTAATGTTATTCGTTTAATAGTTTGTGGAAAACATGCTCTGACACACAACACTATTGCTTTGAACAGTTTTCGCTTACTAAGTTAAACTCAAATTATCAGACAGAAAACATTTGGGCCATTTGCAGAATGCTCTGCTGCCAGTATTTGCTGATTTAACCCGGCAGATGTGAAAAGCCATAGACACTAATACAGTACAATTTGCTTTTGCCAATCTCAACAATGATTTTGCTGCTTGGGGTTATGTTCCACTGATGTTTCCTGGCTTTTTAAGGCAGAATTCTCCGCTATGAAGAGCACAGCAGCATCTGTTATTTTTCAGGTAGTTGAGCATAATCTCAGCCCTGGGAGGCATTAGCTATAGTTTAAAATGTCCTGGAGGAAATAATAATAATAATGATAATAAAAAAAAATAAGAATTAAAAAAAAAGATAGTAAGAGAAAACGACTTGTAACTTCCAAACTTTACTGTTCCTGTGGTGTATCAGCAAACTCAGTTTCAGAAATTGTCTTTTTTTCTTTCCGTAATGAAAGCCATAGATTTAATAGTAAAATATGAAAATAAAACCTTTTTAGTTTATTGTACTGTTCAAGACATTTAATTTCTTGTATGATACCATGCAGTAAAAGTACTGTGAAGTATGTATACATTTCCACTATAGAGTCTAATTGCCAAATTATCTATTAATACTTCAGTTCTCATAAAAACTGTACATAAATAAAACAGAGTTCTAGAGGCTGAGTCCAGGAGCTCCTGCACCAAATAAGGTTTAGATCCCCAAAAAAACAATGGGGTGCTTCATTAAAACAAGTTAAATATCAAAAAGTGTAATACACCATTTCTAGAAGATCTCAAAATCTTCTCAGAAGCCAGAAAAATTCAGAGTTAAAAAAAACCATTTTTAAATGACAGTCTGACAGATCTGAAAGATGCATTTAGATACCGGCATACTCTGATTGTCCTCCAGCATACCATGAGAATCCCATAATAAAATTCACTTTTGTTTAGTGATTGAACTGTGTATTGCAAATACTACACTTTGCTCAACGTGATTTTTTCTTGTATTGTCATTGAACTGTATATTACAATTCTACACTCTGCTAAACATAATTTGTACCTTAACTGTGATTTAAGTGCATTGCTGTATCACTCTGCTAAATTGAAATCACATGTAATGTCAAGTAATTTCAAATAAGAAAATTCTGTGTTATTCACTAAACCCTTCACACATGGAATATCTAAAAGAACCTGGTCAGAGTGTATTGTACTCTGACATTAACTGGCATAGTCAGCAGTTATTCCTGAGGGTGAGTGGTACCCACTAAAAAAGTAATGATTACTTCGGCAAAAACATTCTTTCTGATTTGGTATTCGTAACAAATAAGAACCTAGTAGAGAAAACCTCACTGTGATTAAGCCTGGCTGAAGATAGGACCACTACCACTTAAAAGAGTAGATAAAATTAGTATAAATAGCAGCAAAGGCTGGAAAAATCTCAACGGTAACTTTGGAAGGAGAGATGGGGAAACCATAACCATGATTTTTCATGGATAGCAGGACACAAGCCCTGATCCCACCAAAACTTTAGATGAATGAGAAAAACTGAAAGGTTCTAAAAAGTTTAAAAAAGGAGAAAAAACAGGGTTTCAAAGACTGTTGGGTATTTACTTGTGAGCAGCAGTGCATTAGTTAGGAGAAATTACTACATAGCATGCTAGAACAAGAAAAAGAAACAGTTAAATAACATAACTTAAATAAGTAAACTTTCTATTATGCACTTTATTTTCCATATGTGGAATATGTAAAATGACCCTCTCAGGCTCTACTGGACCTCAACTTTTCTCTCTAGCAAATGTCAAAGTAACTACAAATTATTTGATTTACAATGCTATGATGCTGATAAACTTTGAGAAAGCTCTGAGGGCTCAGACCACAGAGATTCAGTTTTACAGAACTATAGCATTGCCATTTTGAAAATTACCATTTTTGTTCGTTTATTAATTCCTGGAACAAAATAACTCTTTTCATGAGACTGTGGATCATAAAGGCACACAATAAATACAAGGGGTAAAAATCAGTCTTTCATTCACAGAATTCCCTGAATAGCTGCACAACTTTTTTGTGCATATGGAATGAAGAATATAACCCTAACAATTAAGGTTCAAATTGATAAAGATGTCTACTAATTCTGGCTACCTGAGATGAAGTACAAGCAACAAATTCTTATAGATGAATTAGAATCCATAAACCATCTAGTGACTCCAAAAATTCAGCTATTTACCATCTCCAGAAACTAAGCTCAAAGGTGACCCACTAGTCAAACCGTTTTTTAAAATGTGGACAGGAGGCCACAGAAAGGGAGATGTTCTTATATCTGTAGGAACTGCCAACATGAAATATTTATAGCATATTTGTGTTATATTCTATTATTCCATTATTATTTATACATATATACATATGTATAATAATATAACAATACATATATACATATATACATATATTATTCCATTATTATTTAAAATAATTCTATTATTATATATGTACATTAAAACAATTCCAGTAATTTCACCTGTCTTTACACTTTGTAAGTTTAAAGAATAGTCACTGTATTTATAACTCAAAGCATCTCATCAAAATCACAGCAGAAACAAACAAACAAACAAAAAAACCTTCTGGAATCTACAGCATAGCCTATCAGTAAAGCATAGCTGTCAGTGCAAAACCACTACAAGCTAAAGACTGGCAGATATCTTACTCTTTTTAAAAGCTTTAATTCACAGCACTGTAAAAAACTCATTAACAGCTGCTTTCTCATTCCATTCCCCCCTATATTTTTCACAATTTTTAATGAATAAAATTAACATCTGCATTCTAATTCAACCTGCTTGTGGTCACTGTACTTATGACTAGAAATCTTGATTAACAGCTAAAATTAGGTTGGAATTTTTAGGGACTGCTATTGTCATCACTATACATGTTTACTGATTTACTAACAAAACACCAGAGTTTGCCAGGATATACATCTGTACAGAAGTGGAAAAACAGAGAAAACTTTCTCCCAATCATCATGCTCTTGCCCATTAATAAAAAGAGTCACTGAAACACAACAGAATTATTTGGTAGTACTTTCTTATTCTGGAAATTAAAATCTATCTTTATTGACCATACTGCCAAGTAATACGTAACCAAATAAATATCCAATTATTATGCTGTTAAAGTGTTTTAGAAATATTATAAAGCAGAATCACCACTATACTCTTGTTTTATGCTACTCAAGAGACTTTAAAAAACAGTTCCAACCAGGAAAAACATTTTATGGTATGAAGCACAAATTTAGCCTATGTCAACATACTATTCCAGCACAAGTGTTTCTGGGAAAAACACAAAGGAAATTCGAAGAACAAGGTTACTTGAATGTGTACAGTTAAGATTGTGCTTAAGTTCTTCACTGAATCAAGGCCTCAGGTACTTATCTTCATAAGTTACATATGGAAGATGCAAACCAGAAAGGCTCGATCACAGGTCCAAATTCATATGACAAACCAATTCCCAAACTGGAATTAGAAATTAATAGCTTCAAGCTACAGTTCCTGCACAGATCACTAAAACAAATATCGACAAACACCTCATACACTAGGCAACAATTGCATTTAAACTTCCTCAAGGATCAATTTCTTAAGTGTAACTATTTTGTACATTAAAAAAATATATATTACGCACAATTCTCAGCCAAGAAAAACCATTTAGTAAAACCCCTTTGGTTTTAAAATTAAATCCCTTACGGCACTGCTGGTTTACAAAGCAGCTTCAGATTTTGACAAAGGCAGTGCTAATTCCATGGGCTAGAAAAACAAAAGTTACTATTAGAATAACTTAATAGGCAATACTCTGCAGTGAATTAATCTTTGATTAATGCAAGTCACATGATTTTAATGTTTCTCTTCAGACCATAACTACAGAAACAAAAACTCAGCTCCAGAAAATAACCTTACAGAAGAGGTATCAGTCTCCTTGGCAAATGTCATATCTAGTTTAACTATCAACTCCATAGTTACCTTTGAGAAGGCTACTGAGAGGCTGCACTAATACAGCAGGAAATCCACTGTGTTTTGGCACACTTGATAATGAGAAATTATACATTGCTTTCTAGACAAGACTGTTGTTCTACCTGGTCTTTTAAGAGGTAAAATTCTGTATTTTAAAGCTAAGAAAGTTATGCAATTAGAGTTGCAAGGTTCACCCAGAGGACAATGACTCTTAATGATCACAACATATACCACTGTCCAGCAAATGAGGTATAAATGTGAGAAGAACTGGCTTTTATCAACATAATGACCCACATAATGGCTACTCTTAGATTCTGTAGGTGTCCACTCTAAGGAAGACAAGAGCTGCTTGTGAAAGATCTCAAGGGACAAGAGCTGCCAGTGGAAAATAACCAGAGTTGTCAGTTTTTGCTACTTTTGGAGATCAGATGCTGGCCCACAAGGTTGACAAGAGTAGTGGACATTCAGGAAAAGCTTGTATTTGACCTTTCAACACCTCCCTTTCCTAAATACCTACTAATGATTAAACCACACTTTTGTGAAGTTTCTGAGGAAGTCTTCAGAACCCCCCATGCTTCGTGTTAGAATTTTTTATTAATTATGGTAACTGTATCTTGAAAACTGAATTTAAACAAATCAGAAGCAATGTAGGTACCCCCAGAAAAGGACAGAAAATACATTTTTCTAGCATAGCAATACTGTTGCAAGTGGTAGATAGTGCTGGACTCTTCACTGCTAGATGATAATGTTGTATGAAAAATGAGAATTATTAACCTTGATTAACTCATACTCACACAAGAGCAAAATATTTTAAAGGAGTAAAACCACTCAAAACAGCATGAGAGGGAAAGCAATACTGAAAATTATAATATCAGTGTGGTAAATATAAACATGCCTCTGTCAATTGGTTAAATTCTTATCTATCTCTTATACAACATCAGGAAAAAGTTAACATTTCTTTCTGATTTCAGTGAGAATCTTCGAGTAGAATCCTGCATTTTAAGCTCTGAAACAAAAGAATTGTAACTGCATCTACAAGTGTAATTTTCTCCTACTTAAGCAGGCTTCACCTATTTATGACATTACTGAACAAACCTTAAATGGTTTGACAACTAGCATCAAATGAAGCACATATCACAGGATGTTGACAGCGAACATAAAAACAGAGGCTTTACTCCATGTCATAGCAGAAGCTACTGCTTCCACTCAAAGAAGTGCTCTCTTTCTCTATCTTTATCTTACAAAGTAATGAAAGCAAAATTATTTGGAAATCTGAATCATATTTAAAATGCTAAAAACCATAAACAAAGAGCCCCATACTGAATTTAGTCTATACACTATAATTATATCATTTAGGGCAATGGGAAATTTTAGTCAACTTGAATCTAAAAACAGTTTCTAATGTTGCATGCCCAAATACTGCTGGAAAGAAATTTCTGGGATCAATCAACGTGCATCCAAAGTCACTATGCTTGCTCCTTCTGCTGAATTTGCTTTTTTATTGCTTAAGTGAGCAGAAATACAACTGCATTAAGTACAACACAATATTATTACCACAAGTTAATATAATGCATTGAGCATAAGACCAAGGTTCATTACGTAAAAATTGGTAGTATGTTGAGTGTGACATAGAGCTCACACAGTACTGTTGCACATATTTTTTTAACTGGCAGCCTGAGCTACAATTTCTGGGATTGATTCCCCAGTCCACGATATCTCTCAGTGCTCGGCCCTTTAAGCATTAATTCCACAAAAACAATCATAACAAGAGAGAGTCAGAAGTCAAACATACATAAGGAAAGGCTTTAGGGAGAGTAAAAAAACCCCCACCATTAGACAACAAATAAACAATTAACCCAACTGTTTTTCATAAAGAAATATACATATACAGCAGCATATGCACTCATAACAAAGAAAACACAAAACTCCAATGTCCAAGTGATCCTGTAAAAAACCAATAATTTCTGCCAAAGAACTCTGTATTAAAAGTGAATCCAGAAAGTCTCTGCTAAGATGTTAGCATGCTGCCGAATATGGTAATATTGTACTTGCAAAATTACAATTCTGAAATGGCTGACAGTGTCAAAGAATGCTGCCTTCAAATTATTAACAGCCTCTGATCACCTCTATTCACAGAAACTTCCTAACAGAACTCTAGTATCTGAAAGACTTCAAATATATTAATTTGAATATAAATTATCTGAATTAGAAATGGCTACAGACTATTCAACTTGTGGAAAGTGATACAAGTTGCAGATGAAATATAAAGCTGCAATTTCTTTTTTTGTAACAGCACTAGCCTGTATCTTCTTCATTTTGTTTACAGTTATGATTTTACTGGACCCAGAGAAATTAAAATATGTATCAATACATAAATTCTCCTTGTAAAATAATCCATCAACTCAGAAATTACTTTACCAAGAGTCTAAACTATCATAGTCTCAATCAGCATCCTTTTTGCTCAAAAAGGACAGAGAACAAGAACTAAGTAAATATGCATGCTGAATTACATTTCTCTTAACTCCAGCATATGGATGAAGCACCTTCAAAAGAGAAACACAGTCGTTAGTACATTGATACTGATTACTTCCCTGGTACCTGACACAAACAATTTTGAACAAAATAAGAAAAATCTCCTTTGACTGGCACTCATCTGGCCACATATCTTTAACTTGCATGCCAGCATGTGTCAGGAAAGGTAATGAGGCTTCAGTCTGCCCGTTTCCTTCAGCAGTTCTTCAGTCTCTGCCTTAGATGTAAACATTCTGCTCACCCAAAATTTATTGTTTCTCTTCTAGCGTTGTTACAAAAGCCAGCTGATAAACTAGATTACAATGAGAAACAGACACACGAAAAAAATAATACTTCCAGTTCCAGCTAGGAAATACCAGTAACTGCCACGTTCAATAAAACTCTTAATTACTTCCTTCAATCAGTAAGTACAGAGGTGCTTAACAGCTTGAAAGGATACTAAGACAACTCTTTCTTTTCTAACAAAAATACACCCTTATCTACCAGGAGGGCAATCATCATGAAAAGAGTAAAGATTTCCAGGTATACAGATTTTTGTATAGGGATGCTGCTAGTTTGACATAAAACTAATACACCAGGAAGTTGGCAAGCTACTGATGAGATGGAAAATGTCTTCATCTTAGCAGAATCCTTCAGATACAACTGTCATCACATCATCATCTAGCCAGATTATACCATACACAATCCATGCTTAAATAAGAATTTTACACTCTGTTTTAACTATAATGTTGAAAAATCATCAGCAGGCAGCAGGAATATAATCTTTAATTAAAAAAAGAGCAATTTCACTGCAACCTACCACATATTTAAATCTTTAATTACTTTACTAGATGAATCTTAATATTAATATCATCCTCTAAATTACCATAACATTTTCTGAAATACACTCTGTCTAGCCCTCAAGGTATCCAAACATATTCATATATGATACAGATCGTGGGTCTAAGCTGTGTCTAATTTTCAGAAAGATGCTTAACAGCTAATTGAAGTATCATGCGGGGCAAAACTGCGGCTCAGATAAAAACTGAGAGTATAGCTTTCCAACTATAGTGAGACAGAAGACACAAATCAATTACTTCAGGGTTGAAACAAGGAGGGAGATGTATTAATGAGGGGCCAGTTGAAATTACAGCACTCAGCTCAACAATGCCTAAACTTGGGATAACTGGAAGTATAATAGTCATTAGTTAAAAGAAGAAGAATCAATTAACAGGCATGTTGCCTCTCTCTGAAGTCAAGAAAATTTATCTGTAGTTGTAAGAAACAGCTACTGTTAACAAGAAGTAATAATTGAGGGGTAAAAAACAAATCAAGCACAAAGTGCAGGTAAACACTGAAGTATACAGAGATGTTGGAATCAGACCTGTAGTCAAAGACATGGTATCAGCTCCAGAGTATCAGAATCTAGGGGAGTGTGAGAACTCATCTCCAGCTCTGCTAACTGAAAAGATTCTGGAGAAGAGCACCTGAAAATTTTGTGCTTTGCAGAACTAAGATGCAAAGGCGATATGAAAAAGGAATGTGTTTGTTTTCCATTTTGATGGATAGTTTTGACGCACAGTTCAATAAGTTTTACAATCATGTTTGATAAAGTAGCTTTATTCATCAACTTTGGGTGGCTATATATGTGACTGCTAGATAAAGCAGATCTACTTTTTCTATTTACTTCAGAGAAGCAAATCCCTATCTTCAGTAAATCTCTTAGATTTTGTAGCCTGTCTGCACAAGACAGTGGTTCTCTAAAGTAAAAGTACTCAAGTAAGTTCTCAAAAGGAGCACCTGAGAAGTTCCAAGTATTGTTTTAATGTTTATGACCACTGTGATATGTAGTTACGAAGCACTAAATTTCATGGCTGCAGAAACAGTTACTTATTTATTTTGTACAGAACTCTGTTCTATATATCACTGTCATTTAGCATCATTATTTATGGACATGGTTCTATTTCATTCTATCACTTGAAATGCCTGAAGGTACCATACAGTACACAATAACATGCACATCTGCAATCTAGAGTGAAGATCTGGACAAGCCATTCAAAATGATTGCCTAACACAACTCTCCTAATTTACGATATTAGATTAAACAATGGAATTTCATGGTCACCACTTGAAAAGGGAAGGGGAGGAAAGGAAACAGGGGGAAAGGAAAGGGGAAAGGAGGGGAGGAGAGGAGAAGGAAAAGGGGAAGAAAAAGGGGAAGAAAAGGCAGAAGGAAAGGCGGAAGGCGGAAGGAAAGGTAAGCTTTGTGACACCAAAACTATAGGGAGATAAATGTTAATTCTTTTCATATGAGACCAAGCAAAAGCTTGGAAATCACAACATATGTAAACACTCTTGATAAGCTTTTGATAATACCAAAAAAAACTAGAGCCTTTTTTCTTTAATTAAAAGTATAGTATCTTAAGACACTGACAGCTTAAGATGTCCCAAATGTCCAAAGTCTATCAAAAAAGAGACAAGAAAAAGGTAGCTTTAAAGCAGCATAAGGGAGACTATGACTTACACCCAAGATTCATACTCAAAGGATTCTTATGTCATTTTCATCTACGCTTCCACAACTGAAATCTTGTTCTTAAACAAAACTGCCTTGAGCTCTAATAAGGAATATACCTTTTTTAAAATGGTATCTTATTTTTCAGAGCTTTTTACAAAGATAGATCCAATGTTTTTAGAAGAATTCAAGTGAAAACAGGAAAAATGTAGATGACATGTCTATGGATTCAAATGCTTACTTAATTCATACAGAAAAAAAATTATTTCATCTTGTTTTTCCAAATGCATATAAATATGGTCTTATGAAGACAGAAAAATATACTAAATAGTACACTCACCTTCATCACTAGTTGCTTGCTGTTTAACCAAAGTCATGGGAGATCTAGCTGGTGGTTTATTTAGTGGATGACGCCAACTCTTAGATATGTTCTTTCTTGCAACTTCCTCTGACTGAAAAGGAAAAAATATAACTAATTTAGTGTGCAATTCTGCAAAGTTAATTATGATGAACAAAAATATACTTCTGTAAACAAGCACAGACATCAAGTCTGTAAATACTACCACAGTACTTGAAGGACCTTTGGTGTACCAATACTACATTTGTCTCTAATTCAGACTATATCTTTTAATTTTAAAAGTGCAATCCTTGTCAAACAAATCATTTCAGGTATAAGCTACTGCAGCCCTTCCTAACTTACAGAGCACCCATCTTGTTTTGCTCAGGTGATATTTGAGAGGAAGATCAGCCCAAATAATTCTGCAGACCACAAGTACAATACACCCACTAACTGTGGCTAGAAAAATGAGGCAGAAGCCGATGGACTTCATTTGGGGAAGACTCCAGAATTCCACAGGAATCAAAAAAAATATAAAAATCTGGAGTTGAGATAAGAAATTAAGAGTTCTGATATGTGATTAACGTGTAGGTATGAAGGAATTCCTTCCTCCCTCAAACATTCCTATGCATGTTCAGCTTGAAGTAATTCAAGCTTCAAGAACTAAAGGCCAACGCTACAAACTCCTGAAGTGCTACTGATGGCACCTGGAGGTGAAAAAAGGCCATGTGTCTGTAGGTGCCCCAAGCAGGAAACATTTTTTAAACCTACTGTTTAAAAACTGAAAATATATATTCCTTTCAATAGCAGAATCTTTTCCTTCAAGTGTTTCTTTGAGATATTTTAAGCCATTTCCAAAATTCAAGAATAGTAAGTAACTGAAGCTCACAGCCTTGCTCATATTGGCAGCAAGTGAATACAGGAATAGCTTGAGAATAGTTGCTGACACTTCAGAGTCACAGACATAAAGTGAAATTACTACATGTCTAAAACAACAGGGAAAAATATGTCAATAAGCAAGCCTCCAGAAACATTCTGCTTTTGAATCAAAATTCCCACTCTGCCTGAGCTCTTCAAAACACGTACAAATTATCATCTGATTAAAATCATACATAATCTTAAGAGCTTTAATATGGATATCAGGTCTCATTAGAAAAATTCTCATTCATATTTCATTAAATCAAGAATATATTACTATTATGATGTAATTTGCTTCACATACACTACATGTTTCCATGCCATCTTCTTCATCCTTTTTTACAACGGGCACTTCTTCATGTTTCAAACTACTTCCACAGCTTTCTAAGTTGCTGATATCATCCTCTATCAAGACACTTTGCTGTTTATCTGGATTTTCTGCTTCAGCAGTTTGTCCCTCTGCTTTATGGTACTGTATGTCCTCATCTTCCATTTTTGTTCTCTCTTTTACAGGAATAGGGTTCAAAACTGAGTCTGAAGTGAGGCTTCCTATAGATCAAAAATATGATTCGTTAATAAATCCCACTTTACATTACCAAATCGAATTTCACAGCAATCTACATTATTCAAATTTAAAGCATGGTTCCTCATTTAGAAATCATACAGAAAAGCATTTGGTAGAAGGGCATACACAAATGTGGAATATGAGTTTTATCAAAAAATAAATTAAATGTAAATGGTTTGAGTTTGGAGTATGAAATGTAGTTTTAATCATTTAATCAGTATTTTGCATTTGAATTACAACAGGTCTTCATGTCATACAAAATAATCAATATTCATGTATCTTCTTTATTCTGACAGCCCATATGCACTTTGACTCATTGGGAAAAAAAAAACAAAGGTCTGGTATATTGAACTTTATGCCCCGCATTTTATACCTCTTATGCCTGCTTTAAAAGTGAAAATAAGCAAGGATTAATGGTTCATAATTATGAAGACATATTTCAAATAGATACCAAGAATATTTTGAAAACAACAGCATCAGTCTAAAAATGCAAAGCAATTAGCATAATTTTATTTTTTTTTGAAAAATAGCATAATTGTATATTCCAGTGATGCTGAAGAGTGAAATTGTGTGGATTTTACTTTACAAAAATTCTTCATCTGCTGATGCTTGCATTGGAAAGACAGAACAATGGGCTAGAGAGGTCACTTAAAAAACACATTCCTGAAGAACCCTGTGGAACACACTGCAGTGAATTCTGATTCAGCAGCACATCCAAGATATTAAACAAAACAGTTTCTGTAAAGTTCCTTCCCATTACTACTTTACAATGGTTATTTGAACTTGTTTTTCTGAAAATTTTCCTTTTCAGGTCAAATGAATATAATATTCAGTAATAGAAAGCCAATACCAAAATGTAATCTCTGGGTACGAACCGTACTGCCTCAACTGAGTGTAACAGACATACTGGGCAGAGATAATGCAGAACAAACTACCTTCTTCAACATGAGTACCAGAGTTTCCACCATCATATCTAAAAACGTCCTTTTTCCTAAAAACATCCAGGCATCAGCCTTTAATAGGACAAAGGAGAGAGGGTAGCTCTCCACTCTTCTCCACTTTTTCTTCCCTTGCCAATAAACACAGAATAGCTGCCAACTAAATACTGTTTTCTGTGTGGTTATGAACATTCCAAAACTTTACTGAAAAGTTGGGGGAAGCTGTAAAGTCAAAGTAACTTTAAAAAAAAAGACCATAAGAACAGACCTGGAAAGGCTTTGATAGAGCAGCAAATAATCTGTACCCAGGAATTTCTAAGCCTTCATATTGCAATACTCACTTTGTTATCTTTATGTGAATCAATTATGGTGATTACTACCTCCAATAAGTACCAACATAACCATTAGTATTCACAATAATGGAAATATTCTCTATATGCAATTTGCAAGTAAATATTCAGTAGCAATATAAAACAAAATGGGACTGCCCACAAACTTAAAATTAAAATTGAAGTTTGCCTTTATCAACAGGAATGCAGAACTACATCTTAACTTCAAATAAATGTGAAATACAATAAATTAAGTCCAGAATAAACCAAGTATATTCATATAAAAAAAGTTGGGGGGGGAGAAAAAAAAATCTTTGGCTTTCCAAGGCCTTTATAACTTGCACTGTCAGATAGCTCAACAGGATGTAAAAAGAAAGCTGGAGTCTCAAAACAGAACATTTTTGTGCACAGGTAAAGACCACTTCTACTATGCAGGTTCATCGTGTAAATACATGTAGCATATTGGCAATCATATATGTTCTCTATTGTTTGAATAGTGTTCGGACATTTTGTATAATTTCCATATCAAAAAGATTTAGCTCTAAAATGTATGAGTCCACTAAAGAAATAAAATTTACAAATCCTCGTTCTTTTTGTTCCTTTAAAAATAATTCATTAAAACTTCATACTACTCTCAGCTCAGAATATTAATTTAGGTATTTTCTCATTCTAACTGAATATCATCTTCTCTGCATAACTTTATATAACTAAAATAAGCATTTTAGTATGCTACTCTAGGAAAATACTATGATCTAACATCCACAAATTTGTGGTATTAGAGTATCAACAGCCTACAACTTACATGTGAAACATAATCAGTCCTTATCTCACCTGCAACCTTGACATGATCCAACAAATGTTGATCCAGCTGCATTCTACTACTGTTTTCTTCTTCCCCAGAAGGCACTCCTGTGTTTATCACTCTCCCTTTTTTTTCAGGTTCTTCACTGACCTTGAAGCCAGCAGTAGCTGCTTCAGTCACGATGATTTCTGCATCAGCAGATACTCTCTTGTCCTCTGGAGTTTTAAGCTTTCTAGATCGAGATCTGGGGTGCTGGGAGCTGTTATAGGAGATACTGCTGTCAGAGTTGAAAGTCTGTCTCAGATAAGATAAAATATCTACCAATATATATGTCCCTTTCACCTGCTTAAAGTGGTAAAAAAACGACAATTTTTCATCTTTTTGTGTTGAGACGCTGTTACAATTTATTAAGTGATAGATTAACAATTGATTGGATTTAACCTTCTAATCTTTTATCACCATTCTACAGCAAAGTTGTTAAAATCTAAAAGTAAAATAGTCTTTAAGTAACTATTACTTAACTAGCTTTTTAATAAATCATTCTTTTGAACCTGAAAGAGAACTACCCTTACAGAAGTAATGAAGACAAAGCACTCTCAGTAGCACTAAAATCAGTTGATATTTCCAAGCCCCAGTGCTAATAAAAAACTCGTCTGAATACCCCTATAAAATCAGATCTGTTTGGAAATTTTAGATGCATTTTAACACAGACAACAAGCACCCGAAAAAGGTAAAAATTATGATCACAAAGTATTTTGAAAGGCTAAAATATCAAGCAATATATCTCAAAATGCTGTGTTAAAAAAAAAAATCGAAATTAAATTTTCAGCATAAGTTTTTGCTCCCTCAGAAGTAGAAGTGAAAACTTAGGGCAGGAGAAATGGCAAACCCATCAGAAATTTATGTGCCTAGGATAAATATAACAGAAGATGAGTCCGGTTTCAAATTCAACTATGTGACACAGGAGGAGATTTTAATGTGCTTCATCACATAGCAGGTTTCAAAGCTCATAACACATTAGTGATAAAAGGTAAATTAGGACTTTTATAAAGGTCTTGCATTTTAAACTCTACATATCTCCAGAAAAACATTTTGCTACCCCTTACATTTTATTCTATGTCCATCAATGAGTATCTGTCAACACCCTCTCTATAAAATAGTGATTTACAGAAAATTTGCCAAAGCATGAGAAGACCATCAATTCACATTGCAATATAACAGAAAATACTATTACTGTTTACATGCAATCATTTGATGTTATACAGTAGCAAAGTATTTCAGTCATAAATGCCAGAGTTAAGCTCTCCCTATCACTATATTCATGAAGATTCCCATACAAGGTATTTTTATTTTCACTCTGCTGGAACTTGTATTAATCCTGTAATCAAAATTATGACAATTTCAAGTGATACATTACACTAGAAATGAAGCTGAATAAACATTTTATCCTCCTTCACATTGCACACTGAGCAAAAGCCACTTAAAGATTGAAATAGCATTGGACTTGTGTTTATTAGCTTAATGCGAGATCCTGGATCCAAATCTCACTGAATTATTGATATGGGTTGGAACCAACTCACTTTGGGGGTGAGGGGTGGGGGAGGGGAGGGCTAAGCGAATAAATCGGCCCATGTGTTCCTATGATAAAACTTTCAACACAATTATTAGAAAGTATTTGTTTTTAGTCAAAACTGGCTACCTGTAAGGGTACTACCAAATAAATTACTGCTAGTGCAATTAGGAATTTGCATTTCCACTGTACAATACATACAGGGAAATCTACTGCAGGACAAAATGGCACTCACTTGGCTAAACAACAGAATCACTCTCTCTGTGAGTGCAGGTTAGTATTATACTAAGAAGTTGGCTGTTCAGCTGCTTCACTAATTGTCTTCAAGAAGTGATTCTACCTCACAAACCACTCCTACCCAGCTATAATGTTTCACTACAGTGAGAGTTGCTCCTTTTCTCTACAAATTGACTTTCCTATCCTTTTGCTCAAAAACTTACAAAGAAAACGAGGAAATTTGTTTTTTTAAGACCAAGTTTAAAAAGTAACTACACGGTAAAATGATTTGAAGGAGGAAAAAAGGTCTTAAAAATTCAGTATTACCTTCAACCCAGAAAATTGCACTATGCAGTTAAGCAGATACCAATAAAACTGCCCACCTTTGGCTAGAAATTAAGTAGATCTGTATTAGATAATGAAGGAGAAAATCCATAAAGATCCTGTTCACTAAGAGAGGAAAGCACAAGTGTACAAAAAATGTTTGCACAATGCAAACAAAAACATATTGCATATCAAGAAAATAGCTACGAAACTGCTTTAAAACGTCAAAGCTTTTACAGCTTCAATGACAAGCTGAAAAACCTTATTCTCCTAATTTTCTTAGTGGTGTCAGGACCAGAAACTCAGACTTAGGCCTTTCTTATGCCAGATTATGATCTGCCATTGACTTGTGGCAGACATAGACAGGTTTTGGCTGCAGCACTGTGAGAGTGTGATAAATAGGTAGTCATATTTCCTTGAAGTTAGATGGCAGTGAGGGCTAAGACTTTTTACTAGAGACTTCACGCAGCTGGTGGGATTCTGCCACAGCTTTATGATAAGTTTTTCCCATTTAATCTTTACTTCAGCTCTTAACAGACTTCTCCCTTGTCTTTTGGTTGCAGTGGTCACTAGAAACAATGGCAACCATCCACACCTTGTAATCTTTACTAAAACACCGATAATCTTCTCTAAAGAAATATTCTAAATGCAACACTGGAACACTTCATGTTAATGCTCTCCATGATCATTAACTTCAGCTATATACATAACTTTTAAGTTGAATTAATTTTTCACAGTCACTCTGAAACAGACTTGCTTATCCCCAAGTTCATCTTAATACAGAAAACAGAAAAAATAATTTTCATCTAAAATAAATGAATTCAAAGAAAACATGTGTTGTGGTTTAAGCCCAGCTGAAAGTTAAACTCCATGCAGCCACTGCCCTCCCCTCACTCCCTCCTATGACAGAGAGAGACAGAAAAGGCAGAGATTATGGGCTGAGATAACAATTTACTGGAAACAGTAATGAAATAAGAAAATGAACAGTAAGAGCAACAATATTAATAACAAAAGTGTATAAAAGAGGGTGATTACATGCAAAATGCTCATGGAGTCCAACCGACAGAGCCTAGTGCCACGCAGCTGAGACAAAGAACACTATGGTCCCTGGGCCCTCTGCACACACCACATCCCCTTCCTTCTCTGAAGTGAGAATCCCATAACCTCTGCCCTGGAGTGGTGATATGGGTGGTGTAGAAAACTAACCTAGGCACACCCACACGGATCCAGGCTCCACTCCCTCATGGTTACCACAAGAAAATTTACTCTGTCCTGGCTAAAACTAGGACAACATCAAAGAAAGCTGCCAAAAGAAAACAAAAAGAAATTGACATTATATTAAAGACGATTAAATAAAGGATAAAGAAACCAAATACCTCTTCGGAAAGCTCTGTATTTTCTTTCTTCTCTGTAGCCAGGTCCTTATTTCAGGTGTTGATTCAGGTGTTGGTTTCGTATGATCAATGGTATATAAATCCTTGCCTTGTTTCCACAGCCGGTACCTGTCTGGTTGAAACTTCCTCACAAAGATATCCATGGATATTGACACCATGTCTTTCCTACAAGTGCACTGCAAGAGAAGACAGGAATTTGTAGGTGACACGTAATGGAATATGTCACAGTTGTAGTTAAAAAAGTCCTGAATAAAAATCCCACACGTGGAAGCCAATTCTACTTTAATCAAAATTTTCCTTTTTCCTTTCTTCTCAATTTTCAGGGGGAAAGGATTATTCAAGAGAATACAGTATCTGAACAATGTGTCACACTAGGATTCCACTGTTTCATTAATTCCTACAGTTAAGACCAAAAAGAAACAATAGCATTTCTTTCTTCTCTATTAGTTGTTTTTTACAGTTTTAAGCAAACTACCATGTTGAATCCAGAGACTGCTTGTATCTTAAGTGACATCACAATACTATTTTTAAAAATAACTCATGTAGTGTCCACTTGACCCAAAGGTCTTTACAGGAACATACAGTCCCAGCACTGAACTCTTTAAAACATAAATCCATACAAGTACCACATCAAGTTACAGTTTTGCCCATTTTTTTTTACAAAAAGAAAAAAAGAAGAAAGAGAGAGAAGCATTACGTCTAAGGCCTAGAAAAGCGTTCTATAACTGTATAATCTGATCTGTTGTGCAATGCAGTCTCATGCAGTACTTTCTTCATCAACTTTACTCTAGTCTCTGACTTTGGTCCCTCAAAGAATTTTTGCATTGTTTTTCTTTCCAAATTATGCAGGTGAGTGGAATACATTAGACCTATTTGAATAAAATCTCAATAGTCATGAAATGCAAATGAGGAGCCTTCATTTGGAATACTGCAGATTCTGAGTTAATTTTCAGACAGAAGTTACTGTATGTAGTACCTCAAAATACTTAAAAGTAGGAGACTGCATTGAGTAAATCGACATGCTTACAGCACATAAACTATCATAGTTTTGACCGCCAGGTGTTCATCAACTTGCTCTCTCATTTCTCCTCAGGTGTCCCCCAGGAGAGAGAGAAAATAAGATTCGAGGGAATTATGTTAACTTATCGTAAATTAATAAGAGACAGAGAGAAACGAGAGCAAAACTAAACCCAGCTTCCCTCATGCCTGTCTTTCCCAGGCTTTACTTCACTCCTGACTCTGGTGTCTGCAGGGATGTTTCTTTCACATTTTTCTCACTCCTTTCTCTCACAGTTGCTGCACAGTGATTTTTATTCTTTCTAAATTTGCTATCACATGAATGCCATCAGAGTTCCTGACAGGCTCAGCAGGTTCATTCTGGAGTCAGCCAGATCTGGCTTTGTCCAATGTGCGGACAGCTCCTGATCTGTTCTGCTATTAGCCACAGCTGCAGCACCCCTACACTACCAAAACATTGCCACTAAACTTAAGCACAATTTTTTCAGATTAAAAGCAAATTTAAGAATTTTGCTATAGCTGAATAAAGCTTACACTGCAAAACTGAGACAGTATTTTCTTTCAGGTAAACAGAGACGTATAGAAAAACCTGGTAAATGTACAGCCTGGCTTTATGGTTTACTACTACTAGTTTTATTTTTTTTTTTTAAACAAGGAGGGTGTTTAATCATAGAAAAGCTGGAACACACAACGGACTGGATGCAACTTTTCTACTAGTTAGGTTTCTGTGCACTGAATGAAAATTTCTTTATCTGCTACTTCCATCTATCATTTCTAGCTCACCCTTCCTCCTCTTGAAATTCATAAGATACATAATGAAAAAGCATCTGAGATGTATGAAAAACGCTTGCATTCCTTTCAATATGTCAACACCAATATGCTGCATATTCACAACACTGCCATCTAATGGGAGATGGAATGGAAAGAAGTAAAAAAACTTCAACATAGAAACTGTAATTTTATGCAGCTGTCTTTAATTATAGTTTTTACCCAAAATATCATCAGAATTTTCCCTTTTCAAACAACATGAATATACATACTTATAAAAACTCTCTGTAAAAAACTTAAACATATTTGAAATAGTATGTTTCTTTCAGAGAGTCCTTGATCAGTCACAATGAACAGCAACAAAAAAGCAATTAAGACACTTCTGTACACTGGAGAAGTGCACAGAAGTCCACTGTAATCTTTTTAACATTTAAAAATGAAATTGTAACACAAAGACAAGAAACACTGGATTTTCTCTCCCTTTTACATACAAAATCTTTTCACATTTAAACCCTGTTGCTACAGTCTGATAAAAAATTATTATTAAAGCAAAAATTTTGCTGTTAAACATCACGATTTCCACTGCCCTGGAAGAAAAGGGATTTTTAAGTCAGCATTGAAGCATTAAGGAAGAAAATACATCAAGAAATAAAATAGATTGTATGATGGAATGTTAATAATATATGAAAAAACTTAAAATAAATCATGTCTAAATGAGACACAGAATTTCTGTCTTTCAGTAGTCTTTGATCAGTTTCCACTACATTTTAATATAACTACTGCTAAAGATTTAAAAAACCCAGGCAGGTATTAGAAATATAGTAGAATTTCTTAGAAGCTTTAAAACTTTTAAAAACATACACTTCAGAATAAAAAGCAATAGAGAAACACCATGCTCAACAGTACCACTGTATGCCTGAAAATAAAGACAAGCTTCTCAGCACTAAAGGGTGGAAATACTTGGAAGTATCATATCAGACAACAACAGCAGATATGTTCCGAAAACAATTTCTACTCATATTCCCCGGAATGATTCAATTAAAAAAAAAAAAAGAACACACACACAAAAAACCACTATTGCTTTGATAAATAGTCTGCAGGATCTTTTGTTCTTTGGTGGTGATGATGGTTTTTACTGTTTTTTCTTCATTTCTCATTTGACTGGCTTGGAGCTGGCAGTTAAATGGCTTCCTGCTCCAGAGATAAGAAAGTGACTGAAAGATTCTTTCTAAAACAAAACTAATATTATTCTGCTAAAGAAACCTCTTGGGACAGGTTTCACAAAGTGAACATACCAATGTCTGCTAAAATACTCACAGTAATACTTCCATGAATCACAGTAAATCTGGAAACATCTTTTAATACTTTTTTTAAAAGTAAATGCAAAATCAAAGTAGTTAGACTGCCATGTAAAATGCAGCTGATGTTGCCATAGCTAAAGGACAGAATCTTTGTACCGGAAACAATTAGTTTCTATATGCAATAGAACTAGTTGATATTTATTCTACAATCAAAATACTTAAGAGAACAGAACTCCTTCCCAATTCTTATTATTAAATTCTTACTATTAACATAATTGATGACACGGTTATGATAATTCTTATTTATCCTGCCATAAAGATACAACTTGGCAGTAAGCAACTCAACTAAAATTTATCAGTAGCTGCAAACCTTTACAGAATGAATTGGAAGAAAAGTTTCAGCAACTTTAACTAATTGGCATAACTATATGTGAGATATATTTGTGATTTGAGAAAATTACCCAGGAGATACATACTCAGACAAATCATTTTTTTTTAAATACCTGCTAGTTGTGAATGAAAAAAGAATAATTATATTGTACTGAAAAAAAAAAAAAGTTTAATTCTCCCCATTTGGGACTCTGATTCAGGAAAGTACGAAGAAGTATAAAATAAGGTTCTAGACTTATTTTAAAATACCTGAAATATCTAAAAACAGTCCTTGAAAAACATTTTATATCATCAAGAACCAAGTACATGCCTTACAGGTCTTTCCAACTTTTCATCATTATTATTAAATTCTTTCGTCAAACAGAATCACTAGATTTTTAAAACTGACATAAAAGTACTCCATCTATAGAGAATATCATGTTTTGCTCCAACAGAAAGTAAAAAGAGGGTTTATTTTATTATTTGACTAGTAGAAGAGCAGTGTGCTTCTTAGTACCATAGTTTTAAGCACAGAAATGCATTTCCAGAGTCAAGCCTTTATAATTTGCATTTTTCTCTTTTAGTTCAATGAAGTTATATCTGTGATGTGAACTTATGTCTTTATCCACAAAACCATCTTCTTCACCAAAACATTAGTTGTTATACTACAATATTACAATATTTAGCACACTAAGGTTAAAATATCTGAAGGATTTTGGACATTTTGCACTACGTATTGGATCTTGTTAATTAAAATATGAGTTTCACCATATCTGAAATCTATTTTAGTTAAAAGTCTTCCAAAGTACTAATCTGAAGACGATTAGTAGTACTTCATTAGGCTAATTTTTTTCTTTGACTTACATAATTATTTCCAGAAAAAAAAGCACCACCTAAAGTCTTTCTACACACCTGTGGAACAGCATGTGGAGACTAACAGTCAAGGGAAATCATGTAAAGTTCTGTTCTTTATAAAGAGAGAAAGGATATTTAAAAAACATATAAGAAAGCAACAAATTAGCAGGATGAGGCAACTATTAGGCTGGTAATCTTCTTTAAAAGCTATATAAATCTCAATCCACAAAGCATACTCAAAAAATTATTTAATCAAGCTATTTTTCAGTGACACTCCTGTTTATAACGACTGAAGCTTTCTTCACAGTACAGCAGCAATGATGTATTGGAGATAAACATTTTAAACAATTTAGATTCCTTTTTCCCGCTAACTTTAAATGGCACAATAATGGACTATTTCATGCACTATATTCCACTCTGTTTGCAATATTTTAAATGAATAATCTTCAAACATTTAAAAAATTGCTTTTTGATAATAAACATTTTAAAGGTGCTATAACTGGAACTGCTTCTGTGGACTATCCACAGAAGAAGTCCTTGATGGGTACTGTTTGTTAGGAGGACAGGAATTAATAAATCCTGGTAACAATAACTCTTCTTTGCTATGGAGTTGGGCTGTAATATATTTTCACACTGACCTTCTGGCAACTTGTAGGCAGTGTTGCAGACATCTTTGGTATCAGTTAACCATCTGTGCAAGCTTCAAGAAAGCAAGTCTTTCTTTGGTAAATCAGAGAGAGTACACTCACTTTTCCCTGACACCTCCAGTCACACATAACAAAAATACAAATTCAAAACACCACTCTTAAAGGTTCTTTTTATAGAATAGAAAAAAAAAAATTTAATAAATTCATTGTTTGTACTTATATATGCAAAAGTAAATAGTGTGCAATATTATTTAAATAGTTCAATATTTAAATAGTGCATTACAAAATATCTGGCTTTTTTCTTGACTCCTATTTCTAATTTATTTTGCACTTACACATGATGCCACCTACACATTCCTACAAAAAAAGACTTGGTTTATATTATGTAGAACTGATTCCGTCAGCATCAGTTGTCACTGCAAAAATGTGGCCAGTTTCCTGCAATTCCTTTGAAAGCTGGGCAACAGAAACAGTATGACAAGACACAGCTGAATGAACCCCATCTCTTCTTAAATGCTCCACCTCACAGCCCTTCTTTATCCTTTACTGATGTCTTTCATGGCACAACTCTTACCCCTTGAAAGATTTAGTTATTAGCTATTAACCTTTTTCTCTTCATTCTGATTTTAGTCTGTATTTCTAGTCTGAATTCTTTTCCTCTTGCACTCACACTCACTTCTCTGGCCATCCCTGGAATGGGATATATAGAACATAAACCCTCTGCCTGGAGCCTTTACCTCTCTGCTGTGGGTCAGCCGGCCCTTACTCCATCCTTCTCTTAGCTTTTTATTGTTTCCTTTCTTAATACCTTTGGACTGCATTTCCCTCTACACAGAAAACAAGAGCTTTATCCCCTACCTTGAATTGCCTACCAACTCCAGTATTTTCAAATGGAATGATTCTGAACACATGAAATTAGAATCTACTTTAAAGAAATTAATGACCATCCACAGCAGATCAGAATTAACCAATTCTATAATACCTCCTAAAATAAGAAAGCAAACCGTCCGTGCAATAAAATATAAATATATATAATACATAAAACTATAAACAATTACTTGTAGTTGTGCAATACCTTATACTGACAAATGACCATGTCACTGCTCATCTTGTTCACACAAATTTTACAGTAATTATCATGGATTTACTTTCAGAAAGTTTAGTACTATCAAATGTTAAAAAAAGGAATTCACAAATGACCCAACTACAACAATTCCTATAAATTGCATATATTTCTTAGCTCATTAGTTACAGCAAAGGGATAGTAGTAACATATTGCAGGTAAGATGTCAATATAACAGGAAACCTAGCTCCTTCTCTTTTCTCATAAAATCAAAAGAAAATCAGTAAGTTATCAATTTTAAAATTCTATTCCAACATACCAGCTGGGGAAAAACATCAAATTAGAACTTTACATATTGTAGATTAAAAGAGATTCTGGGAAGACAGACACCTGATACGAGTAAATGGGCTGAGGAATATTTCTGTTATTTTGCATAGCTATTTATCAGTTAAAATAAACTGTTACCTCCATTGGATTATTTAAGACTATTTTCTGGTAAAATTAGTCTACCTGTGTATCACTACTAACATTGCCAGCTAGTAGTGATACAGTAAGTAATTCCAGCAAGTCAAATAACTGTCAGGACTTAGTGAAGTCTTTTTTAAATTCAGGTTTGGCTTTCACGATAACTGAAGATTCATGGTAACATAACCAAATGAACACATAGAATTTTTTTTCCACTACAAGTCAAATTTTACAGAGCTCCAAATCTAGCTGTTACTACTAAAAATTATGGTTGCATTTACATATGATAATGTTTACAGACAAATCATGTTGAAAACTAAAAACTATTACTGTATAAAACCTTAGAACTGCTGAGCATTTCTCAGTGTTGCTTCTTAAGCACAGCACAGAAAATTGAGTCCTCATATTAATAAAATGATAAATTACTCTTTAAAGTTCAGAAAATATTTTTTTCTAAACATTTTGAAGATGTTCTAGTATTTCATATCACATTTTTCTCAGATTTCACCTTTTAGCACCTAGATCATTGTATTAGGGGATGTTTAAGCCAGCAAACTAATGTTATCAATGGTAAATCACAGTATATAATGACTTCTGACCAGGGAAAGGAGAAGAATGAGATGAAATTCCAATCAGAGGGAAAAGCTCTGGCCAAGTCTCATGTGAAGCATGTAAAGCACCTTCATATTCAATGTTTCTGTAAGGCATATGATAAATACTTGCAAAAGCTTGGCTCATTTTTTCCATGACTTAGATGCCCAAAATTCATCAGTCATATGCATCTTTGTAGCTTCTGTAAATGCTGAGTTTATCAACAGGCTGAATGAGCCACTATTTCTTTATATATTGATAACCTCCTTGCTCCAACTGTTAAGTACTGAAATTGTTAAATAACTGAAAATTCACAGAGGATAAGGCCTACAAAAATTAACATCAACCAGATTTATTCTAAATTCTCTCTCTACTGAATCAGTTTTTGGACAACATAACTCCTAAAATCCAGTTTCATTTGTATTTTTGCTCAGCAAAGCAGAACAATATTTAGAAAACATATATACCTTCCAACAGATAATGAAAAAATGTGTAGTTTATATACCTTCATTCCAGGAATTTCACAATGCTTTGCAAATATTAGTGTTTCTTCTTGATAACAGAGAAGAAGAAACCAGACCAAAGAAAGGCTTATTTGTCGTGGTCACAAGGCAAGCCACAGTGAGAACTGACAGGAATATATTTGATTTTCAGTTCCCTGTTCCAGATATTAGATCTGATTTCTAAACTGAAGAGAGGAAAAGATAATGATTTTCCCAGTCCTTAAAATAATTTTTTTCAAGGTTCTCCTATTATTCAAATTCTATTACAGAGAGAGAAAAAAGGAGAGCAGAAAAATATATGGTCCCACCATGTATTTTAAAAGGTAATGAAACCTCACAGATTTCTAATAATTTGCAACTATCTATTTATGTAGCCTACCCCTTGACAGAAGATGGAAAGGAACTAGCTATGCAATGTTCTACCACTATTTAAATCCAAACTAAGTAAGCAACAAAGCATTGTGATATTAAAAAAAAAAAAAACTAAACAAAAAAAACCTCACAAAAATAAACAAACAACAACAACAAAAACCTAACCATTCCTCCAACCCTAAAAAAGAACAGGCAAGCAAATCTGCCAGAAACAATACAAAAAAAAAAGGACCCAATTAGAAGGAACTTCAAAAGGAAAGAAGAGGTTTTGTCAGTGTAAGTAAACCAAGTGGCTCAGAACAATGCTGTGTTGAGGCTGTTTTGACACTTTAGGAAGGGAGGCTTTGAGACACCATTGTCTAGGTTTGGGAAGGTAGTAGAGAAAGTAGCAGATAATGTCAATAAGACAGAAACAGCAGAATCCTCTACCATTTTTTCCTCTAATAAATAAAAACTGTTTTTTCCAGTGAAGACGTTGACAGAGTCTTGCTATAAGCCATCTTTCAGGCCTATGAAACAACCTCCTCGAATGTTCCTATCAGGGTACTGAAGTGGCAGGTTGAGCACAAAAACAGTAACGGCACTTAAAGAATTGAAATCTACTCACAACCAAACTATAATGACTACTATCTTAGAACACAAGGGTCAACTATTAAAATTACTCAATTATATAACATGCAAAAATATAAATCAAAGAAGTGAAAACAGAGCATTATGCATTTCACCTACCACAGAGAGGAAAGAGTAACTGAACCAAAGAAAAATTCACTGCAGGGAGTACGCATTCAAAATAAAGTGAAGCTACTCCTAGACATTTTTGGAAAAAATGGAGTATGTTTCTGTTGACTAAAGCTCTCAAACAAAAATCCAGACTCACCGACGCAAAGCGAAGTCCCTTTTAGCAAGCACTCGGTTATCAACAAATACATCATTGTCACTAAAGATCCTAGAGAAACATCTGCCAATAGTCATGGAAAATTGAACCCATTCCTAGAAAATATGAGTTTCCAACTAACAAATATGATAGACAAACAGAAAGGTTCAGTGTAAACAGATATTGCATTCAATTTAAACTCCTAATGAAAAAAATGACAGACCATTCAAAGCAACAGAATTTCCTTTCACCCAAGCGAAGAAAAACATGAAGGAAAAATGAAGAAGAAAAATGATAATGTACGTAGGCCTTTCCCTTTCCTTCTTTTTGTCAAACCACTTTTTTATCAGGTTTTTTTTAATTCCCCAACCCGAGTTTCTATCATAAAGCTTTTATGAAAATGTTTTTAAATCATTCTGATTATTATTAACTGTCACCAAGTGTCAGAGACTGAAATGGTTAATGATTTATGTATTCTAGGAGACTCTTGCAGGATTTTGACTTTTGCATTATACCTGGGATGGACAGTTGGGCCTGTCCCTCCCTCCAGTGAAGAGCCAAGTTTGCAGGCTTTTGACTGCTGCATTATACCTCTGATGGGCAATTGAAGGTGTTGAGCCATGAAAAGGCAGGACTTCTGATGGTCCAACAAAACCCATCCCCCTCTCTGCCAATTTAAAAAGGCGGGAACCAGACCAGACACAGAAACTCTGCGCAGGACTCGAGGCATGGCCCGTGAACCCTAACCATGGACATAATAACTCATAACTTCTCGGCGTGTGGGGGCTTCCCCTCAGCAGATCAAGGCCACCACTTCAACTGACAGACATGGAAGCAGCAACTACCAAGTGTCATCGCTGGACCCCGTGGGCGGTGACTATATACGTTTTGTCCACTCTCAGCTTTTCTTTTTCCTTACTCTCCCTTACTCTTATCCTGTCTTTCTCTCCCCTATGCATTTTCTCCCCCCCACAAAGGTTATTCCCCCAAAGGTTATCTCTGTGCCACATTGTTATATGACAACACCCAAAATGCTAGCATACCTGTTGATACAGAATTGCTAAAATAAACCTTACCAGTATATGTTTTCAGATACCGATTATTCAGTGTCTTTTCACTCTAATCCACCCCAAGGGAATTATTGATAAAAACCTGGGTTATTCCCCCCCTCCCTTTTTCTGGGGTGGGTCATAACACCAAGCTACAGTTGTGCTGTGTGCTACCTGCAGTTTTATCATCTTTAACATAAATCTTTATTGCAAAAGATGCGCTTTAATTTTAAATGAGCTAAGACAAATTTGCTGCCTCAATGTAAAGTCCTGCAAGACACAGGACACAGGCTGCTTTTATCATCATTTAGGTAGTATGTTAAAAATGCCTTGTCTCAAACAGGATTTACATTTAGATGGTCAAATTTTGGTGCTTCTTCTTAACACAAAATGCATTATTTTCTTAATGAAGACAGTCTCACTCATCAAAGATTGCATTATCAATATGTCTATATTTACCTCTATATTTATACATGTCTATTTATCTATATACAATATATCAGAGAGCAATGACATACTAGTACAATTGCTTTGTTTCACCCTGCAGAGAATATAACTGGATCCCAAACTCCCCCACCATTTTGCCTATGAGAAGAATGAAAAATAAATTCTGCATTCTTGTTCCTCTTTCCTCTGGTCTCCCTCAAAGAAAAAGATAGTACTTCCCCACCTTATTGTGGGGAAATCTTTTAATCTAGATATTCTTACTATTGCCTTATCACTAGCATTTTCCAAAACAACCGTTATCTTTTAATAATTTAATTTAAATGCCTGTAGAAACGTACCAAAAAAGAACCACATACAGTTCAGAAAAAGAAAATGCTGAACGCTGCGCCTGGGGAGGGATAACCCTGTGCACCAACACGTGGGGCAGCTGGGCAGGCAGTGGCCTGGCAGAGAAGGCCCCGGGGCGGCTGGGAGACGCCGGGTGGGACATGGGCCAGCTGTGTGTCCCTGCCCTTGGCCTCACCAGGCCTCACCTGGAGCACTGTGCCTGCTCTGGGCTCTCCAGTCCAAGAGAGATGAGGAGCTACTGGACAGAGCCCACGGAAGGGCCACAAACACAGTGAAGGAACTGGAATCTCTCTCCCATGAGGAAAAGCTGTGAGAGCTGAGACAGTTCAGCCTGGAGAAGGTGCAGGGGCACCAGACTCTCACCACAGGGCCTGACAAGCCTAAGGTTAAACTGGGGGTTTAAGGCCACCAAAAGTGACCGACATGCCATGAAACAGGGGCTTTCCCCCTCTGGGGTGTTCGCTGTCCTCACTAGGCAACAGCCAGGGTGCCACAGGCTCCTGCAGTCGGCACATTTGGCCCTGGCCTCCTGCAAGCGCCACACGCAGTGTGTGACCTCCAGCAGGACTGTGGCCCTGCGCTGGCAGTGCTGCCGCTGTGCAGAGACGTGGCCTGTGCGGGGGCTGCAGGTCCTGCACGGGGCTGTCCCAGCACCTCCGCTTGAGGAGAGCACCACTGAGGGCTCCCAGACAGCTCCTCCTTCCCTGACTGCCTCCTGCAGGTACCCTGTGCCAGCCTGAGTCCAGCTGGCTATCTGGGGGGCAGTGCCAAGTGGGGGGGTTGTCCTGGAAGGGGGGCAGTGTGCCTGGGGCAGCGGAGGGGCAGGCACACGTGGAAGGCAGCTGTGGGGCTGGCGGTCACTTTTGGGCCTGCAAGGAGACCCTGTGGGAGGCCTTTGTCTCCCCTCTCTCCCCACTCTCTGGGGCCTTCTCTGCTGTTCCGTTCCTAGCGCCAGAGAAGCTCAGGCACTGTGCACGTGTCTTGGCAGAACACGGCACCCGGAGCAGAAGAGGCTCTGCAGGAGAGCGGCTCAGCCATGATGGCCGGCACGAGCCAGAGGCAGTGGGAGGCAACTGCAGAAGGCCTGTGCCCCATCTGCCTGGACAACATGGACGACACAGCCCACATCATTCCCTGCCTGCACACCTTCTGCTTCAGTTGCATCCAGCAGTGGGCTGCCGTGCATGCCATGTGCCCACTCTGCCGGCAGCACTTCAGCCGCATCCTGCACACGGTGAGAGCGGACGACGACTACCAGGAGTACGTGGTTGCCTCGTCCTCCCGCCAGCAGAGTCCCACAGCCAGACAGAGGGTGCACAGCAGATCCCCACAGTGGTGCTACCACCTGCGCCCACGGCCCAACAACAATCCCACTGCTGGGAGAAGGGGGCCGGCAGAGAGGGACTAAGGGAGGGCTCCAAGGAACTCCGACACCTCTGCCCCATAGACTGCAGGGGGATGCTAAGCCAGCCCTGCTGATGGACCTGTCATCCACTTGGACTTGCTGAGAGCGCAGCTTATGGCCTTCATGCAATGTGAATGAACATCCAGAATCTTTCCAGAGCATGCATCTTTCAAAACCATTTGGTACACTGCACATGAACCCACTAATTACAAGGAGGTGTAATTTTATTTCTCTCTTTTTCATTACTATTATTATTCTTCATAGTAATATTGTTATTATTAAAATTATTAAAGCGTTCTTACCTTAACCCACAAGGTTTATCCTTTTCTTTCCAATTATCCTCCCCAATGGGGTGGAGGTGGCAAGCAGCTGCATGGAATTGGTTGCTGGCTGGGGTTCTCTAATTTGATGTGCTGGTGCTGGAAAATTATTGGCTTCATTGCCACTGAACAAAGATACAAAGCTTTTCAGAGCATGATTCTCTGAAAATCAAAGCAAGCCACTGCAGGCAATGCTTTCTTGCCTTGTCTCAAGAGTGCAGGAAAACAAAAGGGGAAATTGTCTGGAGTGTACCATAAACTACTTTATTAAAAATGCTGCAATAGAGTCCCTTTCGCCCACACTGTCCCAGCCTTGCCCCTCCAAGCACCAGAGCATGGTTGTCCAAGCCCTGTGGCCATGAGCCAGGCCACCTGACCTGAAGCAAAGCCAGGTCCATGGACACAGGCCATGCTGACAGCCCTCTCCCTGCTGGTACCTCTACACCTGAATGGCTCCAGTCATCCACCTCTCACAGCCCTCTGAGCCTTCCTCTGCCACTTCTCTACAGCAGCAGCCTGGCTCCTCCAGCCCCAAATCCCATGGCCATGGCAGGAATGCAAGATAAGCTATCCTGGTGTTCTGGGGACAGGCTTCACAGAAGACGCTGCCAGGGAATGATCTGCACACCTCGGCTTGGTCTTTGCCAGAGAGCAAAGCTCTAAACCCTGAGCATCCTGGGCCTTCGGGAGCCAGTCAAGGAGCAGATTGCGATGCAAACAAAGCATATTTTTGCATCCGCCCCACCCCCACTCTTGCTGAGCCCTTCTCAGTCCCTTGCTTTTAATCCTTTCCCCAGACACACCAGCACCAGCCTTGAACCTTTGCACAACCTCTGCACCAACCCCCTCTCGTAGAGTCTGAGCAGCTCCATAGATTCTTGCCCAACATCCCACAAGGGTCCCCCCAGTCCTGCTGGCAGAGGCTCTCCACAGCCAGAGAGGTCCCTGTGCTGTGTTCCTGTGGGATCCATCTCAGATCTGCAGATAAAGGGCCTGGAGGTCCTGGGAACACCAACATGCAAACAGCACTGTCAGTGTGCCTGGTGGCCAAAAGGCAAACTGCCTCCTGGGGGACACTGGGAAGAGGAGTGCTGCCAGCATCCCCCCCTCTCCTCAGCCTTGAGAGGCTGCACCTGGAGTGCTGTGCCCAGCTCTGGGTTCTCCAGTCCAAGAGAGACAAGGAGCTACTAGATAGAGCCCAGGGAAAGCCCACGAACACAGGGAAGGAACTGAAGTCTTTCCCCTATAAGGTAAAGCCAAGAGAACTCAATTCAGAGAAAGTGCAGAGGGATCTCACCACTGTTTGTAAATACCAGGTGCAGGGAGTAAAGAAGAGGGAGCTTGACTCCTCTTGATGGTGCCCAGTGACAGAACAAGAGGCAATGAGTACACAGTGAAATTCCATTTAAGCATGAGACAACTTTTTTACTGCAGTGGTGGTCTTGGACTGGGAAAATTGTCTATACATTTAATCACCATCACTAGCTTTCAGTATCAAGAAGAAAATGGAAGCAGAAGGTAACCTTCGTTCCTCTACCACCTCACTAGGTACACAGCTGTGCAATTAACCTGTCAAAATAAGGCAGGAACCAACTACTGGGCCCCTTACACTTCTAACAAAACTTCTGATAAAGTTATCACTAATCACAGATTAACAACTATAAAATATGTGTGAAAAATGAATTACAACATAGAACAAAGCCAGATTACAGTTCTTGGATGGCACGATGAATGACATGAAGGTCTTGACAGAGATGATGACCAGTATTCCTCTTACCTCAGATAATTTACCATGCCCAAGAACTGGTTTTTCAGAGAACAGTAAAAAGAAAACACACTAACTCTGCCACAGTATCAGATACATCTATTTAACTTGTTCATATATTCATCAGCCCATAAAAGAGAATGAGAGGCAGAGCAAATCAAATATCAGGAAGTGTTACAATAGGTAATAATTCATATGAAACTGATATAAGGAGATCTGTGTGGAGCATGCAGACTTATCCTTAGACGAAAAACTGAAAACCATTTCCTAGGGTACCAGAATTCCTTTACATGTTTTTGGTTCAATATATTTCCACTAGCTCTTTGTCTTACTAGTGTAGCTAACATCTACAGTACCAGCAAAACTTGCAATAAAAGCACATTTTTCTGATTTTATTCTGAGATTCACATTGTTCTGCATTAGACAGGACTGTGCTTTGCTGCCCATGAAATACAAAACGAAAGTTCAGTACTGCAGAGCATTATTACTTTATAGCACTGGACACTAAAAGAACTTCAGAACCAAAACCTTTGCTAACATATGCAAAAGAACATATGTCCACAAACATCCATGGTCCTTCTCCCACACTTATACATCCATGCAGATCCTCCAACCACTCTCTGAAGCTGAGAAGACAGGATGACCAGAGGTCTGTGTGGCTGCAAAGCACAAAGGTATCATCACTTCCTTGGCTAGGTTACTGCATTACTCATGTGTTTATATTAACTTATAAACACTGACACCACCACAACTCTTTGGCATTAGGAGGTTGTGAACATACGTGTTCAAAATAGTTTTGTCTTCATCAGTAAATAGTTACGGATGAGTCTTGACATGCCAAGTGTGCCTAAATGAAAACTTCTTTACTATGCTTCAGTATTTTTAAATCTGCTTACAATCAAAAGTATGCTAGCTAGCAAATTAATCAAAAGTATGCTAGCTAGCAAATTCTTTAAAACACTTTCCTAATATGAGTAGGGCAAAAGGCTCTATAAGTGGAGTCAGAAGGGTTACAAACTTCTCTAAGAAAGGGTTACAACGCAGCGATGGCTGGACAAAAATGTCAGTCTTTTGCAGTAGGTACATTCAAAAGTCATCACTGTTATTACAACTTTGCTCTTACCAAACAGTATGCTTAGTTTAGCTCTTTTCCTTTTTTTATTAAACAGAACATATAACAAAGAATATGTGTCATTTTATCATTATTCCTTTTGGGTGGCTGTAAAAGATAAAAGGATCGTTTGAGATCTACATGCCTTCTTTCAATAATTACTTTCTAAAGTAATCAGAATTGCCATCAGCCAATTGTTCCTTATGTTTTGATAAAAGATCAGGATTCTGCCTGTGAGAGTGACAATATGATGTGCTGCTTATTCAATTTTTCTACCACATGAATAGGAGATATTTTCCCACAACACTGCAAGAAGATAAAGAATTTCTCTAGTCATAACGTTTAATAAAAGCAATGAAGATTCTGAGGGAAAAACAAAAATGTGTCTAGCTTCCTGTGGGTTAGGTCCCAAAACTGGGATAAACAGTTCATTAAGAGTAACTCTTTCATATTTTCAAGACAGTTAGGTGATCAGATTCACCTCTTCATAATCAGCTAATCAAGGATATTAAATACAAATATTTTTAAGTAAAGATTTTGGATTAATATAAACACCTAAACACTGCATTTCTGATGCAGTCAGATCCTTAAGAATATTTGTTTTAGTCAGACAGACACAAGACATTATGCAAGGAGTTCACGTTACACTTACAAACCACAAAATGTATTCTTTTACTGATTTTTCATCTTATTATTTTAGATTTAGTTAAAAAATACTGTTATCCCACCTGAAATAAATAAAAGTGCTACTTGAAATTTAAAGTCTTTAACTTCACAGAAATATCTGGTTTGCATTTCATGCAAAAGAATATTGTGTTACATACCTTTCTCTCTGAGAAGCTTTTACAGGAGGTTTGATTTGGCAGAGACAGAACTGATAAGACCGAACAAACGGTCCTGTATGATATCCTGGTTGCTTTTTAATCTGTGAAAAGTCTATTAATCAGACAGAACATGCCCAGAGAGTGAATGAGATTTCTGCATCAACTCTGTATTAACTTCCATCAGTTCCATACATTTCTATGAAATGTTCTATCCTCACTTGCAGCTAGCCTGAAACCTATAATTAAAAAAGCTGGTATCAGTTCTGTAGGCTGGCAGGCAGTGAAGACCAATTTTAGATAATTCAACTTCATTCCAGTCAATTGTATTTCTAGTTTAAAAAAACCCCACATCTGTACGCTTTATACAGTGACACACACACACAAAAAAAGGCTGTAAATAAAGATGTGTAAAAGGAAGTCACTATATAAACAGTTATTTATGCCTTAAAAAAATGCCTCCCTATTGTGATCTATTAACTGTCGAGAAGAAAACTAACATAAACATTCATAAATATGTTCTTCAGGGGAAAAAAAAGGAAAGAAAAAACAAACAAAAAGTGTCAACAGCAGTACCTTTCCATTAAGAAATGCAAACGCCTTTTTTCCTGGCTGTTTGACACATAAACTGAAGAGGGAAAACTAGATTTAAAAAAAGAAAAAAGATATGACTATTCTAATTCTATATTAAACACTATTTATATGGATTCAATATTGCAAAACTGAAATACTGCCATCAACTCTGTTCTTTAACACTTGCAGTAAGTTTTCTATGTAAGCAGATAATTAAACCATTTCTATCAGAGAACGACCTTAATGCAGTATTCAACTTAAAGCAGAATAATCAGAATTTGTTACATATTTCCATCATTTTTATGATCTTCTCCTTGCTTGCTGCATATCTAAAAAGTTAATTATAGTTCAATTAAAGAAAACAATAGCTTACAGTCTATAATACTTCTAATTAAGAACTGTAACTCTAGAAACAAAATTGAGTTCAATTTCCATGCAATCTCCAATTTCTGGGTATTTCCATTCCACTTGGAAGAACTGATGAAGGAAATGAAATCCTCAGTTGCAAAGCCTAAACCAGAAGATTTACCATCTTGATGTTCGTGTGCACGCAAAAACAAAAGTGATGCTTCCTTGCAGACTTTCATGAATTCAGGTAATACAACTCTATGTTCTGCTTCCCATGAGTTTTCCCCCCAAGTTCAGATCTGGCATTCTAACATGAATACACTTCACACTGCCCTCACTGAATCATCACTCTCATTTGATTGCAGCAAAAGCTGTAATTATGTCCTTGTAGGAACATGTTTTTTGCCAAAAGTAAAGACTGATATTAAATCACATAGCCTAACAGTAGGGCCAAGAGGAGAAGAAACAAAGTCTACAAAGTATAGAACTGCATGTGTAAACAGGTTCCATAAAGGATGACCATGGAACTATTTTTCTCCTAACTTTCTTCCCTTATTTCCTGTTAAACATATGTAAGTGCTGTAAGTCCAAATCCTGCAAAATAGCATTTAGAAGTTTTGTGTTCAGCATGGGTCTCTGAATACTTAATAGGGTTATTTTTTATTTATATTGCATGTGATAAGACCAAATTAGATCATTAAATTTTAACATTCCATGGAGGAATGGTAATGGCTTTCTCATGATGTCTGAATAGTTAGTATAGAACTTTTGCATTTACTTTTCCAGTGCAATCAGCATCTTATTTTATTGCACAGATGTCACTCTACCAAATTATTATCAGACTGTTCCATCTTGAAGTAGATAATCCTATGCCATATGTTTTGTAGGAATTAAGATTCTTGCACTGGCACATACCATATTGCTCTCTCTTACTAAATAAAGTTAAAGAATTAATGCTTAATAGACACACGCAGCGAACACTAAACCTGCCGCTGGGAAGGACGTGACACAAAAAGAGGAACATTACTTGATGTTCTCTTCAACTGTAACCAAGCTATTGGAAAAGAACTAGCAATTTAAACTCAAGACTTGTACAATCATGAAATCACACCAGGGAAGATAGAAGGACCAGGAATTATATTCTTTGTTAAGTTTCCTCTATCTTCTGAGAAAATATAAAGTTTCTTCAGCTTCTGTTGACTGAGGATGGAAGCTGAGGATGCACCATGCATTGCAGAATCAAAAGCTTTGTGAACTTAGGTAACTTAAGAAGAAAGTAAAACTGGGCTCAAGAGTCACAAACAGAAGAAAAATTAAGTTAAACTATAAACAAATATTGCTACCTGGTCCACATTTTCATCCAAATTCATCAGAAGAATATGTGAAATATTTGTGCAACGGGAAAAAAAATGTAGTAAGATGACATTTCTAAAACCAGATGCTCATCTTCTTGAAATCATTTTTCTCTGAAACATTTACTCAGCAAATACCATATCTTCTACCCTTTATATGCTAAAAAGGCAAAATGATCACTTCCAACTTCTTCACTCTTACAAATACAGAAGGCACTGAGTTTGACTTATTGTACACTATGCCTTCTTTTACTTTTCTTTTTCCATTCTTATGGAAGATGTCAACTGCAGTAAACAGAGCTGCTAAAAAGTGCTACTGAAAGTTCTACTGAAAGTTCACATTCTTCATATTGTATAAAGTGGAATGAAACATCACCCAACAAAAGTCCTGCAATTACCACAGGAATTCCCACAAATAAGCTCTTTTGCTGAGTACCTAGAAAACGAGGTTGGATTGTGAGGTTCATTTCCTTCTAATGTTTCTTTCAGGTTGTTTAAAGAGGAAATTGAAAAAAGAAGAAAGAAAAAAGATATCAAGCAGTATACTGCAAGTACTAAAAGCTATCTATATATAGACACATTGGTGTCTTTTCCTATTTTTTTAGGGACAGGTTTTAACCACTTTGAGATTTTATTACTGCTCCATTTCTGGGGATCACAACATGCAAAATTCCAGTTTAAAGGAAGTAAAACCAAGTGATTTTAATGACAAAATGAAAGCAGAATCAAGATTGTCTATTTCTATTGCACAAGAAGCAAAAGGTGTTATTTTATGCTCTTTCTTGTCCTCTTGCTTTGGAACTTGGCATTAGACTGTCTCAAGAAAAAATACACCTTATTCATTCCTATAGTTTTGTAGTTCTAATTAATCTCCATAGAATTAAATGTATGTCATATGTCTTTTTTTCTCAACTGACCTACCAGGTTGCCCACTCTAAGAATAAGAACAGAAAAAAATATTTTGTTATATCTTTCTAAACTATTTCTACAGACCACAATCTGGAACTTCGCTTTCACTAGGCATAAAAACTTTATTGTGATGCTAGCTTAAATATATTCATAGATTGCCTATGTACTTTTTTCATATTTGCACTTGGATAACACTTTCATACTTGCAAGAATAATGTTTCTAAACCCACCACATCTGCAACAGAATCATAGGATTTGGTTACCCACAAACTCACAGTTTGGTGTCCTGGATCCACCCAACAGACCTAAAAATTATGCCTTTACGGAGAAAACGAGAAAGCTCAAATGCATTTATACATAAAATTGTAGCTTGCTTCTCAATCCCACTACTGTGCCTTTGCTATCTCTCTCTGTGATAACTCTTGTCAATAAACCAAGGGGATTTTTTTCTATTTGCTTTCAAAGAAGATTCCTTTCTGTCAACAACTTTTTGAATTTAACTTCTTGAACAGAATTCTTGTTCAGAATTGCGTAGTCTTTTAAGTGAGTTTTACTGTGGTCTTCTGCAATAGCAATGACACCTTCACTTCACTACTACAAAGAAATATGTTATTGATACTATCTACAACTGCATTTCTTTTATTCAGTAACATCCTGTAAAGTTCCCACAGTCATGAGCTACATAGACTCAAGGTAATTTCTGAGATGAGGTCCCAGTTGCCACCAGTCATTCCTGTTAGTCAGACTCTAGAGGATCACCCTTTTAAACCACTAAACAAGCAAATGAAATTGAAGTATTGACACTGTGCTGGCTAGCATATGTCTGCTGGAAGCTGTGCCGCAGCACTCTCCTGTCACAACAATTATCACTTAGGACTAAAGAGATGTTCTTCTCCAAATACGAGAAGATGCACCAAGGGGGTGCAGAACTGGTGCATAACTCATATGCACCAAGGTTTGCATAACTGAGAGAGAACAATTCAGTAAAAAGTCAGTCCTCCCCACCCAACCCCCACCATGGTTTAAGCATTTTAAAACAGTGGTAATAAATTTCTTCAATCGAACACAATACAGTAATAATTTAAAAATATCTGTGATGTCAAACAGCAAAAAATTACCAGTGAGGCAGTCCCATTATCGCCACTCCACACTCTCTTAGGTTCATTCATAGCTTGAATAATTGAGCTCAAGGCTTCCTACCCTTCCAGCTGACTCTCTTTGCAATCCTGTTACTCAAAAAAATTTTATTTGTTCAAATACCATTTCTAGATTTCTGGGAAAAATAAGTTTCTCCAAAAAAGTGGCAACTATTTTACATTTGAATAAAATGAGAAACAGATAGTAGATTTGTAATAATTACAGGCAAAGGAATCTGTCTCAAATTTCTATGTTTCACCTAAAAAGACTCCTTCTCTGGTGTAACCTGGTAGTTCACGATTCTCATAGCCTACTAGACAACAGAGGAAACAATGCTTAAGCCTATAACTGGGCTCAAACCATTCACTGTAACTAGCCAGCCTGTCTACAGGCCTTTGTTTCAGAATCTAACTAATTTGTTTCAGAATTAACTAACACAGCCTTTCACACCTCTTTTAAATGAAAGAAGATTTTAATCTTAAAGGAACAAATAACTCTGAATGAAAAAAAAAATGTCTGAACAATAAAACACTGTCCACAGATACTTGTTTTTCAAATGCCTAGTCCAGATGCCCAAGATCACGCACTCATTCTCAATCTCTATATCTGCCTGGTTTTCTGTGAATAATTCTCATTTTCCAGACAATACTACTTTTCTAATCATTTCAATTGTCTGAATTAACCTCTCCAAGCCATTGCAAGAAAATACATCCTTACAAGCTAGGTTTGGAATAAACATTTTCGCAATTAAGGATGTGTGCATGTTTCGCACTCTCCAGTTCAACCCCAAAACAAAGCCACTCCTACTTCCAAACCATACACTGTATTTAAACACTTTCTTCTCTCCTCCTGTAAAATGCACAGTGACACACAGGTGCACAACATTTACAGTACTACCATTAACCAGGTGATATACCTCATGGGAGTTACCAGTCACAGGTGATGGGAAGACTTTAACATTGTTTACAGGTCAACAACACCAGTCCATTTCTCTAATTTTAATATAAAGCAGGTACTCCCCGACAGATCAATAACTGTCTTCACAGGACTTCAATGGCAATTTTGAAATCAAATCAAGATTTTAAACAAATGGGGAATAAAGGTGAAAAAAACTATCTGCCAAGAATGGTATTTTCTAGTCTACAGTGATTAACTGTTAATTGATTAGAATGCTGACAGTACATTTTAATACACTGGAAACAGTATTCTATCTTAGAAACTCAGCAACAATATCACATTACTTTAATCCACGGTCCTAGTTACAGAAGAAAATGACAGAATTGGGGTTACTTGCACCAAGACGTACAACATTATTGAGAATGACTGTGAATCAGACAAGTATTTATGTTACAGAACAATTGACACTATGTAATTTGTACTGTAACAGAACATAAATTAAATGGGAGATGGTAATATTTTCAAAAGTCATATTCCATTTGGCCCTTCTCTGTCTGTGTTTTGGTCTCAAATGGCAAGAAAATCTTCTGTTAATCACTGCTATCTTCAAAGGGACACAGCTAGACACAAAGTACGGGTTGGAACTAGTTTAAACTGCAACTGTGAAAATGTTCTTAGAAAAGGAAGACAGACTCATGGAACACTAATTAAAAAGCATAGACAAGAAGACATTTTTACTTCCTTCCAACCTTGAATGCTCAGTCTTATGTAAAGTCACTTAGAAATTTTCAGGTAATATTTTCTGTTTCAGGAAATCATTAGTCCATCATCTAAAGGAGCCTAAACACACACAAATGACAAACTAGCATCCTCTTCAGTATGACTGAGGAACATGTCTTCTTACTTCTTCAGTGAAAGTGAATGGTACTGCTCAAAGAATATAATTCTTTTCTTAATAACTCCTAATGTTATTTGTAACTGTGTCATCTGTAATAAGGTAAAATGAACGGATACTACTGAATATATAATAAAAGTTGATCACCTATTCAAACAAGGAAGAATGTAATTTTTCATAACATCGATGTAACAGATTGTAACAGATAACATTGTCTGTACATACTCTATGAAATACTGACAATAAATAGAGGTAAGGTTATTGACATGCAATAGTTGTCTGATACGCTTTGTATTATAAGCCTTATATTCCACTCACCTAATTTATAGGGGCAGAGCAACATGCTTAATGGACACCATTAGAGTTTGATAACTAACACACAGATTGGGGAAAATACAACATGGCACCTGGCATGCTTTACTGACATAAGTTTAAGCCATTTAAAAAGAAACAAAAAAACACACTACCCAAACAAAACAAAACAAAAAAACACAAAACAAACAAAAACCAACCAAACAAAAAAACCACCTTATCCCGCCTCCTCACTTCATTCACTTCATTTTAGAAGTCTGCATCCAATTCCCTCGCTTTATGAAAAATGTATATAAAAAGGAGTTCAGCAGAGATTCATTGAGGCAGTCACGGAAAAGAGCATGAGGAGACTGAGATGAGCATGTTTACTATGGAAAACAGCTGAGGTGGTTTCAAGGGGGAACCAACAGCATCCACCCTGTTCTTGAGTGGTTACCAGGAGAACAGAGTTAGAGCAGTGGATTACAGGAGGGTGAGAGACAGTGGACATTCACTTAGAATTTTCCTCTTAGAAGAAAACTTTTTCCCCGTGAGGATAGATCGGCAGTGGAGCCAGGGCCCTGAATTATTCTATGATCCTATGAAACATATAAAATAGTTGACAACTTCATCTACCTATCTTTGCATGCCAGGCTTATATTAGTGCCTGAAAACAAAAAACATATACTGAAAATGGTTAACTTCCAAAAGGTTTAAAAGCCAATAAATTTTTCCCATCAGTGATTATAGAAGGTGAATTTTTAAACTCTTCAAGTTATGATATGCATAGTTTTTGTAAATGCCACTAGTTAAAAAGAGAGACAAATCAAACAAATTGGTTGTATTACAAGACAAAATGCAAGAATGGCTGTTTAACAAATCCATAAATTTAAAGAGTTGCATATTCTTCTGGGACGAAGAAATAGGAAATGTTTTTCCCATAATACTGATATAGTATCAAATCAAAAAAAGCAAAAAACCACAAACCAAAATAATTCAGTAGGCCTATTTAAAACTATTCACTCGACTTCAGAGCAACAGGACTGAAGATTTTTCCTGAACTAATTTAAAACCAACCAGTGCTGAATATCAGGAAATTTCAGCTGCATAAATGTACTGGTCAACATGCAGTTGAGTGCAGCTATAGTAAACTAGAGCGCAAAGACATGATATTTTTCCTCCTACATGGAATATGTTTCATGCCTTCACTTTTTATATGCAATATTAGTGCAATTATAAGTTGCCCACAGTTTTAAGGACTATTTAGTCTGGTACTCTGGATTCAAATTAAATCTCTAGTAGTTCTTCCTGATATATTTAAGCTTTTTTATTGCTCATTAGACTTCATGACTACTTGGAGCAATGCAGTCCCTTGCCACTTACAAACTAACATATTTTACAAAAAACCAAACTGTCTGGAGAAAAGAGCTAGCATTATTTGCATCCACATTCAGGTACAAAATTCCATGAAGTGATTCATTATGTGCAACTTCTGATAGGGTTATATCCCTGCTTTCACAGGGCATATTCAAGCATAGGACTTCTATCAGCATGACTGAACAGAACCAGTACCATTTTAACCACAGCTCCAAATGCACACCAAGAACAATAGAGATGTTTCAAATATATTCCGCAGCCCCTTGAGAATAACACAAGGCCCAAGAGCCACTTGTTGTCATCAGCTGAACCACAGATTTGTTTTAAGTGTAAATAAGAAGAGGAGTCAGGAACCGTATGTGCAGAAAAGAATAAAAAACTGACCTTTTCTCCAACTGTAATCTTTGTACATCACTTATTAATTTCTCCAGATTTACAAAGTCTGATTAATGAGTTTCTCAAGAATAAACAACTATTGTAAACCAGATTTCTCACACCAAACAATTGAGAGTATCTTTCAAAAAAGCATTGGGTCTGAATCCAGGTATTTGTTGTGGACAGTCAAATATGTTCAATATGGAAATACCAGACTCCCTTAAACAACATTTAGCAGCAAAATATACAGAAAAATTAGCTTTAACAATTTTCCGTGGCACAGTGACCTCAATAACAGCAATTTTATGCATAGCATTCAAGATTTTTTTCAGTGCCTATGGATTTTGAAAGCCAAACCAAACAGATTTGGAGAAAAGAACAATAATTACAAAGCATACAAGGAGAAAAAAATATATATTTACTGCTCCTTCCTTCCTTCACTACTAAATTTGAAGACAGCTCACTTAGAAATAATTTACAAAGACAGTTGCCTAAAATTGCAATTAATACCCAAACACTATTATCATAAAACATATTTTTTTTATAACATAAACCAGAAACTTCAGTGTGACTATACAGGAAAAAGAAGGTACAATGGCAGCTTATGTTAACATACCTAAACTAGCCTTCATGCAGGAGCACAGGTTAAAAAGAACAAATCAGCTATCCACACACAGCTATCTACAGTTAGAAGAAAACAAGTACTTTCATTTCTCAGGCATGTTAAAATTACAGAAACACACTACCACTAAATAAGTACACATGTGCTAGCACAGGCCATGATTAACTTCCATTTTGCAGTTTCACATGTGCTACAAGCCAATGTTCACGAAATTTAATGCACTCCATACCTCAAAACTCACTACAGAACAAGTCAGCCCATAAACAGACACTGTTTTTCCCCCAGAATATGCTGTACCTTAATAATCAGCTATGGTATCCAGAGAATTGTAGTTATACTACATTTGTCCCTATGAACAGAAAGGCGTATCTTGAATTCCCAGCATAATAAAAACCAAAGCCAAAAGTAGCATAGGTGTAATATCACATTTTTCACTGTAAATGTGACTGAGGCATTTAAGAAAAGACAGATTCCAAAATGAAATATAGCAGGGAGATTAGCAAAGCCACTGTGATTCAAATAACAGTGAATTCTCCAAGGGTTCAAGCTTATCTGAGTCTCAGCAGCAGCACAACACAGCAAAAGTCTAAATCACAGAGGCGAGGATTTTAAAGCACTAGAGCAACAGATATATACCACTAAATAAATAATTTTCATGAAAATGTAATTTCTTAACAACAATTAACAATTCTAGATGATGAACTTTTGCTTGAAGATTAAAAGTAAAATAAAATCAGAAACTGAAAATGGTCTAAATAGTATAAATTACTGAATTGTGTGTCCATGGCACCATGGTGTCATACGGGGAAGCTGCAGGCGCAGCCTCTACGAGGAGAGGGCAGAGGGTGCCCAGACATCACCCATTCTAGCCAGCTCCAGTGGAAACACCACAGGGCATGACTGAGCCCTGCAGCCAAGATGGAAAAGACTCAGCAAAAACATGTTTTAAAAAGGGAAAAACGAGCAGATAGTAAGAAGAGGAAGGAACAAAAATAGAGTGAGAAATAAGAGAGGGAATACCAAGGTCAGAGGACAAGGGAAGGAGGTGGCCCATGGTAGAGCAGATATTATTCCCTGCAGCGTGTGGAAAGTCCACAGCAGTTGGAGGCCTCCCGAGAGAACTGACATGTGGGTGAAGCCCACACTGAATGAAGCAGGTGAAAAGTGAGAGAAGGGAGGAGTGGTACAGAAATAATACCTGTACACTGAACACACACCCTCCCTGTGACCCTCAGGGAAGCAGAGGGTGGAAGAGTTGGGACTGAAAAGTGAAGTTGACCCTCAGAAGTGATGGGAGAAAGGTTTGGTTTTAAATTTTGTTTCTCACTACTCAAACGCATTTTAATTGGCAACAAATTAAATTACTTTTTCACACGTTGAGTCTGTTTTGCCCATAACAGTAGTTGGTAAGCAAGCAGCTGGGTGGACACATATGCCTAGCCATGGCTACGTCATGACAATGAGGTAGGTTGAGAACAGGAAAATGAATTAGAAAGGACAGAGGCACTGTACTGTTTCTCCTCACACCTAATAATATTGTCAGGAAGTGATTTTACTTGGGGAAAAAAAATATTTGTAAGTGTGGCAGACACAGTGTTAAAAATTCTTAGTAAGACACACAATCTTAAAACTACCAAGAAACTGGAAAAACTTTCTAAGATTGCCCTTGACAGTTTACCATTTTATCCTGCAACAGACAAAGTAGGTTTTTTGGAGTTTATTTCAAAAACATATTGGCTTATTCCTCACATGATGTATATTATTATATGATACTACACTTAATGCAGACAAAACATTCCAGGCGGAAATCTGTATTTCATTAGTAAAAAAAAGTAGGAAAATCTGACTCAAGGCAAAAGGATTTATCCTGAATTTCAGTTTTAATCCACAAATAAATGCCCTGTGATATGGTCAAATAAATATTGTTGGAAATGTGGTCATTTGCACTATCTGTTTTTAACACTGTTTTAACATTTCTTTGATTATTCAGACTCTCTCCTTTAAACTTGTTAAAATACCTAAATCTTAAATGGCCTTGCCTTTTGTTATGCTTGAGAGTCAGTTTGAGTGGGTTTTTACTGTAATTTCCCACGATTACAATCACTTATACATTTTAAAAAGCTACAATATCACAGTTTGTTTGTTTTTCATTTCCATAAAATCAGTAGTTTTCTGATGATCATTCAATTTGTCACAATTCTACAAGCTCTCCTCTCCCAAGAGGTGGCTTTTTATTAGGCAAAGCACAGGGCTTTTACAGCTTCTCACTTTACAGAAAACTTAAAAAATTACTGTCTTCTTTTTCTTAAACATAATAGAAAACTTGTTCAACAGAAACCAGCTCACACCTTTTTTGAGAGGCACTGCCTCACTTTACCCTTCAACTACCTGCTTATCCAATTAAGCACTGTTGTCAAGAGCACTGCTGAAAGCTATGAAAGAAGCCATATCAAATCTTCCCTGGCAACCATGACATAGGCCACAGAAGGATTATCATTGGGCCCCTAACAGCTATGCAGAAAACCCACGCTGGTTTTGCACCAACATTTTATTAAAGAATTTTCATATTCTTATTACTATCAGCCTCTACACACACCCAGAAGACAAAATGATGTAAACCACAACATGGGCAAATTTCCATTGCACAAACTTTGCTCATAGATTCAGAAAAAGCAAAAATGAGAAGTTGCCAAGAGCTTACAGTACCTTGCATATGCTGCAGCTCTCGCTGCTCCTGCCAGCTCTACAGCTGAACCAGTGATAACGCCCGTTGGAAATTTTAGAGTAAACAAGACAAGCCTCCAAAGGGATAATATGAAATGAGCTTCTGGCAAAATAGTAAGATAAATAAAAAAAGGAAAACCTAGTAAGCTGAATGTGCCATAAAGAGCAGTAATAGTTTTGTAGTCATATCTATGAGGAAACTCCTGAATGCATTGGGTAGGGCACTGTGCTCCTAAGCAACTATGTGCCAGGCAGCTTTCACACCTGTTTTCAAAACATTATATATAAAGAGTAACTGCCAAGTCATTATCCTCCCTTCCCTGAGCTAAAGAGTATCAGGCACATGCAGTTACTGTTCATGCTAATCATCCATCACTGCTGTAAGATGGAACAGCAAAGAAACAGACCTGCTTAGTGTTGAGAAAAGCAATTTGACTAATAATTTCTGCCTAACGGTAATTTAGCTAATAAAATGTATGCAACAAGTGGGTAGACTTTTAGTACCTACCAACCATACCTTGCAATAATTCTCTTGAACAACACTGAGAAATAATATCATTTTATATGTTGAAACTCATAGATGGAACATTTCATTCATTTTAGTCTGGATGAACAAGTACCATCGGTACAAACAGATTTTTGTACATTTGGCCATGACAAACAGAAACAGATGGGAATCCGCTTTCTAACTACTATGTAGAAAAAAAGAACATATGCAGGTTTCTTAAAACACAGTAAAGAAAGTTTTTAATCAATGTTGGCATTTGCTGTGCACCAGACTCTCTCAAGAATCAAGGTTAGAAAATGCACTATAACACATTATTTTCATAAACCAATTTGTTTGGTCTTTCTACAACAACGAAAGCCAAGCCGGACTCTCAGCAAGTGTTCAACAGTCTCAAAGACCATTAAAGTCTGAGTATGGAAGAAAGAACTTGAATACACAGCCAATCACATTTTGTAAAGCACACACTGACATACTGTTAGAAACCAGAACATAGCACTGAGCGACACCTTAAAAAAGGCTTTAGCAAGAATATTGGAGGTAACACACATAGTAGAGTAAAACAGGGATGTTTATATTAGTGCATGAGATGTGAAAAAAAGCCTTAATATACAAATAGACCAAAATCTGTTCCTTTCTGAAAGGTGTCCTTTCAGATAAAGATACTCAGATATATCTCTGTGATAAGATGACCAAAAATGTCTGTTGACACAAAAAAGTTAATTTTTCATCCATCTTTCATAACACCAAAACAGAACAGTTTTAGGCATATGTATTCCACGGCATTTCAAAAAAGAATCATAAAAGTCATGGAATAACAATGTTTAGACAGAATGTAAATTTCCACGTTAAGTATAGTCACCGTAAACTAGGTTTGCGGCAAGTGGAAAACTTTACAGTCAGTGGAGTTCAGCATACAATTCATGTCTTGCTTAAACTCATGTCTAAAGTCTCTTGCTAAAAAAACTACAATCTGCAAATACTTATTTCTCTCTCTGCTGACATTACACAAATCTATGATGATGAGCTCAGCTGTACATACCAAGGATGGCTAAAGTCAATCCAATTATATGACAGCATTAGAACCAGTCAAAATAGTAGGTCCTAAAACAAATTAACAGAAGAGAGAGAACATAAAATGAAACAGAAATTTAACTTGACACAGAGATTTAAAGGAAAGAGAAGAACAAGAAATCTGAGGATTTCTCAGAAGCAGAATCTTCACATACACTTTTGCCATATGAGGACTGACATTGAACAAAACTAGAAAAGTAAAGCACAGGGGAAGGAAAGATGGAAATCTTGCCTCATACCAACATTAAAGGAAGATATTAGTGTAAGTAACAATGAAAAGCTCAACCAAACCTAAGAATGATGGATTTTCTCACTATTCAGAGTTAGCTGCTTGTTAAGAAGTGCACGTGTTGATTAACATCATCAAAACCAACACTGTACACTCGAAACTCTATTTTCATTGTCAAACTGGAGGGGAAAAGGAGAATTTGCAGAAACATCATTTTTGTTAAAATCCATATCTCAATTATCTCTTCAACTCCATGCAGTAATACCCTTTAGGTTTTTTAAACAAATAAAAAACAAAAGTGATATTTTTAATAGTTTAATAAATATTCACATTGATTTACATCATCAGATTTTATCAACTTTTTCATCTAAAAATTCATATAATTGGGACAGGAGAAGGGGGAGGTAATTTAAAACCAGTTTTCAAAACTAAGGAAAACAAAGCAAGCTTGGGAATAGTTTCTATGATGATATAGTTTTATGTACAGAAATGTTCGGAGAAAGGAAATTCAAAACTGGTTAGCGAGAACTAAATATACATCTTTGATGTTGCATCATTCCAAACTCTTAAAGAGCTCCACTGTTTGTCACCTGTATATTACATCCTCTAGAGCTAAATCAATCTTCAGGATTGACTCTAGGAGTCTAGCAGCTTAAGGACACCACTAATGCTGAAACATCAGCTATCCCTAGTGTTACTCAAGCCTATGGGATCTGGTAGAAATTTAGATGCTGTAATGTTCACTCACTAGAGGCCAAAAAAATCAGAACTTCTAGGTATGAATCACAAGACTACTCAAAACTATTCACATTTAATAATTTTATGTTAAAATATCTACCATTTTAACCACTGTTTTCAAGTGTGTGAGCGACTCCAGATATTAATATAAACAGCTTCCAAGATGGAGTTCAGCTTCAATAACTAGTTTAAATTACTTTCAAAGTACTTTAGTTTTAGTAGCTTATAAAGCAGCTTGTCTTAGCTAAAGACAACCATTTGATTTCCAGATTACACTGCTGTAACATCCAACAGTGATATGTAAGAAGGAACATTAAAATGCAATTAGAGCGTGATCCTGCTAAATTCTCAGCAACTCCAGGAGGTGCTGAATGCCTTGATACTCCTTTCGAGTATCTTGATGTACTGGTGTGTCTGAGCTCAGGCTATGTTTCATACAGACACATAAATCAACAAAGACTGCTTCCCCAGGATCCATGTTCTCAAGTTCTATGTGAACACTGTTTTGAAAGGACATCATCAAGACAGCAAAGTCAGTATTTTATTAGATTAGCTGATGCACAGTAACAGACTAAGTTTTTAGCTCATTTTGCAGTGAGGAGGGGGAAGGATGTTGATCACTATTCTACTAGAAATAAACCTGTCATTAAAAAAAGACAATGCTAAAACAATAACACATAATCTCTGTCAGGATCCAATTTAAAAGACCCTGTTTGATTGTCTTCCCTCAAATATTTACACACATTCCTTATCCACATAAATAAATGCAGTGGGGAAAAAAAAAGAAAAACCCACTATATCCTTCCCTTTTATATACCCAAAAGCAACAAAAGGCCCCTCTACTTAATGCAGTCTGTGTAAATAGTAATATTTCTGTCATTAATTAGTGCCAAATGGCACTGAACTCCTCTTTAGATAATGAACGCGAAATTGCATTTGCTTTAATAATTTTCTTCAACAAATCTTTTACTAATTAAAAGTGCATTGTTTAGGAATACTTGAAGATATTTAAAAGGCTTCAGCTATATTTTAGAATGGTAACATTAAGATAAGGCAAGACTAAGACTGCCCATCAGCTAATTCAAAAATTGTCTGACAATTATAACAAAATCATAGTCAATAGAAAAAAAAAAAACATTTTATTATCCACAAACAACACTAGAACTACAAGTAGCCCTACTACTTGCCTTTTAAACTGCACTACCACATTCGAAAATGATTAAATATTGTTTGACAGTATGCAGAAACAGATCTGAATTTAAGAAAGTAACCTACATTGTTAACCAGAAAAGTTCAAAAAACCCCAAAACCCTAGATAAGATTTTGTAGTGCTGACCTTATCACTGCTATGATGCTTTATAGTGCTGAACTACAAAAGATGTAAACACACTTAATCCTCGAAGAAAAATAATGTAGTTTTTAAGATTAAATTTCTTTTATACAAGTCTAATTTCTACACAGGCAACATGCTTTATAGATATGGATGAAAATTCCAAACACAGACATAGCACTGTATCTCAGGTTAATGTGATAAAAAAATCCACAAACAAAAGACAAAAATCTGTAGTTAACGAAAAGCTTCAATATCTGATGTTTTGAATTAAAAAACAAAAATCAGAGAAGAAATTTTCTCCCTATATATATTATATCAATATCTTAAAAGAAAGAATTCAGTATAATGCCTACTTTAAAGAAACTGCCACAAGAGGACAGTTTTCAAAAGTTTTAACATAAGTATTCTGCTCTGCAAGTAACTCATTCCCCTTTCAGAAGAACAAACTAAATATGAATTCTGGAACTGAGAAGAATTTTCCATGGAGCTGTGACACCCAGAAAAGACACTGAAGTTACCAGGAATGTTAGAAAGGACTTCTACAACCTTCAAATTCAAAAAAGCAGCATGGGGAGTGCTGACGGAGTAAGGGCAAGAATCCAAGTATCTACAGGTACATGGTTATTCAACATCTTCACAGAGACCACAGCAGGAAGCCTTTGCAACGCAATTCTCTCCAACATAATCACTCTCTTGCACGTTTCTAAACAGTTTAGAAATCCATGAAGTGCACATAATCCTCCTCTTGACACAACACATGCATTCAAGTCAAAGACGCATCTTTTAACTTCACCTCCCAGCCCTTCACTGTCATTATATTAGAACAAAGGAACAGCTTTGAGGACTCCTGTCTGGCAGGAAAGCAGATTTCATCATGAGGTACAAATTGTGGTCATGTCTTAATAAAGCAGGACAGCTGATACCTCAAAAAAATACAAGTAATCCTGCTGAAATCTCGATGCCTTTCTGTCGAGACCTGCTCTACTCTGAAACAATCTCTGTATTTAAACAGCCTAAATCCATGAGAGGGAAGAGAGTAACACCTGGAGACTTATAAACATACAACATGGAGTTCAAGGTCCACCATGCAAATATGAAAGCAAATTTCTAATCCTCTCCTGTCTGTGATTCTACTCTTGAAAAGAGAAACATTTTAAACATTTTACTCCCCATTTCTTCAGGAAGTGCTGAACTGTAGAAAGCACCAAGTGTAAGAAGGTCACCTTGTTGTGAGTGGGGATCAAACTAGCAAAATAATGAAGCCATAATTAAAATAGATTAAAAATACAGTGTCTCTCATTTTTTTTAAAAAGTAAACAAAAAGTAAAGAAAGCTTCTCCTTTTCTTAACTATACGAAATGTAATTGCAAACTTTTTTAAACTCACTGTATAGAAACAGATATTTAAAGGCTGCCTGAACTAAGCATCTGACCTAGAAGTGATTTTCAGAAGCAAACCCCAGCTGAGCTTCTGTATTTACAATCACGATTACGACTGTCCAATTTTCTAAAAGCAAACATAGCCATAGAGTATAAATTTGTCTACAGTGGGTATAAGTCCCAACGCAGACTGAAGAAATCCTCTCTTATCTAGCCAGTTCTCATATCTTATAATGAGCTCTATCACACAGTGGAGTAATTAAGAGTTGATTTTATATAGGAGAAAAGCACAGGGGTTTACTCATGACACAGGTATAAGGCATCCATAATGAAACACTGCAAGAGAAAAGCTAGGGGGAAAAAAGATTACTTATGGCCTTTATCTCAAACTACAGCAGGCTTTGTTTGCTAATACCATTAACTTACTGGGTCAATTTTAAATCTTGGAATCTATTTACTCTCTATAAAAAGACTTCTCTTTATGCACACAAATTGTATTTAGTGTGACTATATTCATGTTATAGCATGAATATTTTTCATTCAGAGATATAGCTTAATACATTTGTAAATACAAAACCAGTGAGGAAACGTAAGTAAGAAAGTCAGAAAAAGAGTGTCAGAAAATAGAAGGAAAAGCTCACATGGCAAAAGGATTTTTATATATCCTTGATTCCTAGGACAGAGGCATCACTAATAAAACAATTTCCAACAAAAAGTACAGCGTGTATCAGAATATAAGAAGCAGCAGTTTAATCAAAAGCAGGAAAATCACACAAGTGGAATATTTTAAACTGTTCTAATGAAAAGCTGATGCCACAGTTCAACACTAGTATGCAAGTCATACCATACTTCCCTGAAACCCACTACTGAAAAACAACATTGCAACTTTTAATTACACAGTCTATCCACTGTTACTTCTGTATACTTCAAAATGTGCTTTGCAGAATTGCCAAAAAGGCATACTTTCCCTACCTACTCAGACATGAAAAGGTTTCAGCTTTTGTTATAGTTTTCTTTTTAAAAATGTAAGACAAGAATCTTGTTAGACAAGACCTAAGAATCATCATTAGCTCTTGCACTGAGTATCTCATTTGCTAACCAAAGATGCTGCAAGAGGAGTTTTTTTAATGATCTTTCTTATGATTCTCAAAATCAGATCTGGCAGATAATTAACACAATGAATATAATGTATATACTCATAATCATTTACAGCAGGAAAAAACAATGCTCAGGAATGCTGCTTTTTAAGAAGTATCCTCAAAAGCAAAGGAAAATTTCAGAAGAAATTTCACCAGAAAATATTATAAACTCACTTTTAAAGCCTGGTAGTTTTACAGCACCATACAACTTGTACAGTGAAAATCTCATGGCACTAGGAACTCCTGCTTTCTATGCCTTCCTGAAGAGCACAGGAAGAGTTGTATGTGTGCTTATGTGGCTTGGTTTAAAATTCACACAAGACTCCAAAACTAAAATATAAAACTAATCATTTACTGCTCATTTATCTATCTGGCCATTTAACTTATTTACTTACTAATTATTTTTAATGACATTTAAATATGTGATACTTTACCACAGGACAAAGGACTTACATATTCATACTTTACATTACATGATTTTAATTCATGAATCTTGGCTAGCTAAATGAATCTTTTCATTTTCTGTCTGTTTTCCTGTAAGACAGTTGTGTGATAACTTCTACCGAAAATGTCAGATACATCCAGGAGATAAGATTTTTTAATAAAGTCAGGAATTTCACAAAACCCTGCAGTTTATTTTAATAAATATTTAATACTTGCATCTTAATTTTAGAAGTGATCAGGTAATTCATATCCTTATTTTTGACCAAAAAGTATTTTTAAAAACTTTTTAGGTCAAGCCTAACTTAACTTAAGTCACAAGATGATTCTACCAACACAATTTTAAATTGATTAGCAGACCTGCTTAAAGAAAAAGGGAGTTGATATATATAACTATATTATATTGCCTAAATAAATTACCTTGTCATAAAATTTGAAAGTAGTTTTTAATTTATGTAGAAAATCACATTTTTCTACCTCCAATATTGGCATCTATTTTCTGATACTAAATTTAAGTAAATATTAAGCATTTTTTTTAAATCAGAGCTGTAATTAGGATTTTTATAGGCCAAATACAGTAGTCATCACTCAAAATTACCCTGCCTCTGATGCTACCTTAAAGATACCCTGTGTATATCTACCACAACACCCTCTCACATTTATAGTGACATTATGTGATGCTTCTGATGTCACCATACGGACACCATCGGCATGTTCTGGATTTCTAATATATTTCAGATTAAAACTTAATAGAAGGAGAGACAGTGAAATTACTCATTAAAATATCACTGTTTGCAGAGCCATGTAATGAGAGAAAACAGTAAATAAAAAATACTTCAGACATAAACAAAACGCAATTCTAAATATAAATACAGGCAACCAGATATGCATTTTTCCCTCTCATGTGCCTTAAGTCAATTCTTATTAAGATCAATGTCTGTTATTAATATAGTAACTTGGCAAGCTGAAGAAAACCACTGATTCATATTTTTTAAGTACACTAAAGGTGTCTTTATTAATAGACAACCTTTCTTAATAAAAATCTTTAAAGTTTCCTTGACTCGTGTTTTAGGATATCTGTCTTGCATTATAAACCTTAAGTATGTCTAACTTTCTAGGTCTCAATATATATTTATGTGATTTACACTTTCTTATTTAATATTCAACCCTCTCTTCTGGACAAAACACTGAGCTAAGTAGTGTTGGTACTACACTGTTCTGCACACAGTGCAAACAACAGGCACAACAGATGAGGCTTTAAAGGAATGGGGAGCAATTTGTAACAAATGGAGCAGCTGTAACTCCTAGGAAGAACCCCAGGGAAGCAAAGAATAGGCAGGTTCTTGGGCATAGTGCAGCCAGGTCACGCCACAGCTACGGAAGCAGCACAGAAGCAGCAATACCTGGTCCGAGCAGAGGGTCTGCAGAAATCACAGAGAATCACCATGCAAGAGGAAAATTAAACTTGTGATGACAACTCCAAATTCAGTGTTCCCTTGTCTGCCATACCTCAACAACTAATCCGAGCCAGACCGCCTGGACACCTCAGGAAGGATGTTTACGTTAAGGTCAGAAAAACGAGTGTAATTAAGTCAATGAGTGAAATCTACAAGGATATGCATGCAAATAAAAACAATTATGCTTAAAATTTTTAGAAATCACCTTCCCCTCCTACAAAGTTTTGCATTGAGCTTTTCTGTCATGAAAATGAATATGAAATACAATTATTTAACATCTACTTTTGCTGTTAGCACTGGATATGATCATCTGAGCACTACACATAAGCATAACGGGACACTTTTCGCATACCCAGTTCAATTCAGGGTTTTCAGTCTTGCTGGATTCTGTTCTGAATAACATGGCAGCAAAGTATAGGCTGACTCACCTCTCAGCTCAACTGATATTTTAACCAATGTTTTCCAAAAGGAATCACAACAAAGGTAAAGCAAAGAATAACTTTTTTTCCTGGACTTGAAGCACCAATTAAACTTGTTTTGTAGACAAAGCAAAAATCAGCTAAAAGACTGGAGTTTCAAATTTAGTCTTTCACTCCCCAAACTAATAGAGAGGAGAAAGTGCCACAGGAAGTATAATTAGTCACAGCAAGTTGTGCACTGGGAATGCACACAGACTGTTCGAAACCAACTCCTACAAGGTACACAGCTCTGAACACAGCTGTAACTGGCTCCAAAGGGAGTACTATCTTAAGTCTGCCTGAAAAGGTTTTAGCACAGTCCCAATAGCAAGGATCCTTAAATAGCAGGGAGGGTAAGAGGGGCAATAAATTAAAAAAAAAAAACAAAAAACAAAAAACCACCACCACACCAAATGCCACCAAAAAACCCACCAAAACCCATAGTGGAAGTTTAGGAACCACCAGGATCATGAGAACTTCCACAAAGGGAAAAAAAATAGCCAATCAGAGTCTATTATAATAGATATAAGACTTCTATGAAACTGTAGGGTGGCACGTGTCCTTATGTAATACGGAAAATACACGCTCCTCGTGGGGTGGTAAAACAAAGAGGTTTATTTCAAATTCGGCGCTGCTTTTATCCCTTAAAACCATGTGACTTCTTTGACCAACAAGGGCGTCTATGTGCTCCCTTGGGCACTCTTGCCCTGGTACATCCCCTCGTACCTTAAACACGCCCCCTACATGAAACTACTGCAAAAAGTTCACATACAATGATACAGCTATATCATTCTGGTGGAATCCAAGTTACAGATCCTGTTTGGAATTTCCATTCTTTTTAAAAGATTCATGAGGAAACATTCTACAAAAAGTTAATTTTCACTACTTCTATTGATTGTTTTTCTTTATATACCTCATCCTTTTAATGTAACTATTTTCTACTGTTTCAAGTCATTTGTTACCAATAAACATATGTTCTACTTGTTGGCAATGCTTACATGTGTTTTATAGAACTATTCCTCAAGATTTACACTAAATGAGATGGCTGTGTACTCTCAGACACTACTAAAAACAACAGCACAGCCAAGCAGGGCAAAACTACAGGGTTGGAGGGGATGGAAAGGCGCAGCAGGCAGAGAAGCATGCAGCTGCACGACAGAGCTACAAAAGCCAGAAGGAGGGGTAACCAGCTGGAAAAGAGATTTGGATAAAGACAGAGAGAGAAGGTGGAAAGGCCTGTGTCAGAGGAACAAAGAGAGAAGGAAGTGAAAAGAAATGACCCCTGAAACCAGGAACTGGGAGTTAGAGAGAGGTGAGTGAGTTCAAAGATACGTGTGAGTGAGTAGGATAGATGACAGCACGCATGACACAGAGAGGCCTTGACAGACTGGCCTGTAACCATTGGAACATTTTATCCCCCAGACCTCAGAAAAAACCCAACATATTTTTCACTAAATTTGCAGGACAGATGCAACATGGGACCAAACAAGAATTTTGTAACCACTGGTTTTGCACACCTCTGCAGATACTTCAAGACGTAAAGAGAGCGTAGTGAAGAACACTTCTAAGAGAATGGTAAAACTCACTTTTTAAGGAAAGAGCACACTACCAGAAGAAATCAATTCTTTTCTTTATTCAGACATGGAGTTCCTGTGTGATTGCATGCTAGCCACAAAATCCTATTTTTCACATGCAGTAGCCAATAAAATAGTATAAAAGGAAGCTGCAAAAGTGACGAGCTACTATGTCCTCAGCTTAAGTCAGACAAACTATGGCTCAAAGTGCTACGAGAAAATATTAAAATTTAAAATGCAAGTCACTGGCATCTCACACTAGACACTTTAAATGAACAAATATTTCAGCTGGAAAATGCAGATAATAATATGAGCTAATTCAAATGAGTATTGTGATGTAAAATTAATTTTTATTAAGTTTACAGATGCAACAATGAGAGTACTGCAAAAACATCTAGAAGGAATTTTCTTTTTTTTTTGTAATGCCTGGTTTTAATAGTGAACCATATAACCATGCATTATACACTCTCATAAAGGAATATGGAATAAGTGAACCTTGTTACTGGAGTACAGTCCTATGAAAAAAATAAAAGCATCTGTTCATAAACTTAAGGTTATATATTAATGTAACAAGGGTGAACTGAAGTTGAACTGACACCCTAGTTTTCACTAATTTTTCAATACTTGTTTTGAAACCTTTTCTGTTCTTTCACACTGAGTTTCTTGATCAGTGTTAAGAATGGCCTACTAAGATGTTAACTGCTCTATTTTAGCCTTGTCTAGACAACAAAAAGTACACAACATATTTTTGTTATGCATACACATCAAAATACATGAATTGTCTGAAAAACCTTAGGCTGACATTTTACAAGCACTTCTCTGTGAAACACTATGTACAGGTACAGTTGATTTGTTTTTATCAGTATGAGAGGTTCTTCAGGAAAATACCTACTAACACAAAAAAAATTGAAATAAGAATGAAAATTAAGTTGTTAATCCTACAGTAAAGCACCTCAAAAAAAGAATAACATCTTACAGCTGCAGAACTGTGCTACATTAGCCAAAGGAAGTATTTTGAAATATCTTCAACACTTTTGAATAAGTGTGTTAGCAGTGGCTATTAAAGAAATTTAACCATTTGTGCATGCAACCTTTTTAAAAAGCATCTGTACCAAGTTGACTACAGATGTAGTCACAGCTGACTGGAAAGGACCTCCTGAGTTGACACCATGCAGTATTTCTCCCTATTGAATGATTTCAAGGCATGTTAATTTCAGTGTGCTGTAAAAGTAACAGATTATTTTTTTTTTTTACATTTCTAACGGAAATTGCTCAAACAGAAATGTGTAGTTGTGATGGTTTGACTTTGCCTGGATGGCAGGTGCCCACCAAAGCCATTCTATCAATCACTCTCTTCATCAACTGGACACTTTGATCTTCACGTCATACCAGACTTTCACAATATGATTTTGCAGTTCTTGTGCAAGAATTTTGAAACATCCTGCAAGCTTCTAAATCTACCTGGATAAAACATCTCAATGGAAAACCAAGACACACGAGAGACTATGCTAAAGATGACAAATGTACTCCAAGAACGTGTCCAAACTGTAAGATCAGTAGCTCTCAGAACTGAAGCAGCTCAGATGTGAGCAGGAAGAGTTCATGCCCACAAACCAACACAGGAAAACCAGTAAAAGACTTTGAAAAAACAACCACTACATGCAGATGACTCACACACTGAGGAAGAAACTGTGCCAAGCTTTCTTTTTGCTGCAAGATTACACAGGACTAAGAGGTAGAAATTTTACTATAGAGAGGTAGCTTCAAGTACTGTCAAATGTGTGGTCCAGATACCACATAAAGCCACATATTTTTTTTTAAAGCTCAGCCTTAAGAGCTAGCCTTACCGGCTTTACTTACCTCATTTAGGTGACCGAATGGAAAATGTTTCTACCTAAATAGTCTAAACTGCTTCCTAGAGATTATACTGTCACTTTATCAAATTTAGTGTATTAATTCAGGCACTTCTGTTACAAATATGGCACAGAAGAAACTTACCTAATTAATGTATTTTTCAGTCTCTTTTTAACTTCAAAGGAGAGACTTAATATCTTTATTTCCAAATATTTTTTCCTCATATTTAATTGTTTTCAGCCATTGGAATGTGTTAAAATATAGGAACACAGCAATTTAAATCTAATGTTTAATCTGAAGTGTAAGTTTTCTTTAAGATTAATTTTTAAAAGTACTTATACACCTTTATATGCTTACAGGTATGTTTTGGAGTTTCCAGAAGTACACACAAGCCTAACTGACAAAAGCTCTCTGCTGTCATTGGCCAAAAGAAGACCCCACCACCCCATCAACAAATAAATATCTTTTCCCATAACACAAGAGACTGTATTTTCTTTGCATAGCAAAAGCCAGTAGAGAAAGATGACTGTCAGCTACTATATCAGAGCTTCATGAAAAGTAAACACTGGTTTCCCTAAGGCACCTAAGAAAGACACACTGATAATGTTAAAAATACCACCAAGAAATTTCTAACAATAACAGGCAGGAGGACTTTTCTCATCCTACATGCCCTCAAGCACCTTTGTCTTTAGCACAATAAAACTTCTTTAAAAATGCATAGTGAGTTTACTCCTCTTATATTTTTATACAAATTATTTCCATAAAAACGAATGTAAATCCTACGTTCTATATATTAACAAGTTACTGCAACAGAAAGCAAAATACTGTAAAAAATTATAAACATCAAAAGGTCCCTGATTTTAATTTCCCTTTATGCAACATAATATATTTTACACTGTTAAAGAGAACATATTCTGCCTAGCAGTCTGCTTTTTCTGATTGCATATATTTCTCAAACAAAATGACAAAACTAAGACTGTATATAAAAGTAGTCAAATACTGCTGCTTTTTCATATCTAAAAGTTGTTACAAATGAAGCTGAAAGGTTGACAGTACTTTTGCTTTCATATAAAAGTAAAAACAATTGCCAATATCTTTCCTAGAACTTGCAAAATCAAACATAGGACATGGCTTTCAATAAAAGAGTGTTCAAAGTGAAGTATGAAAACTCTTTTAATACCAAATGTCTTCTGAAATATTAGTGAATCACTTCATATACAATTTTCACAATTATCACAGCAATTAAACAAAACAAAAAGGAATCCAAGAAATTGACTATTCCAAATGAACTCAGATTAACTGCATCTAATCCTTTTGGTCAAATAAGGTTGAAACCTTAACTTTCCTTCACTATTAATATTCACATTTAATAAGCTCTATTCTTGGTCTGAGAGAGTTAATATCATACTTTTCAGAAAAAAAAGCACATTCACTAAGGACATACTTTACATTCTATTATTATAACCTCCTATTGGTTTCATCTCTTGAATAAGTCAATTCTGTTAAATGCAAAATACAAGCATGTTACATCCCAGTGATGGCTAAAATATGTACCTTAGGAAAGATATGCTTGCTGTCCACTTCTTTCATCTCCTCAGCATCACTTTTCTCTTTGCTTTCTATTTTTTCACTTCTTCTTTCTTGGATGCCGTAACATAATTCCTCAAAATAGCATTTTATTTAACCAGCAGCACCACTAGAACTTGTCAACAGACTCATCTTTGTGATTCTTCTTCAAAAATTACCTCATTCCAAAAATTTCTATCAACAAATCAGCAAACATGTCTCCTTTTTTTCTACCAGTATTACTCTGTGGAAATTACAGCTCTTAAAATTCTTCTGTTCAAATTCAGACAAGAACATGCAGGCCCTAAGTTTTACTAGTTGTTTCATGAGTCAATGAATTATGTTCTCAAAAAAATTTGAGACCCATAAGCTTGGACTAAACAAAGCTCCTCAGTACACATCTGGCACTTAGGTATAAAACAGCCTTCAAAAAGTAAGTATGGTTCGTTTGGTCTTTTTAGTAGTTATACTAAATGGTTGTTTCTATTACTTAACACTAATTTATTAAATGTCAGTAACAGAAAGGCCATATTTTCTCTTTAAGTTATGCTAAAGTGTGTCAAAGTTTAAGAAACTGATTTTTCTCTACAAGAAATACAAACAAAACAGTTCAAAATAATTATATGAATCTAAAATAAATATTAAGCTTTAGCAGCTATAATAGCTGATCTAGCAAGTTGCAAATAGAATTTGGATCCTACTACTTGATGGCAAATAATGATTCTTGAAAAGGTCTCCCCTCACAAGCTCAGAGCAGACTCCTAAATGACAAAAATAAGTATGAGCAGGGAAAGTAAAGAAAATAACACAGTGCCAGAAAAAAATAAAAATGCTTTCCAACGTTCACGGAGACATAATGTGCTTCCCTACAATGAAGGAGCAGTCATGGAGAAAACAAAAGAACAAGGCTTTCAAACACGGCAGTGTAACAAACTTTAACAAGCTCGTAGTCTATGCAGTGCATAAAGCAAAACGGACAAAGTATGCAGAATTCCAGCCAAAGCCAGTAACACTGCTACTGTTTAGGTAGACCATACAAATTTTATGAAGAATTTAAGTTCCTCATGCACATAAACACTTCTGTCACAGAAAGATATAGAATAAAATAAAAATCCCAACCTCCTTTCCCACAATTATGTCCTTTTAAAGAACATGATTTTCTCAGACCACTTTTCCTGTTATTTTCCCAGTATTCATTGTTTCCCACATTTTTCTCATTACTTCTTTTCCCCTGTCTTTTTCATTTATTGCTTTCTAATTATTATTCTCTTTTTCTGTACTTTTATTTCTTTCTACTGCTGCTAAAGCTATGTTGCAAAGAGCAGAAAAGACATAATGTCCCAGGAACTTACGCAGCAAACAAGGTTTTGGGTAAAGCACCATTCACCAATCTGAGTATCATCTTTCTTCTGTGTACAACCTCTGAATCACAGAATAATTTTACACACAGACTGGATTATCAGTCTGATGGTTATCAGACTGGATGGGCACTTTAGAAGACACATTATGTATTCACATAACTCTCAGCTCGGTTGAAAGCCACATATCCTACAGTCACAGAGACACACACACTAAAAATCTGTACCAAGTATCACTCTGTGACCTATGGCTGAGTATGGTCTCTCACCACTAACGTACAAGCAATCAGCTCCTTTCTCCATGCAGATCTTACCAGGTTACAGTCCCAGAAAAGGACACTTTGTTTAAACCACAGCAGCTCATATTTACAAGCTCGGACATCCCCAGCAAAACCCAAAAGGAAGCTGTCACAAGCACACCTTCCATAAGAAAAGATGACAATGATGCACAGAAATCAGACAGGTTATGTAAACAAGTTGTCACTGTCAATAGATGCTGGTAGAGCTGCCCTGTGAGACACTGGATTATTACAATAATTATTATAATTCTTCTCTCCTTTCTTTACTTCTTCTCCTAATCTCCACTCGATATTTTGGGTAACTTGAAAATGGATGGGTTGGATTTTGCTAAATTGTATGGGTTAGAACGTGCTAAGATAATGCTTTGTGGAATGCTTTATTTTGGTTTTATGCTACCCTTTAAACTTTTGCCAGGTTCTGTTATTTCCTAAAGTTTACCAGTAAAACTACCTCCTGAGAAAACATGTGCAGCTTTTCTACTTTGCGCTCTGCTCTCTCTTAAGGTGTTAAAGGAACTAAAGGCTCTTGTAATAATCCAGAGGGATGATACTGATGGAGCCTCGTATATTTTTACAGTAAAACCCCTTCGGTGAGCTTGGATTCTGGGGTCTTACATGCCCAAGGGACACACCTAAAAGAAGTAAGCTTAAATTAATTAATTAAATGGCTATGGCAAAGAAATGCTGAATAATGGTTTTATGCAGTATTTCTGCTCTTCTTATGTCAGAAGTTTATGAATACATCTGGTATGAGCTGTGCCATGGACAGCATTTGACTTAGAAAAGAGAGAAAGTGCATTCAACTGGTTTAGAGGCAAAGTAGTTTGAACAACCTACTTTTACCTCCCTTCCCTCAGAAGTTTGTACTGCAAAAAAAATATATTTGACATGTTTAGAGAATGGTCATTTTCTAACCAAAACAATAGCTTTCATAAGTCAAGCACTAAAAAAACCCCATCATGTGCTTTGTTCATTTAGAACATACAAAGGCTAAAAATTACATGTATACAAGCTAATTTTAATCTACATTGCAAAGGATTAAATGAGAATTCACAAAGTCTTTAGAAGATGATTAAGATTTGATAGCAAATTTTAGTTTTATTCATAATATAAAATCACAAAAAAGGTGCTCGCTCTCACTCTAAAAATCATTCCCTAGTAGAATATCTAACCATGGTTAGTCTGAGAAACTCTAAAATAGAACACATAATAGCTCATGACACAAATCACACAGAACTGACTGAATTCTAGTATGATTTTCCTATATTGTAAAGACTTTCCATAAAAGTTTTACCTAAACATCAAGAATTAAAAAAAAACCAATATGCTGGCACACAGCACCAAGCCAAATCTATCCACTTTGAACATATATGCATAAATTGTTTTATATGATAATTCACAGGATATATACTCAAAATGTCTGGGTGTTGCCCTGCTAGATTCATGACCCTAACAGTACCATCCTCCTCCACACAAAAAGAAAGTGAATACAAGAAAGTGTAACTGTGAAAAGCCAGAAGTGAGACAAACTATGGTAATAAAGAGTAGCCAATTTTATTGTTTCACTTCAGAAAAGACCAAGAACCTGGTTCATCTAGCTACCATCTACTTTCATTTTCCAATTAAGTACTTTGCTATTGGCCACTGGTTGACATGTCCATTTCACAGCAGCTGGAATGGGATTCGTTACAAAATAATAAACACCCCACCCCACTTTGTCCCCATTTATAAGATTCTTTTTATTCCTATTAGAGTGAAGCATCACTCATTTTCATCTTGGAATTAGTTATCTTGTAGCATTTACTTATCACCTATTCAGTAATTTAGATATTTTTCTACACCTGTTACTATACCAATTACCAGATGGCATAGCTCAGCAAATAACAATTTCCAAATCAATTAAATATGCTGACTAGAATACCAATTTCCAAACCTATTCCCATATAGAACTTTATTATATTAATTACAATTATCAAAGTACAATTAACAGTCATCTAGTATTTTGTTTTATATTACAGTTTTGAAATTACATCATTTTAGAAAATGTGATATGCATTATATTAGGTTTGAATATTTTTAAAATGTCAGACGTTATTTACTACCTTTTGTTGTCAGAAAATCTACTCCATTGTAAATCCCAATCTCTCTTTTATTCTTATATCATACTGCTAGATTCAGTATTTCAAAAATTTCTCTTTTATCTTTATACTCATTATTGCATTTCATGTCACACTCCTGAAAACTGCAGTGCATTTTATGCATAGGGTTATTATATTCTTGATGCACACGTATATCCAACGCTAACCTTATTAGTTATTTTAATCTCAGGAATATGGGATTTAGATTGCTGAAAGAAAAATAATCAAGATCATTTTCCTCTTATAAGACACGTGGTTTTATCTGTTCTACAGCTGTACGTAGTTGCTTAAATGAAGGACAACATGATGTCCTTCGTAACAAGAACAGTTGTTGATGTAAATCATTATTTCACATAAAATTCAATGATAAAGAGCAAATCATCAACACCATTTTTCTGCAGGCTGGGACATGCTCTGAAGGAATAACCATATTCCCAGAACAGTTTCCGGAAAATTATCAACATTTTGATTTGTATGGTGAGGGAAAAAGTTCAAAACTGTTTGGCATATAGTTTTCTTTGAAATACCATCTATGTGGAAGGTCTTAAATTCTCTCAAGACTATTTCCATTTCTTTTCAGCAAGACAGTAATCAAACGATACAGGTAGTTTCTACCTAGCGAACTTTTTCGACCATTATTCACTATATTTTGAATTAAAGAAGGACTCAAAGGTGTGTAATAGAAGTCTGAAGTTAAGCTTGGCTGATACATAATAAGGTTCCTAATTAAAAGAAGAAATACTGTGATGATCTGAAAAATCTTTTCTCTGAGGTAGTAATGGTTTGCCCCACTAATAATACTGGACCAATCAATAGTCCACGTGCGCCCTACGGAAATTATATACGCACAGAAACGGAAGAGAAGGTAGTGAAGATAGTTTAGAAGGTGGGTAGCCATGATCTGAGCCATGAGGAGGCAGGGGGCCAGTGAGCCCCTCTGGGGGCAAAGGGCCCCCAGCCCCCAGCTGAGGCTACGGGAGATCTGGTATAGTGTCAAAGCTGGACCAGGTCCCGTAACCAAGAGCTGGAAGAGTTTCCTTACTGTCAGCAGCAGCAGAAGACATTGAAAAGCAGCAGCAGAGCAGTGCTGAACAGAGTAGAGACAACGGTGGCTGAAAGCCAAAAGATAGCCAGTAGCAACGAGATAACGTGAAGCTGGCTGAAAGACGCAGAGATGTTCCTGCAGGAGGGAGAGCTGGCAACAAAACAGAGGAAAACTCAACAGAGCTGGTTTGGGGTAAGACTGTATTACTTTCCCAAACCCCAGAGACTTCCTGAAGAGGAGGACTGGACTTCCAAACCCTTAGGGAGTCCCGAAATGCAGCAGCAGCTAGAGAGAGGGAGAAAGGAGCTGAAAAACCAGAGTTGTCCTGAGAGCTGAGCCAGGACGGAATGCGAAGGAGATGGCCTTGGCCTCCACTGCTGCTGTTGCTGTTTCTATCATGCTGGTGAGCTGGGACAGAGCAAAGAGCTTTGGTAAGACTGAACTGAAAGCTGCCTTCAATGTTCTAACCCAAGAGGAGTGAAGATCTACCAGGAAATCCCCCGAAGGCTGGGGCTCGGGGTTGGAATTTCCACAAAGTAAGAACAAAGATCCTGACTGCCATACTTAAATCTGCTGCCTTGGAAAAAATGAAGGACACTAACCAGTGCCAAAAAAACTGAAATGAGGGAGCTGTGGCCTGAGAAGTGACAGAAAGACTTTTTTCTTCTTGGACTTTTATTGAAGAAAAGGAGAAATTTAATTTAATGTAAATATATATGTGGGTGTAAATAAACCTTTGTAAATATTTTCCCCTTCCCCCAATAACGAATGGTTGTGTTTTGTCTGAAAACTCTCCACATGAAGTGAAAAAGATATCAGGTCCATACCATCACTAAACCCTCTCACAGGGGCAAACTGTGGGAGGGGGGCTTTAACTTAAAAATTAGATTCTTGGGAATTTCAAACCACCACAAATACAGAATACTAGGATATCTCCTTTTGATTAATCTTAAACATAGCAATGAGTTAAAGGTCACTGCAGTGATTTTTTTTTAACAACCACATTTGTACTCCCTTGCCATAAGAACAAATATTTTAAAATAATATTGGATAAGTCATCAAAATTTATAACTAGGTCTGGTTTCAAGGAATGTGAAACATTATTCTGATTTTTTTTTCCAACACATTTTTTGTTTGCTTCAAACACATTCACTAGGTGGCCTCACCTCTCCTATGTATTATCACAGCAAAATAAAAGGCTGTTCATTGTCTGCCAAGTATCTGCTTCCTCTATAAGAGCAATGATTTTTATTAAAAAATGCCAAGAAACCCAGCAGTGCTGAGATTACTCCCATTAAGACAGCAAAATTGAAGAAAAAAAAAGAAGAGACATCTGACTATAGCCTCAGAGAACATGCACCAAACAGTATTTCCTTAACATGCTCTAATAGATTCAGGCAGAGAAGAGAATTTGATTTGGAAATGCATTATCAGCTGTCACAAAACATGGACATCATTAAAATGAGAAAAAATGACAAACATGATACAACCTACGCTTTTTTTAGCTTAAGTCTGAAATAATACCAAGTTAATAGTCAGAAATCACTTAAAAACATGTCAAGATAGAAGTTTAAATATAACATACTTAAGTGTCATACAATTAGAAACATGAAAAAACCCTGTAAATTTATATGCAGTTTTATCCAACAATTTCCCTCACCTATCCTTTTAGTAACATACAAAAAAGTCTGAAACATATTAAACATATTAAGAATACAAAATAAAAGTCAACATACAAAACTCATTTTAAAAAACCCTAAATCCGATAGAAGTCCAGCCTGAAAACTGGTAGGCCAATGACATTATACAGCAAAGCAGAAACCCCGGTGCAAAAACAAATGTGAAATCTCACTACAAAAAAAAAAAAAAAAAAAAAAAAAAAAAAAAAAAAAAAAAAAAAAAATCTATTGTCTCTTCTTGACTTTGGGAATATCACATTCCAAATCAATCAAAATGGACTTTGCACAGAACTTCATCCTTTTCCTTATGTGAGGCATTAGATTTCATTTAATTTTTAGGAGGCATTCTGGATTAAACATCCTATTCGTATCACAGCACCTTGGTACTGCCGACTGACATGAAACTGGTAATGAACTGCTGTATTCCCCTCATTAATCACTGTAATGCCCCTTTCTGGGAATCTGTGAAATACAGATACATAGCTACGGGTCAGCCTTTCATTCAGCCTTTCATTCTATTCATGTACATGTCAAAATCCTTATACCAAATTAGCATCTACATATGAGAGCTGAAACCAGTATTAAGGACAGGAGAATGCAATAGATATCCAAAAGCACACCATGAAGAAAATATACCCTTTTGCCAGAAGACCCCTGAGATCAAGGTGCAGCAGGAGAACGGATACTTAAGGCCCAAGCACCCTTTCTTCTCTATACAGAAAGTAAAGAAAGGTGCTTCCCTCACCCAGTTTTCCATAGGCTTCTTTTCCAAAACCTTCCCTTCCTCCTCAGTAACGTACAGAGAATCCAACTCCTGTTTCCTCTCTTTAAGAACAGATTTTATACAGAATCTTTAGGACACCAAAATCTACAAATATGTCACACATGTGTCTCAGCTTGCATTTATACTTAGTAAAGTACAAAAGGAGTGCTGATGTGCAAATGAATACACTATCTCAAGTGCAAAGAAATGCAAAGCAGACACAAGAGGAAGAAAGACCATCAATCACTGAGAATTAATTTTCTTTAAGATTACTTCCTGCCCTGGCTTTTTTCAGAGGAAGAAGGAGAGTATCACTTAGGATGATAACCAAAAGGAGGCATTCAAGCACCTCACTGCTTCTAGGAAAATACTTTTATTTTCTCATTTCAGTGTTCAAGAGTATAGCCGATCAAGTGTTAGGTTCAAATTGCAAACACTGGTAAGAGGTAGGAGTCCAAGAGTTGTTAATAAATACGCCAGGTTCCCAATGCACAGCCTTTTGTCTTGCATAATCACGACAGAAAAAACTGATTTAGTAGTTCTGAGATCAGATAACTAATGAAGGTTGAGTTAATTTAAAATGTCCTCATTACTTCTTTAAAAAAAAAAAACACTCTTCTAAAGAAAGTAAAAAAATAGGGTATGGGGAGCAGAAAAAAACCCCAAAACAACAACACAGAAACACAATCCCTGTTATTTCATATGCTACCTGACAGTTCTATACATGAATATACTATATGTTGGGCATGAATACTTTTATCTTAAAAATCTATGCCATATTATCGTCACACAGAATAGGAACAGTGATACTTAATATACACCTGCAGTTATATCTCAAGTCCCAGAAATTATTACACTGCATTTCTTTCTAATTGCAGTTGCCAGCAAAAAAAAAAAATAAAACCAACACAAAAAAACACCACACGCGTAGCTGTACTTTTCTTTTGCACTAGAATTGTATAAATAGTTTAATTATACAAATAGTTAAATGGAGTTTGAGACATGAAGCTAAAAAAAATCCAAACAACTGCTTTAATAATTCCAATATGACTAATTTCAGTAGAACTACCTAAAATATAACATTATGGAAGAACCAGCTCAAAATATATTTCTAATAACAAGCTTATCACATCATTACTTTGGTTTGAAAGTAGGTTCTAACAGACAGACAGAGTAAGATGCTAGCATTTGTTATGACTAGCTTATCAACTTCCTTCACAAATTATGTTTTCCAATACTATAAAATGTCTGCTGCTGAAAAAGAGGTAACTTGGGCAGTATCTGCTGAAAGCACACTTAGTACATTATTACCAAAGAATATCTTCACTAAATTCATTAGCCATCAATCACCACGTTAAATAAGCACTCTGGGTATTTTATATTTTAATGGAAATGTGCCTAACAAAATTAGTTATGTCTCAGCCTGTCCTACAGTCTTCAGAGTAAAGCTCTTTTGTCATTTGTTCAATATCACATATAGAATAATTCTAAAACAGCGGTGTCATACATATTTGGCTAGTAACATTTTAATAACAAGGATGTTTTAATCAAAATTCTTAGGGAACGCAATATTGTCTTACAGCATGGCACAATGCCAAGTGTCTAAGGCTATGGCATTACAATAAATTATCTATTTAGTACATTTCAAGATGTTACTCTCTGCCAAGACACAGGAGATGTTCACATACATGTGCTTGGATATAGCACTGAGAATGACAATGGTTTAGCTCTGAAAGTCATTCAGTTTATTGTGACAGTTTCTTCTTTTTCCCCATTTAACTCTGTTAGAATGGATAATAAAATCACCAACTGGAGCTGTCTGTAAAGCTTTCTTTACATTCCCTCCAATTAATGATTTTTTCAAAAATTAAACAATGTTTTTAGCATAAAGGAAGAGTCTAAGATGCTAGAATGGTGATTTTTAAATTATTTACCTTATTTACATGTTGCTAGTTATATTTGCATAGATATAATGCTCCTTTCAACCATCTAATAATGTTATATTTAATTAACCATTTCTGTATGTTGCACGATATAACCAGCACTGTATTTATACATGAAAATCCCATTGTTTTTTGCTAAAAAAGTTTTAAATCCATAATAATTATTAATTGCATTTGTATTTCTCAGCCTAAGACTTCAATAACTGCTGAAGTTCGTTTGAAATTGTTCTCTGAAATTGTTCAGAGTGATAGTGTGAAAAACTGAATGATTTAATCAAATCCTATAAATAGGGGCAGATCTGGAACTAGAACACAAAACACGAGCACAAACACCTGTGCAAAAAAAGTTTAGGCAAAAGCTCCATTATATCAAATATATACATTCTTCATGATCTATTTTGCCATTTTTATCTGCGTGCAGTACCTAAGGGAGTTCTATTGTTATTTGCAATTCAAATATTACGGCTTAAACAGTGGCAAATTAATCTTCAAAACAATTTTGGTAATAGAGGAAGGCCAGCATTATCCAATGTATTTGAAACAAAAGTAAAGAGATGGATGCTACTGCCTAAGGTCATTCAGTAAGCCAAGGGCAGAGCTGGAGCTAGAACTCAAAATGTTTTAATCCTAGCCTCGTGTTTTAACACTGGTAAATGCTGCCTGTCCCAGGCTGTTAGTGGGAATTGTATTTATGCTCTGACAGTAAAGTAGACTCTTTGAATGTCTGATGCCCAAAGGAGAAGATGAAAAACAAGGAACCATATGTCTGAAGTCTTTCTGAATATGCCTCAAGAGCATCAGAAATAGGAAAGCAGATTTTCAAAAAAAAATTTGCCACACATGAACATCCATTGTAGGATTCTTGACATGTTCTGAAGAGCTAAATGAAAATTTGAATGACAACATAAAAATCAAAGAACTATCATAACAGATTAGTATTAACATGATGTACACTAAGAGGTTATGGTACACACGCTTGCTAAGGACTGTAAAGAATCATTTTACCACCCCAGACATAAACAAAACTGTTCTTCTCACAACATACAGAATGAATGAGTTGAAACAAAGACCTGAATCTAGTTTTTCTCAATTACCACTGCACAGCTTCTCACTACACTTACTTTACTATTAGCCTATCAAGTACTATGAGTTCTTCATAAGAGATTTAATCCCATAGTAAAACTGAAACAGATGTAAAAAGAAATGGTAGCTTCCCAAACTTTGCGCAAGATTGTTCTGAGGGGGAAAAAATAAATATCTAAATATATATATATATATAAATATATATATATATATCCCAAAACAAAAATCTGAAAACAAACAAAAAACATCAAACAAATAAAAAAAAAACCACTGAAACGGTGCATCAGCTAATTGCTGAGAGTGTATCAGCTAATCCAGAAAAAAAGTAAAATTATATTTTGCTATCTCCATAAAGTCTGGACATTATCTGGCTACTTATGAACTTAAGAGAACACATTCCACAGGGTACAACCACCAGGAAGTCTATACAGGCTTCTGAAAGTACATAAGGAATACTAATAGCACAGCTCACTGCTTTTTCATCATGAGTTCACATATTTTCTCAGTATTTACAAGTAGGTGCTCCTTTAGTTAAAACTAGAAATAGAAAGATCAACAAATTAAATCCTTCCAAGGAAATGGATGAAGTTATATTGCCCTCTGCTGATGAACAGCTAAAACTGGATATAAGATCAGAGCTCCAGTAGAAGTATGAATAACATATTGTTACTGAAATTCAAATATTTGCTTTGCTATTGTATAATTCCAATGTACCCCAAATGTAATTTTTGTTTTTCAAAGAATTGTCAGGAAACAGTCAATTAGCCTGCCAATTATCTTCAGATAAGAAATCTAAAGAAGAGAAAATATGTAAATGTTAAGAGTTCTTTTCAAGAGTTGAAAAATAAACATTGGTAATTTCATTTCACTAGAAGATACCTTTACCTGCATGATCTCACCTTACTCACCTTAAATTACTACTTTAAATCAGATAGCATACAAAAGTGTTTTTCCAGTTGAGTTGTGAACTATTAACAGCACTTTTTTCCTTGAAATTAATATGAAATTCTATCTAATTTAGCAATAAGAAAAAGAATCTACTTCACACTGACTTTCAAAGGCTATTTTTAAAAAGGAACTATATAGGAGAGGTTAGGAACCTTATTTTCAGTCTACACAGACTGTCTGACGATAAAACACAATTACTCACATTACAAATCAACCAGTATTCTCTTATAAAGCCTCCAGACACTATCTTGATTAAACAGATTTACATTTATAAATATTTTAATCATTAGTCAGAAGACATTCTTGCTGCCTTCTAAAATTGTTTTTTTTACGAACAGTAGCGCTTAGTGCTGGTAATACTAGTGTGTTATTAACACCTGCTGGAGCCAGGGAGAACTGTGTGAGCCACCTAATTCAGCACCTCATATGGGAAGACTTTACAAGAAAAGCTGTTCGTTTTAGCTCTGCCCTTGTCTAGACTAACATTCGCAGTACAAGCAGTCAAATAAACAACAGCAGCAAAGATACAGTTGAACATACTTCGAAAGGATCAAGTAGATAAAATGGTAGCCTCAATACCATTCCAGCATTTAGCTGATTGGTCCTGCTAAAACACAAATTCTTTACCTTAACTGCAGTTTTATGATGTGTTAATTAGATCACACTAAGTAATTTCATCTCATACCACATATTTTAGCGCTTATCTATATAGGTCTCTGATTCCTTTATACACTTCTTGACATGTGCTTAGCAGCACACATAGTATAACAATATCGCCTTGGAAACAAGTATGTTGTCCCAGCATATAAACAACGATCTTGCATTTTTTAATACAATGTTTTCACAGTGTCTTTTTGGTTTGTTTAAACTACAAAAGGATTCAGGTTAGAGATAAACCAGACAAATAAAAGGAAATAGTACCTACAATGTATTCTAAATAAAAGGGAGTTGTAATCAACATCAAGTCTTCTCCTTTTTTAAAAGCCATTTGCACTAAAACTCAACACATTTAAGATATGAGAAAAAAAGAACACTACAAGTTGTATCTTCCTGTACCTTTTGTCTTGCCCACATATGTATTTTATTTAAAATATTCATATATACCACAGGGAGTATGAGAACTATTTGAAAAGGAAAAAAAATAATAGGTAGCATGACAACACTAGCATTTTTTGGAATTCTTAAGTAGCAGATAGTTCATGACCTAACATATATGTCATACAATTAAACAAAAATATTCAGCTGTCAAAAAAGAGGCATGTTGAAACTGTAAATAAAAGTCAATTACCAATTAATATTGTCACAGAAGTGGAACACCTTACTTTCTTACTACCCTGCTGACCACTATCTGTTCTTTTTTAAAAAAAACCTTAACATCTATCTCTATCCTAGAAAGTAAATGTAATATAAATGTACTACATATACGTTTATATTCATTTTATATTATATTATCTAAATAATATTTTATATTAATATAATTATTTATTATGTTATTTCCAAAAATGTACTATAAAGTACAATTTCAAGTCTAGTCCCAAAAGCATGGGACCTCACAAGATCATCTGGTTCAACATTTCAGGACAAAGGCAGCCAAGATTTATTTTCCACCTGAAGTCACTGCAAATTTCAAACACTGGGTACTCTGAATAACTTTCCTTTCTGCCTAGGTACAAAGTCACCATGCCACGGTGTGGTAAAAAAAAAAAAGTTCTTCAATACATCCTAAATACAAATAAAGGCCTATTAAGACCTTAAACTCCATAGCTGAATCTTCACAGCACACTTTAGTCTTTTTAGCATACGATTTCAATTGCTGTATGTATGATGGCTTATAAGCCCAACCTAGTTTTTTCACATCTACCAAGAACTTTTGTTCACTATGGCCAACATAGCTAAGTAAGAAGATGACCATGTACTTCCGTCCATCATACTTATTCACTGAGCATTCTCTTCAATAATTACTAAGCCTCTGGAATTTCAACTCCTGCAACACCCTCTGGTCTTCACCAAACCACATGGTGCCCATGAAAAATTATGAAGAATCTTTCCAGGAAGTTCTGAACTGCTAAACTATCCTTTTATAAACTCATATTCCTTCTAAGAGTAAATGTATGAGTAGTACTAAAACAATTTTTATTCTCACTTCTTGTAACTTTAAATAGTGCATTCATATCCAGTAAAGAACTTGTATTCAGTTTTTGGCTACAGAAAACAATCACAGGATACCAGTTGTTTCTAACAGCAACAAAATCTTGAGTTCTACAGTAACAAATAAAAGACTTACCTTAAAAAAAAAAAAAAGAGAGAGAGAGAAAAAGAAAATATAGGGGAAAAAAATTTTAAAAGTCTTTAAAAAACAGGTTTTCCTCATTTCACTGCATTTAAAATTTCAAGAAGCTATGTAAATTTTACACACTAAGGAAGCACTCAAAAAAACAACACTTAATGTGTGATACATGATTTTACATTCCTTCTTCTGCAAAGCTATGTATTACATTTTTTCAGACTCCGCAGAGAAGAGTTAATTCAGCATTCTCAATTATTACTAGTTTTGAGAAAACTGTACCAATTTTAACTTCCTTTCAAAAGTCCTACAATAAACTTCTCATATCTTATTTCTTGAGACTCACAATAACAACACACTTAAATCTGGTTGTCTGAATACTCTTCAGGATTTTTTTAGCATATATTCGCATATTTTCAATTATTTGCCACTGGATACAAAACACAAAACAGATAGTATGATAAAGAATTTATACATTATTTTAAGTAACAAACTAATTTATAAGTTACATAAAGACAGAAAAACAGAGTAAAGCAAAAAATTTCCATTATTAATTATATTTTTAACATGAACGTTTGCTGATCATTTACACAAAGATCCAAATTCACTATTGTTCAATAAAAATAGACTCATTAATACTTGAGAATTGCATATGGTGCTTTTTGTACTTCACTTCTTGCTGTATCATCTTTGTTAGTAGGACATTCAAGAATAACAAATAAGTACAATTACCAGTTTCCACTAATGACAGGGAGACCCACTGTGCCTTATTTTAGGGAAGTAAGAGACGAATAAACATGGAAAATAAGCAATTATGCTGCTTCACACTGCTTTTACATAACATCATTTTTAATTACTTTGAAAATGCTTAATCACACATAAACTTGAAAGGCAAGCATAACCACAGGCTAGGCAAACACACAAATGTGTGCCCACATACAAAGGCACTGGGGAAACAATTTCAAAAGCAAGGTTATTTTAGTGTCAACTATCTTTCCAACCTATGCATACAGGCAGGACTAGTCATAACTGTAGAAAGCAGAAAGACCTGATAGAAATTCACAGAGTTGCTTGCTGGTATGCTTTCATCATGAAGAACAGTAAAACCAATAATCCAATCACAAATGAACTCAGACAGATACAAGGACCAGACATGAGACTCCAGAAAGGACATTCACCTCAGGACACAACCGTCACAGATTTCTGCCTAGTTTGTCAACATCCCATATAATTTTGATTACATCTGTAACACTCAGGTGTGAATAGCTCAGTGTTTTTAAGCTGAAGCTCTGATATAAAATGTTTTATATTGGGAAAAAAACTTCAAAATCATTTGAGTCCAACCGTTAACCCAGCACTGCCAAGGCCATCAATAAACCATTCCTTAAGCACCATATCTGCAGGTCTTTTAAATACTTCCAGGCAGAGACGGTGACTCAACCACTTTCCCTGGGCAACCCGGACAGTGCCGGACAACCCTTTCTGTGAGGAAATGTTTCCTAAACCTCCCCTGGTACAACTTGAGAGCATTTCCTCTTGTCCGATCACTTGTAACTTGGAGAAGAGACCGACCTCGCCTCACTACAAGCTCCTTTCAGGCAGTTGTAGAGAGGGAGGTCTCCCCTTATGACAAGCTGTGTGACAGAACTGGCATAGAACTGCTGTGTTACCAATATCATTATTTCTAACAACCACGCCCCCACCACCTCTACTTAGTGAGTCAACATCAGATGAGTCTGAACGAATTTAGGTAAAGTAAGTGTGAAAGTTTAAAACCTGGTATTTGAGGCTACTGCTTAGAAAGTTTTTGTCTTGCCTGGGTACGTGTGAAGACCACTGTGAACTCAACTAGTTGAATTTCTTCAGCTTTCTAGCCCAGAATTAAGGTTCATGGCAAATGCCTGTATTTAGTTTTACAACCTGGCTTTCTGCTCAGCTCCTCTGCCCTTCATAGTTCCCAGTAACCTTCAAGTTATATGACTTCTCCTTCACGTGCACAGATGCAGGCGTAAATTGCGTGTTTACCACTGCACATTTATAAATAAATGCATGTATATCACCTGCCTTGGCTCAAACTAATCTTAAAGTCTCTTCTCAAACTGCTAATAGTACCAACAAGGGGAGGGGAAAAAACCCGAAGTAACAGCAGTAAACCTTAGCACAGCATTCATGCGCTCAGTCAGTACGGTCGGTGTTTCATTCTGGATTGCTTTCCGCAAAGACCCTTCTATCAGCTGGCAACTTCCTTGCCAGACAATTATTACGAGGGCATTCAAGTCTGAGACTTTGTGTCAGTGTTGCACCAGCTACTAGGGAGAAGGCATAGAGCACGTTACAGGATGCACAAGGAAACAACAGGATTATGCTGCGCTGTAGTAAGCATCTCGGTAGCTTCAGAAGGTAGCGTTGGCAGCTTCTGAGGCAACTAGAATGAAAAAAGCACCTACACCATTTCAGGACAACATGTGAGGGCTGTTGAGGTTGGATTTCCTCAAGGAAAAAGGAAAAATCCAAATAAAATTGGATTGTTGTCCATGTAATAAATATTACTACATACAAGACAGCTTCACACACATACACATGTGTGTATGATTTTGGTTTAATAAATGTATATGTGTTAATTAACGATTTCTCTTCACAGTTACAACAGTTACAACAAGATTGCTAAATCTTAATTAAAAATAAAAATCCAAATGAACTGCAGCAGCATAATCAATACAAATTACTATTATTTAAATTAAGCAAAATTTAATTAAAGACATTCCCATTAAATTCATTATCTTTGGATTCAAAGCTTTTCCAGTTCAAACTGTTTTGTAACAATTTTATAAGCAGCACAGCAGTCAGTAAAATTTCACATTACTCTAAATTAGCTAGACACTAAATATGCTAGACACGTATTTTTTATGAAACAAAATACTGATTATGTTGCATATTGGAGTAAAGTAACAAAGAGTAAGAAAAATCCACAACAATCCACATCACTCTACAGACTGATTCTATACAAAGACATATGCTATCACTGCCCATTTGATTTTGGTGACCCATGTTAAACAAAGCAACTGAATTGTACTATTTCAGCTATGACTTCTCTCCACACGCAAGACAAGCACTTCATGAGTCCATGGTTGAACACTGGTCTCACAGAAAACGTGAACCTTCCTACAAAAAAAACATGTAGCATCTCTCATAAAAGTTGCAGAGCCCCAAAAAGGCAGGAGTATACCAGGATCCACTGGTAGTCATTACTACCACTACAAATCTGTCTGAAATTAAATAAAAAATTGCTTGCTTTTTAGAGATGCTGAATTACGCAAGCTGTCACTAGGACACAAATGTGCTCAGCACCTTCCAAAAGTCAGAAATATAAATGTTTACTTAGCTGTAGAATCTCAAAAAAATATACTTATGTCAAAGTAGCTCAAAAAATACAAAAATTAAAAAATCATTATTGCATAACGAAGTTTGTCTTTCATTTATCCAGGTCAAAAATGCTGTAAGAACAGATTTTCTGGAATTTATTTCTGTGGTAGTTTGGTCTAGGCCTTCCTTGGTGACCAGTTTGTAGCCAAGGAAGTGCTCAGATTTACCCAGTATTCCCTACGATTTTTACGTAAGCCGGGCTATAAGAAGAAAGGAGGAAAGGCCTCCGTTCTCTTTCCTTCCGGCGACTTGGAGGTGCAGGTTTTCCCTGCTGTTGAGTCTGCCGTGTTGGGGAGTGAGGCCTGGTAAGGCCTTGCTGACCTTGGGAGCTGGAGGTTGCTGGCGATCGTTCCAGCGTGACTTTCCACTGTCCCAAGGAGAGTAGTGAGATAGTATTTTGCTAATTCTTTTAGTTGCTAGATCTTGGGCTACTGATCGGGATATATATATATATATATATTTTATTTTGGTTTTGTTCCTTTTTTTTTCTCTTCCTCCTTCCCTTTTTTTCCTTGTGAAATTCTATATATATATATTTTTCTTGTATATAACTGTAACAAAAAAGTAAATATATTTAAATATATTGCTTTAGCTGTCTCTTTCTCGTTTTGGTTTTCTTGGTCGTTTTTTTCCCTTTTCTCTCTGAGGTTTGGGGGCGGGGGGACGGGACGACAACACACGACTTCTTGTGGTAAGTTTTGGAGACTTGGCAGGGAGCCAGCTTCAAACCATATCACCTTATCTGGTGTTTTCGCCTGGTTATCTTTGGTTTGCCACGATTGTTTGGGAACAAGTCTAGGAAGGGAGTCAACTTGGTGCAAACACTGCCCATTGTTTGGGAACACTACCGGGAGAGCTGCCAAAAACCTTTTGTTTATATAAACACAGCCTTGTTTGGGAACAAAGGAAAAAAAATATGTAAACATGGCCTTTTTATTCATTTTCTTGGTTATTTTGGCCATTTTTATATATGTTTCTGGGTATTCAGTGACAACTAACCTGGAAGGCATCTACCAATATCTCCCTTTCCTTAATTGTGACATCAAAGGCCTAGTGACTGAGGTCTCTAGGATCAGAATTGGCCCCAATCCTTACCTAAATTGTTTAGCAACAGTTCTACTATTCCTAAAAGCCATGGAAGTGCTGTTTAACATTGGAAAGGTGGTGTGGTACCGCTTTCCTTGTTGCAGGAAAGGCCGAACCTCAAAGGGATTTGCTGGAACTTTGGGAAAGGCCTTGAGAAAACCAGTCTATGGATGGCAAGGAATCTGGGCAAACTTTGGTAAATTGGTAGGGCGCGTGACACCTCCCATTAGTTGGGATTTCACACCAGAGCAGGTGTTTGATCCTGACGAGATGGCACGTCATTCGGCAGAAGGGTGTTTTTCTTATGAGGACCCAAATACGCAGTTTTTTGCGTACTGGGACCTGGCAAGTGCCTATCGAGCTGCTGTGGACTATGCTCGGAAGGCTAAGGTTGAGGCAGAGACTCAAACCCTGACACCTGAGACCAGCACCACCTCTACCACATGCACTGAAAGCGGAACCCAGCCTACACCACCTGAGATACCTCTCGCCCCTGTAGTGACAAGGAAGTCGTGGGTATCGGTGCCCGATAGTTTAAGTCTACAACCAGATGGAGATCAAAGTAAGTCAGAAGATAACGGAGAGGGGACTGATACTGATACCAGTGCCAAAACTCCACCTCTACCTCCACGAGTAGTAAAACTCTCAAAAGCGGAAACTAGTTTTGCGGTCAATAACCCCAGTAGAACTCTGGACCTTACAAAAAGATTACACTCATCGGCCTGGTGAGCGAATTCTCTCGTGGTTGCTCCAATGCCAAGACCATTGGGCTAGAGGTCACATATTGTCAACTGCTGAAGCAGAACAACTAGCAACCATCTCCAGAAACCATGAACTTAATCGCTTAATTGCAGAGGCGAGACCTGACCTCAGTCTTTGGGCACGACTTGTCTTAAGTGGGAGACAAAGGTTTCCATTTAAAGACTATTTACTGTGCCCCATGAGGAAGTGGACCAAGGTAGAAGACGCCGTCCAGTACCTAAGAGAACTGGAATTGTTGGAAGTCTCAATACGATCCCGTCGCTGATGACCCAGAAGGTGTCACTTGCACAATGCCCAGGCGGAAGAAGATAATACAGGGTGCTCCTGCATCATATGTTCATACCTTGGCAGGAATAATGCTTCCAAACATGCAAGAAACACTTGTAGGCATGCTGTGTATGGTTCTACGACATCTAGAAGAAGCAGTAAAACCTAGGAATGAGTCTTCTAGAGACTATTCGTCTAGTTACAGACGAATACCTGAGAGAGAGGAGCCTTACGGGTGCTCTGAATATGAAAATGACTACAAAGACCACAGGGACAGACGCTACAAAGACAGATCAGTAGACCGGTCTCAACCACAATCTCGATCTTGGTCCCGGTCCCACTCGTGATCTCCTTCCATCACACACAGAAGGAGCGAAAACCCTAAGTGTAAATCTAAGCGCAGTGAACTGTGGTCCTATCTGTGTGTCCACGGAGAAAACACAAGGAAGTGGGATGGTGAACCTACTTCCAGACTTGAGGCCAGAGTGAGAGAACTAAAACACAAGGAAGCTGGTAAGAAAGTCATCTATGTGAGTCGTCTACTGCCGCAGGCCAATTTGTGATAATCTCCAGAATTCCAGGGTGATTCGAGCTTCCCAATCGTACATGCTGTGTAATCAAGGCTATCCACTTGCTCCACATAGCATCGGTGGTATGATGCGTAGGGGGTACCTTCCCTTTGAACATCCAACTTAGAACTGGTAGTCAGGGTGCTAGGAGGAGCTGTGTTTCAGTGCCAACCACTTCTGAGGCTGCTTTTATGCCTTCATAGGCTGCCAGAATTTCCAGTTCCACAGGGCTTCAGAACCCCTGTAGCTTCAGCTCCAGGAGCCAAGTGGTAACCCTCGCGTCCCACCAGGCACCTTTTTTCAGAGGCTCCAGGAGGGACCTTTATCTCCAGCTGCAGTGTAAAGTATGTTCTTCACATCTGGTCCCGTCCGAACTGGTCCAAGAGCCATGGCATGTGCAATTTCTTGCTTGATTTGTTTGAATGCCTGCTGCTGTTCAGGACCCCATTGAAAGGTTTTCTTTTTACAGGTCACAAAGTGAAGAGGGCTCACAATCTGGCTATACTCAGGGATGTGCATTCTCCAGAAACCTATGGCCCCCAGGAAAGCGTGTGTCTCCTTCTTGTTGGTCAGCGGAGCCATGGCTACAATCTTATTGATGACATCTGTTGGTATCTGTCGTCATCCATCTTGCCATTTCACCCCTAGGAACTGCATCTCTCTGGCAGGTCCCTTAACCTTATTCTTCTTGATGGCGAAACCGGCGTCAAGGAGAATCTGGATGATTTCCTCTCCTTTCTCAAAAACTTCTTCTGCTGTGTCCCCCCATACAATGATGTCATCAATGTACCGGATATGTTCTGGGGCCTTGCCCTTCTCCAGTGTGGTCTGAATCAGTCCATGGCAGATGGTTGGACTATGCTTCCACCCCTGGGGCAGTCGGTTCCATGTGCACTGAACACCTCTCCATGTGAAAGTAAACTGTGGCCTGCACTCTGCTGCTAGGGGAATGGAGAAGAATGCATTGGCGATGTCGATGGTAGCATACCACTTCGCTGTCTTGGACTCCAGTTCGTATTGGAGCTCCAACATGTCTGGTACAGCAGCACTCAATGGTGGCGTGACTTCATTCAAGCCACGATAGTCCACCGTCAGTCTCCATTCGCCATCGGACTTACGTACAGGTCAAATGGGGCTATTGAGGGGCGAGTGTGTTCTACTAACCACCCCTTGGCTTTCCAACTTGCGGATCATCTTATGGATGGGGATCACAGCATCTCGATTCGTCCGGTACTGTCGCCTATGCACTGTCTTAGTGGCTGTCAGCACTCGCTGGTCCTCAACTCGCAGTAATCCTACAACAGAAGGATCTTCTGAGAGAGCGGGCAGGGCAGATAATCGTTTGGATTCCTCTTCAGTCACTACGGCTATACCAAAAGCCCATTGGTACCCCTTCGGGTCCTTGAAGTATCCTCTCCTGAGGTAATCCATGCCAAGAATGGTCCCGTCACAATGGAATGCTTTTCCCATTGGTCTCCTGTCAAGTTTATTTCAGCCTCTACCACCAACAGCTCTTGAGACCCTCCTGTCACACCAGAAATTGAAACAGTCTCTGTGCTCACATGTCCTGAGGGCATTAACGTACACTGTGCGCCGGTATCTATTGAAGCTTGGTATCTCTGAGGATCCAATCTGCCAGGCCATCTAACCCACACAGTCCAGTAAACTCTGCTATCTTTCTCGTCCCTCTCCTTCTCCTGGCAGAAGGCAGGGCCCCTCAATTGGTTCTGGTCGGAGCATTCACCATCGGATCTTTGCTTCGGCTTGTCAGAGGCTTTCTTTTCATCCTGGAAACGGACTCCACTCTTCCCGCATCTGGGAGAGCTCAGTTCTCTTTCAAAGAAATCCACATCTACCACGTTGGTAAGGTCTGGAGACTTGGCAGGGAGCCAGTTTCAAACCATATCAATTTCCATATTCTATCACATACAAAAACATGAAATTCACAAGCATGACAATTTTCAAAAGTTTTCTTCACCTAAAAATCCCTCTGAATTGCACCACAATTAAAGCAAGGACCTCATAATTTTAAATATCAGATTCAATAACACTGAGGGCCAGCTTCTTTTAAAAAGCCTGACAGACTAGGTCTGTAAGATCAAGAAACTACCAAGCAAATTTATCAATGCCATTAAATAAAAAGACAAAAAAGCCCTGAAGGACTGCAAGGATCTTTCAGTCACAGCCACCAGAGGAGCAGGGAAGATTTTAACCTTTTCCGGGCAGAAGATCCTACAGTAAGAAAAAGTGAAGATTTATATCTGAAAAATGTGTGCCTCGGTATGTCTCTGATATGTTTCTAAGCTTAAGAAACAAATACTGAATTTATTTAATACTGAGTATATATATTACTTCATTTTTAATACATATATTGCTTTATTTTTAATATATCTGGATGCACCACTGTGGTAATGGGCTAACTGGTTAAAAGTTTTGAACCCAACCTGCTGCTCTCCTGCAATACATGGGGATGTACTTTATTTCAGAGGTCAAAGATCTATTGTGGTTAAAGATTAGAAAACTTTTCTTAGATTCTTCCTGTCAGTGATTTGGCCATCAGACACTGATAAATATCACTAATGAGCTTCTACCCTTTTATTCTTATAGACTCCATTTTTGTTGAAACGTGAGGGAAAGGGCAGAAATACAGCAAAGCAAACTATCTACCTGTTCTGCTGGTAATACTGCAATTATTGTAAGTAAATATACTTTACTAAAATCCTCTAAATTAAGATTGTGCATCACTTCTTTGTTTAGATTTATTGATTACTGCTGACTCTTTCTGATCATTTTGTAAACTGAGATAGGAAAAAAAATCCAAACATGTAATACTTTTTCCTAAAAAGACACGAGTGATCAACACTCTCTTTTATAGGATGACCTCACCTGTTTGGTTTGGTTTGTTTTACAAGACATTGAGGATTTAGAGATCATAAACAGAAAAACTATGAAGTTATCCTGTTTTAAAAACACTATCACCATTCAATCAAGTCATATGAGGAGTTGCTGATGACTATTCTATCTATAAATGCATGAAAAAGTTTTACATTAACATTTCCTCTTTTTTAAATAGATAATGAAGAACTGTTTGATAACAATTTAAAATGATTTTTTAAACAAAACTATTTTTATAAGAAGAATTCAATTACAATGCTCTTGAAGTATAAATTTTATAAACTGTAATATAAATATAATATAAACTTAAATAGTAAAGTAAAACACATACAATTTTTAACAGCTCCTGCAAAGAGAATCATGGGAAGAAAAGTCCTGTAAGCATACCTGTGGTAACTCCCTAACCCTTAGCTGCAGAATCATACATGATTCAATCAGGAAACTAACTTGTCCATAATTTACCATTACCTCCTTTGCTCAAAGCAAGAGAACAACTTCCACCACATTCACAAACTTTGTACAAGTAATGGTAACAGAACTCACCCCAGTTTCCTAAAACTGTAGAAACTGCATTTTCAATTTGAGAAGGCAACATGTGAAGGACAAAGAAAAAGAGCTCTAGAGCAACAAAAACCTCAAGAAACATAAATTAAAAAAAGGGGGGGGGGCTAATTTGGCAATTAGAATTCTTATGTGACTGCACCAGTTCTCTTGAAAGCAAAAAGGGTTAGGGTATACCAAAACCAAAATAACTTCTGGAAAGTCAACAAAACAGAAATTAGCAAACAAATCAAAGAAAAATTGGTCTATTTGCAATCAGAGATGCATAAAAGGCACACACATTCTCCGAGCCGATATATATTTTATAGCTGCATTGCTTTAGAAACAGCACTTTTTTCCTAAAAACCAGTATGCATTTCCAAGGAATTTATTGAGTAAATCACCTACTTCAGCCTAATCAGGGAATATAAGTGCAGAATCTCACAAATTAATCCAACAATTGACCTCTCCAAGATGTATTGCTGATCTGTCTCTTCAGCCCGCACTACAGAAGGGTCAGATCCTGAAGTCAAACTTGGAAACACTTTGCTCAGTGGGGCTAGCTGCACACAGTTTAACAGTTTAATAAAGATTAGAGGGTGTAGACCTGTGGGGACCAGGTAGTTACGAACAGCAATAAAAGTATACAAGGACCTATATTGAACTACTGCTTTATTCAGGCATTAGCAATTACATTTTATTAAACTATGCAGAATACAGACCTTTACTAAAAACCCAGGGGGACCTGACTGACAACTTAAGTTTCTCCTTTCTTACCAAACTCAATAAAAACTTGATTTTAATTGTGTCTGCTACAGCTTTAGAGAAAACTTCAAGAATTTTACTCTCCAGCTCTGGACCAAGACCAACATAGTCATATTTTAAAGGCACAACCATCCCAAACTCTGATTTTATTTCTGCATTAAAAAAAAAAGTCCAATATATGGTTATTGTACTGAAATCCAGTTTAAATTTTTTTTTAAAATCTTTACTATATTTTTTCCAAATTCCTTCTGATTTTTCAGAAACTAAAGTATGTAACTTTTAATACCCTACTTATTTTTATTCAGTGTATTAAACAACATTTGAGACCATTCCCTGTCGGAGATTAAATTCATTATGCAGGCAGGTATGTCTTTGATACTAACCTGTTTGGACACAGGTAAAAATTATTTATCCCCTATAGCAAAGAGTGCACTGAAATAGCAAGTACAGAAATTATATTTGCACCTCCCTCAGTCCCTTAGATGTTTTACTTTTCTCAGGACCACACCTTCAGTGCCCTCAATAACCCATGTCTGCTTTTTCATGATTGTTTCTTCTCTCTCTCTTCATTACACAGCTCCTTATGCACCAGCATTCTGCCTCTCTTTTTGGGCAGAGAAATGTCTGAAATTAAGTGGAAGACAGTTGCTACTTTATAGACTTAGTCATGTGATGTAGCTTAATATTGTCTCATCTTTTTATTCACAGCTTCCCTATTTTAAGTAGAGGGTATATTACCTATCTCAAAATTTGAAATTTAGTCAAAACCACTGCATTTGAGAAAAAATCTAAAAGTAAAATTCTGTGTAATTTGCTCACATTACTTGACCATGTCAGTTTTCAGTTAAACCAGTGTAGCACCACAGTCAGCTCAGACCATAAAGGCCTGTACCACATCAAGTAAAACAAAAATGATCATCCTCTTACTCCCTGTAAACTCCATAACAAAAATATTTTTAACCCTATTATCTTTTTGCAGATAGACTCCATGTAGGGCATCCCATTTCAACACTTACATTTTTTTACTGTTCATTATTGTTTACTTGTCATCCTGATGTCACATGCTAAAAATGCCACCATTTTAAGATTTTAAGAATCACCCAAGATTTCTTCTTAAGTCTGGTATTTGTCATAAAGCTCTCAGGATTTCTTTCACACTTTTTCATGACAAAACCATTTTAATAATTCCACCACCTCCAAGCTACTTGCTTTATAATAATATATAACAGTAGGTAGTTCCATGACATGCACACTTTCATGTCAGGTATCTGTGTTTTAATAGTGTCCTTCTCAAGGGTTTTCTAATAATGGTTAGACTTTGCCTCCCTGAAGTAAACAAGTCACCTTTCTCTACCTAGCCTGAAACTCGTATAAAATATAGTAACCCTGACAGCCACCCTCTTCTTCTTTTGTCCACTCTGTCTGACTGAAAACACTCTTCTTCTTCTTATGCCCAGCAAGATCTAGCACATTAGTTCTTTATCCTCTTCTTATCACCCCTTTGAAACTATACTTACACCTTAGAGAGAATTGAAGATGAAGCAAGAACAGATTTAAGACTTGCTTCGAGCCAAAACAGCATTCTTTACATCTTCTATATCCCTGGACTTTCTTCAGCAAAACTTCAACACAACAAAACGTACCTCTAGTTAAATATCTCACCCAAAAAAGAAAGGTAACTATGAATAATCTTGTGAAGATTTTGCCAAAATGCATTCTGTGTAGACTCACTCAAATCCCACTACTCTGACAGCTATCCACCCAACAGTGCTCACAGACCATTAACAGCATCACCTAGCACATTGTTTCATATTACAAGGTATTCTTAAATCCCAGCATTAAAAATACTTTAAATATGCTTAGTTTAAATATTGCATTCATTACAACAAAGTACTAGAATTATTTGTAACTAATTTTAATTTTTAAACACATTTGTCAAAGAATTAGAAGACAGTCTGTTTCAAAGACATTCAACAGACATACTAAACGCCACCTATGTGGATTTTTTTGTAAAATCTTGTCCAATCTTAGACTCTGAAATAGATTCTTATATCCTGATAAACAATTTAATGGCTTATACACTAAGCTAAGTATATCAACCCTGTCATCATCTACATAAAAAATGGAGAACATAGAGAAGAGGATTTGGGGGGTTACTTTATTTTAACTTTCCCCTTTAAGAGTAAATTTTTATAGAGTTTCTCTCTCTCGATTCTTTGGAAACAAACAAAAATTTACAAAGGTTAGATTTCTTCTCCACGTATATCATAATTTATCCCACAGCACTCACAATAATGGATCAAAATACCCAGACCTCTACACCTTTCTTACATACTGCAATTGTTCTCAACACACTTTGAAAAAGCCACCAAAACATTGCATTTATGGCACTGTACAGTAACATATTCAGTAGAAGTAACTCAACTTAATTGGAATAGGGTGGAAAAGCCAGATCTAAGCAAAATGAGAACAAAATTTTTTTATCTCTAATTCAGATGTTTGTGGAGTATTTCAAACTGACTGCCCTTTAGAAGTAGGCACTGTTCTAGATCTCTAGGGCAAACCATCTTTTTAGATACATATAGATACACAGATATCTATGAAACTACAGGTTAAAATTCTCCCCCAGAATCCCAAGCACATGGGACGCCACATGGTAAGATCAGGTGATCTTGTTAAGATCTAAAAGCTGATCTGATTGACGCTGTTGAACATATGAGACCATAATACATACAGCCAACAAACAGAGAGTCTTAACCGAAGTTATTTGGTTACATTGGTTATAAATTTACAAAAGAATGAAGTAACTTATGGCACTCTAAGAACGTATGCAATGTCTTGTAATGAACCATATGGAAGTGAACTTTATCTAAAATTTTAATGTATCCTTTTTTAGTGTTAATACTGTATCTGAGTTAGAATCTGGGTTGTTTCTCCCAACCTGAAAGCTGTTCACACTTCAGGTAGAAAGACAAACCTTAAAAACTGCGTACAAACACACTAGCACTGAGGTCTTAATTCAACTTTTTTTTTTTTTCTTTTTGCTATAAAACATTTCAGAAAATTATTTCTCCTCCTTTTTGTAAAGCACAGCAGTACGTTTTACTGTGGGTTTTATCCAAAATCAAACCAGTGCAAGTTACACAGTTCATGTGAGATGACTTCAAACCTCAAAAGGAAGCCTGTAAGTGGAAGACTTTCAAACCTTAAAAATTTTTAACTAGTAGCATATAAACACATTCTACTAACTCAGGTAGCATGCACAGTGAGGACACTAAACCTGCAGTTGAGGCATCTGCCTGTGTTCAGCTTCGATTTCACATATCTGCTAGGCTACAAGGTTCATTTACAGTAAAAATAATAACTACACTTTACCCATCCTGGTGTAGTTATCTCAGGATGTGAGTATTTATTCCTCCTCATTCACATAAGTCTTGCCTATTGCTCTTAGACAAGCATTTTGAATTGTGCATCTATATTTACATGTCTTCTTTCAAATGAAGGAACTAAAAAAATCATGTGAGTTTCAAATCAGTGATACTGCTATTCAACCTTTCTTCTTCATTTTTAGATAATATTCCCCAGACTCAGAAAAACAAAGAGAAAATTGCAAGTACATGCTGTACAAGTTTCGAGCTGGCTTCCCGCCAAGTCTCCCGAAACTCGACAACAAGGACCCACCTCCCAGAGAGGGAAAAGAGGAAAGAAAAAAAAAACCAAGCAGCCAAAGTTATAGCAAAAATATATATATATATATATATATATATATATTTTACATATGAGACAGATACACAAAGGAGAATACCACACACCAGGGGGGAAGGGGGGGGGGAAGGGGAAGGGGAAGGGGAAGGGAGAAGGACAAAAAGGGGCAAGGACCGAACAAGTCAAACAGCCAGCCGAAGGTAAACTAGCAGAGATCTCACCACTTCCCTTCGAACAGGCAGGATGGCCAGACACCATAATGGTTGCAAATTAAAAAAATAAATAAAGACAAATAATCACAGAATATGCCAAGTTGGAAGGGACCAACAAGGATCACTGAGTCCAACTCCTGGCCTGCACAGTAGTAGCAGTATTTGGAAGTGGGTTTTGTTCATGAGAAAGGTTGGGGGGTGGCGGTTTTAAGGGAACTGAACCCTAACACTTAAGTCACCTTTTGGGCTATCACAATAGGTCATTGCCCAGTGCCAAACTGCAAAATTAATCTAGCAAGGCTAGAGAACTGACTTCCTCTTAGACTATGAAAATGCAGTTAATTTTTAGACTGAGTCTTACTTCTGTAAATGGTATAAACAAAAGAATACAATGACAGATGATTCACTTCAATTGCCTGAGCAAGCACTGACACCGGAACCACATTTTGGTATATGTGGCATCTGACTGAGTTCTAAATATTACACTGGATTCATGGAGATTGGTACTCTTCTGCCAAGACAGAGCAAGGAAAAATACCTTAAACTATCTCAGATGGTGTTGGACACCTGTGTTTCAGCAGCTGATTCAAGCCCAAAGAGTCTAGTTCGTGAACCTCAAATTTGTGAAAATAATTTCTCAGTTCAAATTCTATTTTCTTTAAAAAGACAGAATGAAAGTAATCTCTCTTTACAGGCAGTGACATTAATACATGGACAGAAAGGTACCTAGTGACAAGAGGTTTTCCTCAGAAAATTTAGAGTAATTATAATTTGCATTCTGATGAAACATAAGAAAAGGAACTGCACTGATTTACGCAATATTTTATATATATTATATTCTGAAATGGCAAGTTTATTGTAAATTATTGACTTTTTCTATGAAAAAAAATCACTTCATTAGTTGAAAGCTGCTATAAAGCAAAATCTTCTAAACATCTACTAAGCAGGCTAACTTGGTACATTTATTACTTTGATGAATGGAAATTCTGTGATACCACTTAGGAAAAAAAAAAGATTAGATTTCACCACTTGTAGTCACTTGCAATTGTAAGAATGTACCCCAATGTTTAAAATGTTATTTTGTGGAATTCTCCTCTCCTTACTTAACAAAAACTCCATGTAAAAAAAAAAAAAGCAGTAGTATTGTTGGTTTTACTTTTATTTAATAAACAGTGCTGCTTGCACGAGAACTCTGTGATAGAAACGCACACATGTTATTCACACGTACTGTAGCATCACACAGAAAAAAAGTTAGGCTAGGTACAGCTGGAAAAGTTTCATGAGAATACACACAGAATACACTACTCACAAACAACAACAGTACTTGTATATAACATAGTTTAGACTGTGAGAACACAGGAACACTACCGTAAGACACTGCAGAGTATGGATTTACAACCAGGTGGTCCACCAAAATGGGAAGCTACAAAAGAACAACAGAACGTTGTTCTGTTAGAGTAGGCGATCATTACTACTCCTTTCTACTCTTGAAGCCTAATTACAATTCTTAATTCAATATGTCACAGTGCTAGAAGTCTAGAACTCTGCAAGTTACTGCCCACTGAGAGACTGACAATCTCCCATATTAGAGTCAGAAATTTTAATAGCCATTGTTCTCAGGAAATTATGAGTTTTTGATGTAAGAATCAAACAGGGGCAGTAAATGATAGCAGTAAGATGAAAAAAATAAAAGTAACTGATTAACATAAAAGAAATAAACATAGAAAATAAAAGAGAAAATTCTATGACAACTGTAAAGCTGAGAGTGGCACTGTGATTATGAAATGAAATGTCAAAATGCAGAATGTAGAAATTTGCTCTGAAGTGGTGTATTAACAATCTAGACAAGAAATGGAAAGCATGTATGGTTCCCAAAATCTTGTAAAATTTCATTAGCAGGCAAATCAATGATATAAGGTGGCTAATTATGATCTCACAAGTAAAAACATTAATTTATACATCACAAATGATGCTGATATTGTTGCAGACTGGAATCAACTGCATCAACATGCAGTGTTTTAAGATAAAATTTTCAAAAATCAAACCAATAAAATAAGCTGATATAAGAATGACTCATGAGCTTATGCACATAGCTATTTCTGACATTCAGTACTAATACAGTGCCGTAGGGATGGGAAGATACTTTTTAAGCCTAGACCTTTAAATCACTCACCCACATTCTAAAAAAAAGTGGTAAAACTTTTTTTTTTCAACAGACAACTAATATGTTATTGTACAAAAGAAATCTAAACATAATCCTCATTGAAAAAAATATTACGTCAGTAAATTATGGAAGGTGGTAAAGTTGTTTTTCTGCAGTAAGTGTAGCTTCTTCTCTGATAAAATCAATCAAGTCCTATATATTGTCTCTCAATATATATGTCAATATAAATATATTGTTTAGACAAGTTGGACATGGTTATCTTCAAGACAATGACTCTCTTTTACTTAAATAAATCAGGATATTAAATAACTTTTCTTCCCTTTGAAACAGTCATAACTGCTTGAGGCTGCTGCACCACAAAACAAAACATCTTCACATAGGTCTTGAAACAGTCAAGCTGAAAATCTAAGCCAAAGTTTCATTTAACAGCCTGTCAGTTTTTTGATGTGAAGCTAATGAATGCAGTGGCAAACAAATCCATCAAACCTAACATCAAAACAACTGCACTTCATCCTACCAAAGGGAAAAATACAACCTGCAGGCCAGCACTTTGATCTAACCTATCCACAGAAAACACGTTGCTAAGCAGCTACCACGAAAGAATGCATGAGTAATTACTGGCTTAATTTTATGAAAGAGAGCAATAATACTGAAGTAGCCCTAGTTTCAAGTAGAAAAGGTTGGTAGACTTCTCTACTGAGGTTCTACATATCAGCTAAACAACAAAAAGGTTTTCCAGCACCAGCATCTGAAAACAAATCACGTCTTAAAAGAGCTGCAGTACAAAAGAATCATTACAATGACTAGTAAAATCACCTAGTGTGACACTATCCCTGAGAGAAGGCAGTAAAATTCACATACATTTATACTGAGTGAAAGTCACCAAGTGGTTCCACAAAACAGACACCTCAAGAAATGAGAGCAGTATTCGGAAATGCCAGTACTTTCTCTGAAAGCTTGTGAAAGTATGGACAAGGTGTGACGGAGAGTTGTGACATGAGAATTTGGAACAGCAACACACAGCTGGGATAGAATTAATTTTCTCCCCAGTAGCAGGTATAGAGCTGTGGTTTGGATTCAGTATGAGAATAATGTAGATAATACACTGATACGTCTTAGGTTTTGCTCAGCAGGACTTATTCCAATCACGGACTATTCCATTTCCCATGCTCCGACAGCAAGCACGGACACAAGAAGCCGTCAGGGAACATGGTGGGGACACCTGACCCGAACTGGCGAAAGGGATGTTCCATACCATAGAATGTCAGGTTCAGTATTTAAACTGGGGGGAGTTGGCCAGGAGGGGTTGATCATGGTTGTGAGATGAGTCTAGCATCAGTCAGCAAGAGGTGAGCAACTGAATTGTACATCACTTATTTCTCTTGGGGTTTATTCCTTTCTCTTTTCTTGTCTCTTATTTAATTATAATTATTATTATATTATAATATTCTATTTCAATGACTGAACTCTTCTTATCTCAGTCCATGGGGTTTACCTTTTTTCTTTTTTTCCAATTCTCCTCATCCCACCATGGATTGAGGGGAGCAAGCACTTTATTTCAGGCTGGAGTTAAACCAAGACACAAGGGAATGAGGGGATTAAAAAGTAACCAGTGGAAAATGGAATAATCACAACTGTATAAAGAAGAATTAGAGACCTCTAAACAACTGCTTATACCACCAGTCTCCTGGACATTTCCCTGCATGGGACCTCCATCTCACCTCAGCTGTCAGTTCTGTAAGTTTCTGTCCTCTATCAAGGTAAGATGGGACCATGAAACTCTACACAAGGACAAAGAATGTGCTTTTTAGGAAGATTCCCTTCAACTAGTAACTGATTTACCAGCATCTAAGTTTCTGAAATGTTTACAAAACAGCAGCAAGAAAAAAAAATGGGAATTTCAAAGGGGAAAAAAAGTGTCTGTATCAAAAAAGCAGACGATTTTATGCAAAATTTAAATCCGTTTTTGGTTCCCAGTTTCAAATTATAGTGCATAAAGTTCACTGGTCCTATCTACCACAGTTAAAATGTGGACAGATGAAAATCATTCCTGAGAACCCCAGTCTGGCACCTTGCAAGAAGGCAACATTGGCATTCATTAGAAATAGGTATTATAACTAGTAAAAATATAAAATTAATAAACACAGAAGATCAGAAAATATAAAATTAATAAACACAGAGCATCTTTGGTGTCCAAGCCTGGAGATAATAAATATTAGGAATACAAGATATTTCTCAGACTAGAGAAGTGTCTTTTATCCAATTGCTTCAGAAAGATTTTCAGACATAGAAGACCTGTGTGCAATATTTTTATTCATCAGTTCTAATAACTGAACATGAACCCTTTTTCAACACACAAGTTATCTACTCAACACAAATCAAAGCAGATACCTACAAAACATACAAGCTAATAGCCACAGACTCATCTGCTTTCCTAAAAATAACAAAATCCACTGGAGTAAGGAAACTGAAAAATGAGCTTCATGCAGCTACACATTTTCAGCCTACTCAAGTAAATGCAGCTCCATCAGGAAAATGACAAAATTCACAGAAGCCTGAAGAAATATGCTATCTGCCCCTATTTTGTGCTGTTTTAATTTTTTTCATCAATAAACAGCATTCAACAAATCAAAGCTCCAGTATGATGAAGATGATTAAGAGTATCTAAAGCTTAGAGTGCCTCTCATCCTCACAGAATTTTACAACACAACTACTTGTATTTCTGAGCTGAGCACCATCTCCCTTTGTTTCTCTAAGTCCTACCATATCCACACAGCAGCACTTCACCAATATGCTTCTCCACATCCATTTGCAAAGCATCTTCAGGAGAGCACAACTAACTGTTCCTTCCACCAGTATCTCCTATTTCTCTTCCTGTGTGTTCCTTTGGAGCTGGGAGGCTTTTAATATGCCTGTTATTTATCTAGTTCTGTTGTTCTGGGACGGGGTTTTTTGTTTGGTTTTTTTCTTAATATAGTTTTTTACTTTTGCTTAATTCTATCCAACTTAATTTTGTCCAAAAGTGAGCTCCAAACAGCAGCTGTAGCAAACAGCACGCTGGAGGTGCCACCTGGTATTACTTTTGGTATGTTGTCCCCTGAGCAAGTCTCACACAAACTCTAGAAAACAAGCTGGAGCATACATCCCTGCTCCTAGGGTTCAACTATTACATATAATTAGGGTACACAGAATGAAATCAAGACCACAGGTTTAGCATTTTTAAAGTCAGAAAATAATTTATGAAATTTGTATCCAAAGTCTTTGCTTAATCAAAGTTTCAAGTACCAAGGGTCATAATGATCTCTTATTTAACATTTAAATGTGATTTCACAGAATCTTTAACACCATCTCATTTAATTCAGGAAAGCAGTATCATCACACAGGCTAAATATTTACTACAACTTTACAAAAATCTTTTCTGGAATGTTTTTTTCCTGAAAATCTATGAAAAATATTGACTTCATAATTTTTTCTTTAAAACACAGAAATCCACCTGTAAGCAATTAGAAACTATCCTATAAAAAATAAAAGTGTTCCTGTAGGAAGACAAATAGTCATCAGTATACAATATTCTCTAAGGAGAATACAGCAATGAACTGACCTAGATATTGATGCACTTTGCTGACACAGACAATTTCTGCAGTACAATACAGGAGAACTACAGGATCCCAAACATTCAATTAAAATTCTTGCACATTACACATAAAGAAAGAAAAGATAAGTCAAACACAGTATCAGCAGTTTGAAGAATAACAAATGGGACTGCAAGGTTGTGCGGGTTTTGTTTTTTTCTTCTTTCTGTTTTTAAATAAAATTACCATACCTGCAAATAAAACTGACAAAATATCAGTATTTTTTGGGCACATAGATGTCTTACCTTTTTAATTAATACTTTCAGGAAGTTTCCTAAGGTTGTGATAAAACTAATCATAGCTATCCTTTATGGTTTCCCAGACAAACACCTGTGAGACACTGGATTATTATAATAGTTATCAGCTCAGACCAACTCAAGGCAGTGGGGGGGGAGAGAGAAGTGACAGGTCGAATTTCACAAAGGTGCCTGTGATGCCCTGTCCTACATTCCAGGCCCTTGGAGCCTCCCCAGGCAGTCCCAGAGCAGATGTCTGTCACTGCACACCAGGAGCAGTGCCCCACATCACACCCTAGAGCCTCTGACCCAGCCCTGGACTGGTTGCCAAAACAAATAAAACAACAACATGTGCTCTCCATGCTGTTCTGGACTCCTGTAGCTGGGTCTTTGCTGGATCTAGGGGTGGTAGCTATAATTCTCTTTTTCTCTCTTTCTTTTCTTCTTCTTCTCCTAATCTCCTTTGTTGATATTTTGGGTAGCTTAGGATGGGAACTTTGCTAAGTTGTATGGGTTAGCATGTGCTAAGTCAATGCTTCGTGGAAAGCTTTACTTCAGTTGGATGTTACCCTTTAAACTTTTGCCAAATTCTGTTATTTTCTAAAGTTTATCAGTAAAAGCAACTCTTGAGAAAATGGGGGCAGCTTTTTTCCTTTGCACTCTCTCTTAAGGTGTTAAAGGAACTAAAGGTTCTTCTAATAAATTTGGTAGATAAATTGTTGGAGCCTTGTATATTTTTAAAGTAAAATCCATTCAGTGAGCTCGTAGCTCAGGTGCTGGAGTCTTACAACACTGTAATCAAGAAACAGAGTACAATTATACAAAATCAGACCGTAAGTTCTTCGCAGGGGGAGGGGAGTGGAAGGTACCTTAGACCTTATAATCTTACACCTTACCTTAAAATATTTATTACATGGACAACAATCCAATTTTATTTGGATTTTTCCTTTTTCCTTGAGGAAATCCAATCTCAACAGCCCTCACATGTTGTCCTAAAATGGTGTAGGTGCTTTTTTCATTCTAGCTGCCTCAGAAGCTGCCAACGCTACCTTCTGAAGCTACCGAGATGCTTACTACAGCGCAGCATAATCCTGTTGTTTCCTTGTGCATCCTGTAACGTGCTCTATGCCTTCTCCCTAGTAGCTGGTGCAACACTGACACACAGTCTCAGACTTGAATGCCCTCGTAATAATTGTCTGGCAAGGAAGTTGCCAGCTGATAGAAGGGTCTTTGCGGAAAGCAATCCAGAATGAAACACCGGCCGTACTGACTGAGCGCATGAATGCTGTGCTAAGGTTTACTGCTGTTACTTCGGGTTTTTTCCCCTCCCCTTGTTGGTACTATTAGCAGTTTGAGAAGAGACTTTAAGATTAGTTTGAGCCAAGGCAGGTGATATACATGCATTTATTTATAAATGTGCAGTGGTAAACACGCAATTTACGCCTGCATCTGTGCACGTGAAGGAGAAGTCATATAACTTGAAGGTTACTGGGAACTATGAAGGGCAGAGGAGCTGAGCAGAAAGCCAGGTTGTAAAACTAAATACAGGCATTTGCCATGAACCTTAATTCTGGGCTAGAAAGCTGAAGAAATTCAACTAGTTGAGTTCACAGTGGTCTTCACACGTACCCAGGCAAGACAAAAACTTTCTAAGCAGTAGCCTCAAATACCAGGTTTTAAACTTTCACACTTACTTTACCTAAATTCGTTCAGACTCATCTGATGTTGACTCACTAAGTAGAGGTGGTGGGGGCGTGGTTGTTAGAAATAATGATATTGGTAACACAGCAGTTCTATGCCAGTTCTGTCACACAGCTTGTCATAAGGGGAGACCTCCCTCTCTACAACTGCCTGAAAGGAGCTTGTAGTGAGGCGAGGTCGGTCTCTTCTCCAAGTTACAAGTGATCGGACAAGAGGAAATGCTCTCAAGTTGTACCAGGGGAGGTTTAGGAAACATTTCCTCACAGAAAGGGTTGTCCGGCACTGTCCGGGTTGCCCAGGGAAAGTGGTTGAGTCACCGTCTCTGCCTGGAAGTATTTAAAAGACCTGCAGATATGGTGCTTAAGGAATGGTTTATTGATGGCCTTGGCAGTGCTGGGTTAACGGTTGGACTCAAATGATCTTAAAGGTCTTTTCCAATGTAAACTCATTTTATGATTCTATAGTATTTCCTTTGTTTGTCTTCTTTACCTTACTTGTATGGCATAAACAAATACAAGGAAGTTTTATGAAGAAGTAGTTCACTATCTTTCCCTTAGTTCTTTTCTTAGACATTTCCACTTTCCACTCAAAAAAAGAATTCTACTATTAGTACTTCCTAGCATATTCTTTCATTTGAAATGAGGAAAAAAGTAAACTTTAATTCTCATTCTTGTGGTAATAAGTGATAAAAAATAAGCAAATAACATTAGGCACTCTGACCATTTGTCAAAGAAGCTGCAACTCATATTTTACTATCATATCTAAGATTTCTCTATAGAGAAGCCATTATTGGTCCAGATGCCACTTTGAAGGTTTTAGGCATTTAAATTTAACTGCACACACCAGACTTTAATTCTTATATGTACACAATACTGCTCCTATGTGCAATAACAGCAGAGTACAGAATTCAGTCTCATAAGACGAAAGTTTTATCCGTACGCTAGAGAATTTTGACAAAATAAAACAGTGTTTAGTCTGTATATACCAAGACTTTCTAGCTAAAATTTCCGAATTTTAGAAGCACTTTTGGAGTGATGAAAAGCAATACAGTTACATTAGCTTTAAAAAATTATCTTCTAACTCTGATGAATTTAAAGATGATCTTAAGTTTACAGTATAATACAACAACAGAGATGCATGCTGGAGGCATAAAATATTTAAATTTTTGTACTGGGGCAGCCGTACACCAAATAGTAGACCATTTTTTAAAAACTTAAAAAACGTGAAGCCAGTACACTGACAGGGAGGTACCTGCAGGTAGCACTACCTCAGCTTTGCTCCACAGTTGAAGATGAATTTTGCCATTCTCCAAGTACAGTTGAATCAACTTTTGAGCTGCATGACACTCGTACCTTTTAAAATCCAGGTCATTTACCTGCCACAATTAACTTTCGTGTGTCCATGGTTGTACTATCCACAGAAATTTCAAAGACAAAATTATCAAATGCATAGGTTTTAGAGGTTTTAAATTAACTCTATAGTTGCCACCTTATCCACTGCCTATTAAAAACAGAACTTTCCTATTAAAGACCAGTCTGAACATGCTGGATGCATGTAGAGATTTTCAGTACTTTCACTACTGTTATTATGTCCATACAGAGCACATTAGTGCCTAAAATCAGAAGTTTCAGCTATTTGAGAACTTTCTCATGAAGACGTTCCCCAGTTTCCCATGTTTAACAAGAATTCACAATCATTACTTAGCTGTTAAACCAGCACAGATGATTTTGCCCTTTATTCTATGTCATCATATTAGCTAATATAAGGACATCTCACTGGAAAGGTTTTTCTCAATAACAAACACGTCAACGCAGAAAATGCCTCTGACTTAATTTCTGAGTCATCCAAACCAAGGCTTATATAACCCTTAACACTAACAAAAGTCACAGAATATTGAACAACAGTAAAAAACTTCTGCTGAACAAACTGCGCAGTTTCTTGATTTTGTGTCTTTATTCCATTACTTATACACTCATCAGTGGATGGCTAGAAGCTGTTCAGAAGGGATAGGTAAGGCAGTAGAGGCAGTGGTGTGGCTCTGTACATTGGGAGTGTTTCGACCATACAAAACACAAAGATAGGGATGATAAGGTTGAGTGCCTATGGGTAAAAGGAAGGAAGATATGCACACCACAGAACAAGACTGCAGTCTAAAATATCTTCAGTAATACACACCTCAGTTCCTTTATTATCTTGTATTACAAGTTTTCTGATTACTGTAAAGATGAGAAAAGTTGAATTTATCTCTTTAAGTTTCATTATTTCTTTTCAGGTATCAAAATTCCTAATTTAACTAAAGTGTTTTCACAAACAGTAGAGCTTAAAGGAGATTTAAGAGCAAAGGCAGTTGCCTTCACATATACTAACCTCAGTATACATAGCTTCAACTTAAAAAATCCATAAATAGAACTAGTTCTGAAGAACACTATACACATTAACCTGCAAAAAAACCTCACTACTGAGAGGAATGCATATTGCTGGAAGTATAATACCCACTATGAAACAGCAACTATAAATAAAATTTCAATGGCAGTGTAAGGTACTACCTGATCTCATCATTCTCCCTTTCTCATCAGCTTCCATAGATTCTCACAAAGAAATGACTACAGGAAAGATTTCCTTACACATCAGTTTTCTGCAGTATGACTTACCAATTTTGCTGCTTTCCCATAATCAATCCATCGAATGGTGGCAAAGTTTGTTGACTCTGCACAGTTAAATCCATGGTTAAATCCTGCATGGTATCCATATGGGAAAGTGATCATAAATTCTCCTGCCTCTTGTGTAACCTGTAACATTAAAATAAAATTTAAAAAAACTCCAAACAAAATAAATAAATTTTAAAAAGCCTCAAAGTGATCCACATTACAAAAGCAGTTCTGCTCCTAAAGCAATGCAAACTACATTTGCCTTTACAACTAACTGAAAACAGACTTTTTTCCACCTTGCAGGGAAATGAGATTAATGCAAGCAGAAACAGTACACTTGAGACAATGTTCTTTACTATAAAATACATAGCTGCATGTAATACTTTACAAATTCAGAAAAAACGTTCAAAATAGCGAATCTTGAAAGCAGGGGTTCAGTGGTAATAAAATCTAGAAGTAAAGGGAACTAGAAAAGACAGTATGAAGAATATATCATTCTTACTGGCTGAGAGGAAGTAGAGACGTTCTGGATCAAAACACCCCAATTATCATTCCTAAGTACTCACACAAATTAATTGTAGAACTTATTCTGTCCACCACCCTGAAGAAGTTTCTCTAAAGTGGCACCAAAAGTTGTCTTCAAAAGACTGGAGAGAGATCTTATTCTCACCCTTCTCTCCTATACTCACTGATTTCAAAAACTGTGATTCAATGACTTGCGACTGAGAGCCTGATTAGCCTTTTAAGTTTCTTCCTATCCTATTTTATGCAAGAAAGCATAAAGTAGAAGAAACTCTAAGGTGATGAGCCTTAGCGGTTTAGGAAAACAATGTTGTTCATCCTAAAGGAGCACACTCGGGCAGTGTCTTTAGGTAGGAAGAGGGGGAAGAAGAATTAATGAAAAATGCCATGCACTAATTCTTAGGTCTTACGGTTGTGGCAGTGTGCTCTCCCCAGTCCAAAGCAATAACCACCAGTGGCAGTCATGATGGCTGCATATGGTTTAAGATGAACTTTGGGAAGATGAATGGCAACACAGTGGCCAGGGGTTGTCTTGTGCAGTGACCCAGATGTCCTGTTGGTATGTAAATATGACTGTAAGTCAATCATCCTCCTCCATAAACAGTGCCCCAACCCATGGCAGAGGCTGCAGCCAGCATCTCCCCTTGAGCAGGGGCACCTCTCAAGGTTACTCCTCAGGGCTGAGAGACTTCTTGCCATGTCAGATACTTGTTAAGATAACTGGGAGTAAGCATACTGAAACTTTGTCATCTTAGCTAAGGGATGTAAAAGGTTGCTAGTGCATGTATAATCCTTTAGACATGAAGAGTTGACCAAGTCTGGTGACAAAGCCTCGATCCAGCCCCTTCTAGACTGCCCTATGAAAAGAAGCTTAGAAAGCAACAGGGTCCTCTCTGAACCTGTAACTCAAGAGGAGGGTCTCCCTGACAGCTCCAGCTAATCCTATCCCCTACACAATAAATACTCAAGTGTCGTGTTCATCAGATCTTGTTAAACCACTGTCACAATGACCACTAAACTCTGTTAACTCCAGCAAGTAAAGTGCAGTACACTTTTTCCACAACAACAGCTGCTACCACCAAGGGGATCCTTGCATTGGAAATCCTATGTAAAATGTCTCAAGATAAAGCTATTAAAGCACTACTTTAGATATTAAATCAAAACAAATTTTAATCTGCCACTGTCCTTCCCCTCTTCCTCTTTAAGCAAAATTTTAGAGAGCAGAAACACTCTGGCATTACTGGTAAGAAAATTTACAAATAACTAAAGGACAACGGGGATAGAAAATAATTCTTAAAGAAGAAATGCTTGACTACAGTTAAGCTCTAACACTGTCTTGGAGTATAAGCAAGGGTAGTTTCAAAGGACTACTCTGGTCTTTACAAGTGCAACCAAAAGAAAAGTGTGCTAAGGCCACTGGCTCAACAAGAAATTAGAGAAAGCAGATAAAAAAAAGAAAAGCCCCAACTAACCAACCAAAACTAAACAAAGTACCTAAAAGCCACCGCCATGGTAATTATAATTTAGTAGATCCAAAAGTAAACCATTTTCCTACTTCCTAGTTTTAAAAGATACACCAGATTTAGAGGGCTTCTTTAAAATGTGTGGTAAACAAACCACAGGTCAAGATATTCTCTTTCAAGAGAGAAATCTTGTCTTCCTCTGCTAGAATGGACTGTTGCTCTCCTCTGGACATGGAGAAGGGACAGCACTTCTGCCAGTCACTAATATTTTCTCCACACAGAGACAGCTTTAATCAACTGAAGTCAGACCACCAAAGACGGTATCAAGGACAGGCTAGTCAGAGACTTGAAATGGTACACTGTCTTCTGAACTATCTGATAAGAGGTAATGAATAAAGCAGATTACACAGAAATGAATAGTCAAAAGACATTCCCCATGCTCTGTTTGATACACCTTTTTACATGAAACACACATCAGACAACAGGCCCACTAAAAAGCAAACAGATCCATTTAAATAAAGTAAATAATCTGAGCAATGACTGATGACTATTCAACAAGATGCATTTGCTGATTACATGAAAATAATGAGACTTTTCAAAGATTAACTTTCATTGTCTGACAATGCTTTGCATAAGCAATACAGTAATAAAAATTGAAAGGACAAACATGACCCTTTTAGGTAAATACATTTATGATTTGAAATCACAAAAAGGGTTAAATATTAAACAATCACTAAAATTAAAACTCACAACTCCAAACGTTTTTCTTATTAATGTCATGTCCTAAATCTCAGCTTTCTGTTGACATAGTTGTCTTACATTCAATTTCTGCTTTTAAAAAGTCCTTCAAAATTCTTATCTTACAGATTTACCAATTCCTTGTGTTCTTTTTTTGCCCAATCAGAAAATATAGAGGGTTAGCAGACATCTATTTCTAATTGTATTATAGGATGAAGGAAAGAGAGAAACCAAGAAAAATATACTAAGCCAGCACAGCTAAAGAAAAAAATTGCATCTTACATTTTGCATGGGTAAATTTTTTGTGGATTCATATTTAGCACATACAGGCAAATGCACATACAGTTGCACATATTATAGCTGTTATGGTAGCACTCCAACAATCGCCGTGGGAATGGTTAAGAAAGATTATTCTCAACGCTAACGATTCCAAAATTTATCTCAATACACCCTCCCACTGCTGACAGTTTAGCAGGTGTTCTATTGCAACAAGCAGCAGTTCAGTTGCCACCTGGTAGGCGTAGGCTGACTTATCAGCATTCAGCACATTTTCACTTCTATCACTTTGAGCCACGAGAGATCACAGCCTGGTTCTCTCTATTCACTTTCTCACTGAATCCCATTAATTATAATTACAATTGGGTACAGGCTGCTTCCTCCAAAGACTAGGTGACAGAACCAAACTTTAACTGTTTATAGCATTTTTTTTTCTAATTATAATATAGGAATATTCAAGACACCAAAATACAAAAAGTCAACTCCCATACCCCACCTCAAATATGTGGTACTGAAAATAGGTACACTACTTTAAACACCAACCTTGAAAATTATACTGTTTGGAGTAATGTTCTGTGAATCCAAAACTATAAATCTAGTTATAAAACCTTCCAGCTTGGAAAGTTTCGCCTTACAGTTTATGATAAAGCACAAGGCTATGAAGGGAATCAGTATTTACCCATATATTACAAAAACTGAACTCAGCAACTGTATTTCCATATGATAATGTATCATTCAAAAAACAAACTACTTATTTTGTGAGTAATTTATTCAAAAAAAGCTTGCTTTCCAAGGCAGGTAGTATCATTCTAAACGCCTACATTTCTTCAATTTCACACTTAGGTTGACTTAAGCATGAAAAGTGAAGTGATATTCCAAAAAGGCATACATCAAATCAGTGGCTTCTTCCCACCTGTGTTGCCAACAGGGTTGTAACACAGAGGTGTTCTGGTTCTTGCTGAGCATGTCTGACACAGCATCAAGGCCTCTTCTGCTCCCTACACCACCCTGCCACCAAGGAGGCTGGGGGTGCACAAGTAGTTGGGAGGGGACACAACTGGGACAGGTGACCCCATGGCATCGTGCTCAGTATATAAAGCCATGATAAAAAGATGGCACAGGGATTGTTTGGAGTGATGACATTTGTCTTCCCAAGCCACTGTTACACATGATGGGGGCCCTGCTGTCCTGGGCATGGCTGAACACCTGCCTGCCCACAGGAAGCAGTGAATTAATTCCTTGTTTTGCTATGCTTGTGTGTATGGCTTTTGCTTTCCCTATTAAACTGTCTTTATCTCAACCTACAAGTTTTCCAGCTTTACCCTTCCAATTCTCTCCCCAATCCCACAAAAAGGGAACGATCGAGCACCTCTGTGGTGTTTAGCTGGGCGATAATATACATGAAAATATTCACTTAAATGTTATTACTATGGGTTAAGTTTCATACCGTTAAAAAAACATCAGCTACACTAGACAGAAAGCACTGCATTATCCTATATTCTAGGCTGGGGAACATGTTAAGCTAAGTTTGTATACACATGTCCACATGGCACCAATATATAAACAACACATACACTAAAACAGAAACCACAATAATAAGTAAGGTGTGTGGCGAGGGCAGTTTACAGGACTATACTGTAGTGGGAAAAGACTGAGAAAAAGTGTATATTGCCCGGTTCTTCCAAACAACTTAAAATAATCTGCACAGTGACAAACCAAAAATCATAGTCCTTTAATGATCAAAAGACTTTTAAAACTCAGTATTAACACAAACAGATGTTCAGGCAGGGGACCTTCTGAATCAAGTTCTAGTCCTCTAAGTAAGCTTAGAAAACTCCAAAATTTAGAACTTTTGAATTTGTAAAGCATTCAGTGTATAAAAATAAGTACAGTTCAAAAAGAAAGCAATGCATTGAAAATGTTTTATTAGCTGGCACCTATAAGAAGTTCGAACTGGAAAACAATAAAAGAAAAATCTTGTAGAAAGGAGAAAAAAACTGAATACTTCAGATGTTTTTAAAAGCAGCTATGTATTAAATTCATCCAAAAAGAAGAAAGTCAGTTATTCTTCCCACTTCCTGTTTGTATAATGTTCTTATCAAACGTTTATTGTATCATGACCTGGCACTTTAAAATAATCATTCACTCATTTTCTATTATGTTACAGCTTTTGAAATATATTTTAAATTAAATAACAGTTATTTTGGCTTTATCCCACCCTAAATCCTTCAGACCACACTATTGATAAAGTTACATTTAAATTGAAAGCATGGAAATAAATTAATAAATTTTGGTAATGTCTTGGAAAAAAAAATCACAGAAACTTTTACAATAAAGACTGTGATGGCTACAAGTGTTTAATGTTAGAAAATTCCAAGTTAAACTATATAAAAGTTATAATACATCTTTTTATGCAGTCACTGCCTAAAAAAAAAATATTTTTACCCCACCTTTACTGTAACAATCTTTATAATGAACACTAACTCAATACAGGAAAGCAGAGTTTAAAAAAAAAGCACTAATGTACCTTGCCAAAAGGAATTCCATAATTTTTCAATATTGATGGAGAAATCAGAGTTATCTTGTGGCGAAGAAAAGCATCACATCCTTGAGAGCTGCTCGGGAAGAAACCTAATAAAGCAAGATAAGCAAAATTATGTATCTTTTCATTAAAACAAGTAGGAAATTCTTGTAATATTTTACAATACTTAATACTGTTTAAACTTGCTTTATAATTTTTTATCATGTCATTCCTAGGTTCTGAGAGATTTGTAAAAATCAAATGCACCTCCTAAGTTTTTCAACTGCTTTTCAGGGGGAGAGGTTACAGGAATTTGTGTCTTCTTTGTTTGTTAAGAAGTGAAATAATTTAAAATAAATTTGGACCTGTAAATTTAGGCATATTTTCTTACCCTTTAGAGAAACATGTTATTGTCAGAGGTTTCTTTTTATAGTAATGTTCATTCTGGACACATGGCAATCAACTACAGTAATAAATCCAGAAGGATTCCACAAGCTCTAGGTTTACCTAGCACTTACAAACCATCTACACAGTAAACCAATACAACTTTCTAACTAGTTATTTGTACAATTTGTTGTATCTGTCTTGCATAAATATTAGTTAATCATTCACAGAAGCAGTTTAATTCTTGGAGCAACACACTCACTACTCAATTTTAAATAAAAAAAAAAAAAAACAATAATCACTTTCAATCAACCATCTTGAGGAAAAAAAAAACTAACAAGAATTTCCCATAATATATAGCCTTCTCTGTAATGTGAAATTTCTTCACTCTGGTGAGTCTTATATATATATATGTCCCTTAACAACCCTAAAAGTCCGTAACAATTTCAAGGTGATCACATTATAGTTGTTATATTCTTTTGTACATTCAATTCTAGCACACTCACCAGTACCAGAGGAAAATTCTTTTTCTGACTGCTCAGAAATAAGGTTAAGCAGCATTAAGCCTCAAAGGTGTAATGTGGACTTCTGCTGATCCATGTGCTAGGAAGTCTGCTAAGCTGCCCTGAGACCAAATTTTATTCAAATTCATCCTTTTATTTTTATTCACCACCAGCAGGCATAGAATTCTTTACACTCTTCTGAAACTGTAAATAATGTTCTAAGGTTCAAAAGTACAACTTGATAGGTACTGTTTTATCATGTATGTTTGGCTTCACTGACTAAAAGACAGTTAAAAGAAGCTAGTCCACGATTTCCAATAAAGAAATTTGGGCACAATTAATGCCTATAACATAACAATAGCAATCATAACTTAGAACCTACAGTATATGAGATTCATGAAATCTCAGTCCTGAGCAACATAACAAAAGAAATATACTGGAACTTACAGTGAAAAACATGATTGAAAGTGATACTTGAGACTTGAGGAAAGAGCTAGTATGAAAGGTAGCAAAAAGCTTAATTTCTAAAAGCAGGGAAAGTTGGACTGAATTTTCCTTGAGAAAACAAATTTTGTACCAAATTCTGATACTGAAATATGTTCAATTAGTTTGATAAAAAGCAAATGATGGGCTGACATCCAAAACTTATGTTGTACCACTATAACTCCAAGAGATCAGAAATAGTTGTGACAAGTCCAACCAGAAGGCAAGCTTGTTGCTGAATTCCAAGGAAGCTGCAAATAACACAGAACAGCAGAACACAACCTGTTCAAAATCCATTACAAGAAATTTACGGGAGAATGCTTGCTGTGGTTACAGAGCCCTTGCAGTGAAATCAAAAGTGTAGCCTACGCATTCTGTAGCACTATAAAATATCTTATGACTTGCCAAAGTCTACACTTACACAAATTTTTCAGACTCATTCACCTCATTTTCTCAAAAGCACTCCCCCTTCTATGAACAAGGAAAGAAAGGAAAGTAGTATTTCCTCCTTACAAGACTCTGTTTATCAGAAGGTCTTTTGTTCTGCCAGGTTAAATGTAAGGTCACGGAAGCTTTTCTTTCAGAAAAGAAAATAAATCCCTGTGGAAGAACTGCTGAACAGACCAAGCTGATGATAAAACTACAAATTTACAGAATTACCATTTAATCCTCCATGTTTAGTGAAATCCCACATTAAAAAATACTGAAATCTATCTAGAACCTAACTACCATTCAAATTCTGTAATACATTCATGCTTTTAAGAGACACATGAAATCTTAATTTAATCCATTAACACTAACCATTAACTCTAAATTAGTTCTACAAGAGCAAGTATTTTGTAGGAGTTGGCATGCAACCCCATTTTCTTGGATGGTCTCTTGAGACATGGCACACGTGTATAATATTCATCTTCTTGGAAATAATTACACAGAAACAAGATGAGAATTCAAAATAATTACTTCATATGAGCCAGTGAGCAATAATCAGAGATCAAGGTAAAACTGAATTAGGCTGCTCATTGATTTATGCCCATTAGATAAAGACCATCAAATTGAAAATTCTCTAATCCATGATTTACAGAAACACTGACATTCTCAACACCTAGAGCAGAATTAGAACTGTCTACAAGGTAAGTATGTGATTCAACACTTGGTGGCCAAACATTTGGGCATGAACACGTAAAATACAGGAAATGTACACTTATCCACCAAAGCTGAGGTCCCTCTCTGGCTTTTTAAAATCCTTATCTCCTTCTCACAAGCAAGAATAGCGCAGAATATGTGAAAGCACAGGCTTGCATAGGCTTCAGAATGTGCTAACAATCAAAACCATGCCCTTAGAAGACTCTTTAAACATGTTCTGACAGATAACATAGCCCAAAATGTCCAATCTTACCAATGTTATTTGTACTAACAAAATTAAAATAATTCTTTAGTTACAAGAGTTATCGCTGGGCTGGTGAAGACACATCCTTTGTCATGCTATTCCACCTCAGTATGACGTTTCCATACCATTTCTGGTTTTATAACCCACACATATGCTAGCCAGAAGTCAAAGCCTGCAGGTACTCAGCACGTTCCTAGCTGTGGATCCTTGTGGGTCCCTTCCAACTCAGAATACTCTGTGATTCTGTGACTGAGAACTCAAACACACAGGGTAGTGCTGCACTGGGAGTCTTTAAAGTGTACATTAAATGGTTCAGGGATAAAGAACATATTTTAAGAAATAAGTTCAAATCTAAAAATTATTGAGGGACAGTGAGCATTGCTACCTGGAAGGCTCATTCTTCCCTTCCATCTGAGAATATCCTTACTGTAGATCACATGCAACTCCCATCAGACAACCACATCAGTATCATACCTTCACTCAGGCAAACTGAAGTGGATTGATTAGCATTTTCAAGATACTTGGAATGCTTATCTGTGGTACTAAGAATGTGTCCATAATATCTTCAATTAAACTATTCAGCTAAAATCATAAAGGGACAAATTATAATACTATTCCCAAAAGAGTAATTATATAACTCCATTAGACTGAATAGGTCGATTTGCTATGTACTACCTTCTATGATGGAGGATATCACAATTTGGCTAATAATAAAGTCATTATTTAAGCACACATACAAAAAATCATATTCTTAGGGAACTTTCATATCAAATTCTGACCAGTCAATGAATGAGGCTACACTTTCTGTAGATTTTCTAACTTCCATACTCAAGACTTCACCTGAAATTTTACAGTAAAAGTGCTGCATTCGTAGTTTATTATTATTATTATTTAAAATTTTAAAAATGAAAATATAAAACTTATAACAAAAGAAAAAGAACACCCTAAGTTGCAAATATCTTTACCAAAATTTAATGTTAATGAAATTAAAAGTAAACCAAATTAACACAAAGTTATCATTTTTTTTATTTATGTACATACTATTTAAAGGACCTAGAATAATACAAAATATTAATCATAATTCACAGGTCAGTATTCTTGAAAACAGGCAGAGATGAAAGAATTACTGAGTTTTCTAGTAATTGTCTTCTTAGATTTTACTTTGGTAGGTATAAATACAAATTTTATATGATTTATTTAAATTACTTTGCAGTGATTTAAACTGATTTAACTTTCTATGTTGAACACAAAAGAAATTAGAAGGGTAATTCTGCATGACAACAATCATCACAAAGAAACAATGGCAATTCGTATGCTATACAAAGCACAAAAAAGTGGCTTTCAACTGCTAGGAAATATGACTGTTGGTATGCCCAGATGAATACATTAAATGAATACATTTAAGTTTATTATCTCTTCAATGCAACTTTTCTAAGTGGACTTATATCATTGAGAAAAAGTTAAATTCTTCAGCTGCTCAAGTTTTCAAATTCAAGACCCTTAGAAGTTATGCAAGTTCTGCTTCAAATACGATTATTTGTATTTATTTTCAGACCTAACAGGTAATGACTTCTGCATGAAATGAAGTAATTAATATCATATATCATACAAAGCTCTTTATAACAGCCCTATATACTTACAACATATTAATCTTTACTTTAGTTTTTTCTTTAACATAACTGAACACCACAGATAGATGTCATCTCCTTTCTAAAACAGTTTTCTGCACTCAAATGATCTGTTAAAAGATCTTCAAAATCCGTCAAACTGTCATTTTTCATTTGGCACTCTGTTTCTCTTCTCTTTATTTTCTAACCCATTTTGTGAAACAAAAAGTCCTTAAGAATACCATAGTATTCCAGATTAACATAAGAGAAAGTATAAAAATTGCAGCTAACAGCTCACTTGAGATTTTTATTACATTTATGTCTACATAAAATTGGAAAAAAATTTACATAAATGAGAAAGCAGCTGAAGGGCAAAATCAAACTGTTGTCTTTATTAGATGCAAGTCTAATGTCTTTCAGATAAAGCATTTGTAGGCGCCACAGTCAATCAAGATTTCAATGGAAAGCAAAAATGAAAGCATTCATGCACAAAAGGCATGTGTGGTAATTGTGATGTGCAGACAAGATAATGGAAAATATTCTAGCCTTCCTTTAATTTCATGTATCAACTTCTGCCTTGACTCAGACAACCTGTCACATTTAATGTATTATTTTATTATTTTCATTATTTAGGAGCATTTGATTAATTCAGTAGGTATCTGGTCATCAGATCTAACCTTGAAAAAATTAGGGTTTTTTCCTTCAAATGTTGCACTCATGCAAAAATATGATCAAAAATATTTTCAATTTTCATGTCATTAAGTATGAAGGTGTCATTTACACTATGTTTTAATAATGTTTGCTCTTAAGTGACTTGCAGCCACACAGCTTACTTTTTATTTTCATCTTTGTAAGATACCTTACTATAAAATTTAGGCTGTATTTTAGGAGGCAGCAGCTGCAAAGTAGATCACAGAGGTCTTAACTGCTACAGCGTGGAAATAATAAGAAATGGTCCCTCATCTTTACTGTTAAGTACTACAGCATCATCTTCTATATTCCATTCTCATCTATTAGCTGGATGCAAATTATCATGAAAACAATCTACTCACAGAAAAATACCCCAGAGGACATTAAAACTGAATGCTAAACACTTAGTTTCATGGCCAACCCTCTTTAACATTTCCTAATTCATCTATCTTATACTGCTGTTACAAAAATAATCTCTGTATGAGTATGTAGTTTTCCTACGTAAACTCAGTTTTAGTCACGGAGCATAACAGAATAAACACTATTTTAAATTTTATCATCACTTTTCAGTATCTGATTCTATGGTTTAGTTGCTATTTACTATTTGAAACACAGTTATGAAGCAAAAATAGGTGAGATTGAAGTCCTAAGTCCCATTCAGCCTATTGTGCAATTCTGACTCTAGCATTTGGACATTAAGACATGATATTGTTCCCCCAATATAACCTACTGGCTTCTGAAAAACAGTGGGTTTCGAGATTTCCATTTCTCCCCATGCCTTATGTTCCTTTCCTGTTATTTTGGTAGGTCACTATCAGCAGTAAGAGGCCTGAGCACCTTCAGGTCAGTTTTCTAACATGATGCTTTCTTTTTCCATGAAGCAAGACATATATCTCCACAAGTTACCTAATTCCTGAATTTGTACAGGTTAATCCAAAATCTAGGGAAATAAAGGTATTTCAAAGAGAAATTTGAAGAGTTTCCTTGGCAACAATTGATTGCAACAATCAATGCCATGTCTCAATGCCACTTCATTTTTAGAAATGAGTGAACAAGCACTGCTGAAACTGCCCATCGTCTTCTCTCACTTTGAAAATAAAACGAAATTCAATACATGCTCACAGATTTCACAGAATATTCAGAGTTGGAAGGGACCCATAAGGATCATAGAGTCCAACTCATAAGTGAATGGCCAATACAGGGATCAAACCCAAAACCCTGGTGTTATTACCACCACGGTCTAACCAACGGAGCTAATCTCAGTGTTATTACAGGACATTTAAACTTGAATGGTTTTAAAACACTGTATAGCTACAATCAAGCAATATGAAATCCACAACAAACACCAGAGGAGCATTTGACATCAAATAAAAAGACTATCTACCCAAAGATCTTGCTCCCATTAAATATTAAATGTATATGTACAGAGAAGTGTTTACATACAGCATGAAAAGTTTGCTTTCTCTAACTAATCTAGTACCAACTAGATGCTGCTCCAAACCTTACAAAGCCAGCAGCAGCTCCTATAACAGATATAGGTGCCAGTGTTGTCCAAACTGCACCAGAAGCCATGCAAAATTTTAGAATTCACCACGTACAGTGAGGAATGAATGCTGTGGAAAAAAAAAATCTCTTTGCATCTGATTTGAGCCTGCTAAGGTTCTTCATTTTTCATCAGCCCTAATGTCTCTGTCTTAAACTTTCCCAATTCTCTACTCTGTTTACTCTTTTATAATTTCTTGTAAATCTTAATTATTGAATCATCCTATCATAAGTCAGCAACCATTGCCCAGTCTATATGTTTCAATTTGTTTACCAGGGAAAACCAAAAGCTTCAAGTTTAGTGTATAAGGAGTTCTATACTTTGCAAATTGGAAAAAGAATCTGGAAAGCAACGGACAACTTTTTCAAATGGAACTATGGCAAAATTTAGGAATAGGAAATAGTTGAAATCTGTTTTCTTGAGACATGCTTTTAAGACTGGAAATTCACAGGTCTTGACATTCACATCTCTAACTGTCCTTCTACTGTTCTCAGTAATAGTTCTAAAACAACTCAGAAAAACACTCATGCACCTATATACCAACAAAAAGAAATGAAAACAAAAATGTACAAAAATTTGCAGAATTTGGTCCTGATACACAATATCTATTAGGAACTTGCAATAGCATTCTTTACATATTATGGTTAATAGCAAGCTATATAACACGGGTTCCCAGGTAAAGAAACATCTCTAATTATTCCCATGTTCATAAGTTGCTCTCTTATTCTAGAAACAAAAATAGAGGTGTACTATTGAAAGTAAACCAAAATTACTGTGTGAGAATTTTCCTATAGACTCTTGACTTTTTTCCTTTAAAACTCAACCTTACAACAATAGCCCTGCTCCTTGTTCAAAAACGTTACCAACACCTCTGGAAGGCAAAAGCCAGTATACACTTTAGCTAAAGTGGATTTATATGCTTGTTCACTGGTCAGAAAGCTGGTAAAAAATAAGATTTACTGTTTGTACATTTCATGGGCTTCCCCTTTTGCAGAGGTACTAACTAAGACTCCATCCTCTACCCAGTCATTAACTTTGATAAACTTTCTGGAGACTTGTCTGTCTTCAAATTTGGACATATCAAATTTGTATAAGAAATTACAATTCAAAAAGTTACTAAAGAAAAGAAGCTACAACAAGAAAGAGCAAGGGCACAGAGGAGACAAAGATACTAGCAATTAAAATCTAATGAACAACAAAATACTAAGCCTCATTTTCATAAGTTTCACCAAGCTAAAAATGCCAGTACAAAATAAAGTTCTAAGGGAAGAACAAAAAAAATATTCACTATTTTATTTCTAAAGAATTCCTCAGAGCACTACACAGTGTTCCTTGTTTGTAATAATACTGTAGACAGATAAAAAGTCACACAACATTAAGTAATAAAACACAGTAGGTGAGTCAAGGACAATGTTTTTCACTTTGTTGGATGTTTGTCCTTCAAACATCTTACATATGGAAATATTGAAATTACTACCTTGAGCCAGTCTTTCAAGCCGTTTCCCATGCTCCGGAGGAATAGCATACCTAAAATTCACATAAAGAAAGGATGAAATGCTTAAAGACATAATTACCACAAAAGCCATCACTCATGTATGATAAATATCTAAGAATATAGAAGCCAAACAGATTAAAGACAGAAAAACTGTACAGAAAAAAAATATATCAGTATCTAAGTTAAAAATACAGAGGTTGGGTTTTGGGGTTTGGTTTTGAGAAAAATATTACCTTATTTCTATTTTAAACATTATATTATGTAGTCCAAAAATGTTATAGCCACTACTTAAAGTCATGTACATTGACAATATTTCATATTATTAAACCACTCCAGTTAAAAAAGATACATATACTTTAATTTTCCAAATGAAACAAAACCACATAAAATAAGTCTAATTTATACTAGTTTAATTGCTTTGAATTTCAATATGCTTCAAAAGACACAAGGATTCAACAGAAAAATATGATCATTAAACATCCCAACATTTTCCTATAGCCAGTGCTGTTGAATAAAAGGGTTACTTGCCCATGTAGAACCATTACAATAGGAGTTCGAGATTATTAAAGAAATACACTTTAAAGAATTGTATATATCTTAAAATCCCTCTGTTCTTACAATAAATTAATTTTTAAAAAATTCCATATGGTATCTGCAACAGCTCAGCAACGATACAAAAGAACTGGAATAAACCTCATGTTATTTTTCATGTTTACTGAAGCCAAAAAATAGAAAACTATTGAAAAGCTGTTTCCTTTCTGCTTTTCTTTATTATTAACATATTTACTGCACTTCCTAGACATACGGTATGTTTTAGTGGAATTTATTATTGACCTTAACTACTTTAATATATGATATAATAGGCTTCTGTTTTAGTTTAATATTGCAATAGCATTAGATTGAGTCTTTTCTATAAAAAAATATGGTTTAGAAAAGAAGAAAATGTATATTCAGCTGTACGACATAGCCCAAATCCACACTGTTAAACTAAGTAAACAGTTTTTCTCTCACTACACTGGGAACGCGTTTCATTCATCTCCCCTGACAACTCACTCAGAAAAACAAGTGAATGACCTAGGGCCCTCATTTCGCGCAAGAAATAAACATCCCCCTACTTCAACCTCTGTTTTGCACATATAATGCAATTTTACAATTTTACTGTATTACAACTGAAAGAGTTGCGTGGAAGGAAAACCACTACAGAAGTCAGTGTTCTGTAAGCTGAACCATAGCAAAACACATGCCTACTGGAAACCCACTTCACACAGTATTAGAAACTCTCAGTTTGACTATGCTCAGTGTTTGCAGTTTTAATCAGAACTTCACTGTCTTCGGAAAATGCATTTTGTTTCTCTCCATTTGTACTTCTAAAGTGCTTGTGACTGTTCTCCAGCCTGTATTACACACATAGCAGTGTATCCATACTAATCTGAATTATATGTTTGCCATCTTTCACACTCCAACGGAGAAAAACAGTATGTACAGAATTATATACTGTAGCGTATGTCATTAAATACATAACACCATAAAGTAAAAAGCATGACCAGATAGTGCTTATGTCTTAAAAAAATTCAGAACTGGATACTGTGCTTTGCTTTGCTTTACTTGACTCTAATTGGATTGGTATTCTTCCTAAAAAGTTTCTCCTGCAAAAGTACGTGCTCCTACAATTTAGTGATAATATGCAGCCACATGCCTCCATTTGTACACATAAGCATGTAAGTACTTGTCAATATTACAAAAATGCAAAACTGAATAACTGAGCTCTCAATAAGTCTCTTGGAAAAATAAGATGGGACATGATTTAACTGGACTACTGCTATTTATTTAGATAATCTACAGTTACAAAGCAATACAATACATTCAATGCAAGTTGGTGTTTCTCACAGTCTTCATCTGAGGTCTGCGGTAACTAACATCTACTCCTCAATCCTTTACCTCTTCCCACTGTTGCTATTGCTTATTGCTCACAGCTAAGACAAGGACTAATGAATGGTGACAGACCACCTTTGTACTATCAGACATGAGAAGTCCCAATGTCACACGTGAGACACTTTGGGATTGTTTCCTAACACAGTTTATTAGAAAACTGAGTGACATGACTCTTGCTGGATTCTTGGTCTACTGTACACTAAACAAAAAGCTCCCAGACTCAGATGACCAACTCAGAGGAAAAAGTATTCGCTCTTAGTCTCAATAGCTAGCTTATATGAAAATTTGAGCAGTTAAAAGCTTATAGAAAAATATTTTTTGTCATCTTGTGTCCAGTTTTCTTTTAGCTACACTACCATTTGTTTGATTTCTCAATCTTAAGGCCAAGCCCAGCCCACTTTAAAGCAAATGTAATGGACATTTAAAGGTAAATAACTAAGAGGCAAAGAGAGTTTTTCTTGGGTAACAGCGAAGAAACAGACAAAAAGGCAAGAAAAGACAAAAAAGGAAATGTTAATGCTAACTATAATTTTATTAGTTCAAGAAGACATACTTGTTAAATAGTATGAAAAGATAGAAGCTGAAGAGTTGTTGTTCATTGCTAGTCATACTACATACTACAAGGACAGAAAAAATATGGTACATATATTTGTTGAGTATCGTCCAAAAAGATCTTCTGAAATACATATTAGTTCAGTAAATTAAGCCTACTGGTGACAAGATAACTACAAATAAGAAATAAATATTAAATCTAAGCCATTAACTTGTAATTGTTAAACATTTACGTATATGTTTTCAAGATTAATGTTTCTACACTATTTCTCCGTATGCTTTAAATAAACACATTAAAAACAACAAATCAGTGCTTTACTGTGCAAAAACTACTCAGCCAACCAAAATGGTCATCACACCAGAAGCCACTTGTATTCATCCAATCATTCTCGTATCAGCAACCAAAAACTCAATGAGAAACAATTTGGGTTCTGTCTTTCCTAAGCCACATGCACATACAGATAATAATTAACAGCATCAGCCACAAGCAAATTTAGCATTACGTTAAATACTTAACCAAACTGCTTCACTAAAGTCCATGTTATACATTGACAGGGTAATACTACCTGATTTTTCCTGCACATTCATATTTTTTTTCCACAGGGGATAAACAAAACAAACAAACCCTCTCTTTTTCTTCTAATCCCTCAGCAAAGTTCCTCCTTTTTATGGAGAGCAGCAACTATAAAACGATTGCTCAGTTTCAAGCACGATAACCCTTTCAGGTTGCTGACAAATCACCATACTGTTTGATTATAGCTGCCTTTTCACAATCAGAATCCTTATTTGACTACTGTTGTCTCTGTGACCCATAATATTCTTGTTTCTAACTTTTATGACAATTTGCAGCAAGAAGTGTGACTAATCCTCACCTCTTCTACTTTGAGCATAAATGTCCCACCACCTTCCCAGGGAAGTTTTATACATTATTCTATTTCTCTCACTAAAGGTTTGGACTTTTCTGTAATTTTCTGAGTTCGTTTTGTTTCCCAGACATAGAACCTAACTAGGAAACATGCCAATTCTGTCAACGGTATGCATAACTTGTGCTGACTTTTTAATCACCTGTCCAGATTTTAACTAGTTTTTGTCAGCTGTTGATCACACTAAAAGTCCTGTTAATTCTACCCAGAAGACCCTGGAAGGACCTAGCTGAGTCTCTTTAAATCCATTTACTTTAGTGCCATATCTGTTCTCAATTTCTACAATGTTAGCATCAGTCTGAGTATGTTTTTCTTTCTTCACCATTTTTGTCTGTAATTTTGTGTAATACTAATATCAGAACACCACCCTTTTTTATCCCATCATACTTAGAACACCATTTCTATCTCTTCTGCTACTGGGATGCAAAATCTGAAACAAAATCATGTTTTAAAGACTCCCACACCCCCTACCATGTAACTAAATATCTTTCCTGATTTTTCCACTTCATGAAATGATGTTGGTACACATTCAACACTGGTAAATCCACAAAAGCAGATTAGTCATGGCAATCAAGAGGTGGCAGTAATGTTGCTCGTTGTATAAATTCTAGGCAACCTGGAGATCAGGATTTCTCACCATCCTATACACACTGAAATCATGAAGAGAATTCCCGAACCTAAATCCCTGCTTTATTCTGAATGTCACCATAGAACCATTTCCTCTTACAACCTAAATAAATTGTGAAGTACAGTCTCACTCTCCTAATCCATCTAATTTTGGCTATCTAAGCATTCTCTCTTCAACAATCTGGTCTCTTTTTCTTGACATCGTCACAAAGATGGAATCATCTTCTCTTTCTGTAGTGTATAATCTCATTTACTTTATGACTGACCAGCCCTGCAAGGTATTTTGTGATTTATGAAATACCTTATTAAACAGGAGGGGTTTTTAACATAACATATTGTGCCTTGTCATTTCCAGTCTTTGGAAAAGTTAGAGTGAAGATCAGATGGAATGTCACAGAAAACATATAAACCAATACATACATTTTTATTATAATATTATTATTACATACTGCAAATTCATACTGTGCCCCTCTCAATGGTGAGTAAAAAACTCTGGTTCGTCATGCAGAAAAGAGTTCAGGCCTCCACCCTCAGATATAAAAGGTGGAAAAAATAGGAAAAATTTTTTTAAAATATTACTTTCTAAAGTAAAATACTATATTCTTTACACATCTTTACTCTTCTTTAAAATTTTAAAAAAATAAGTTAGTCTAATTATTATTATATTTGAAATACCCACAGTACCATGAAAATAATTATTTTGTGCCTGCTTAAGAAATACTTCCACATATTCATTATTAAGACTCTTCAAGAAGATTTATGTCATTTTAGCACTTAAAAAAATTTAGCACCCCTGTTTTTCGTGAGGTAATTGGCACAAAGAGTAAGCCTTGCTTTCAGATACTTAATAAACCCAGAATTACTTTTTAAAAAATATTTTTATTCAGATTTTTTTAATTTAAAAATTTATAATGTAAATTGAAGCATTATCTGTATTTTAGCCAAGGATATTGTACATATACTAACAGTCTAACATTTGAACTACTAACAAAATTCTGCTCTATGCTAGGCATGAATTTTCAAGAGGAGTTGAATAGTTTAACATTACAAAATTCCTCAAATTAGTACACAAAACAAAAATAAATTCTCTTTAGCAGGGCCCATACCCCCAAAGCAATAATTCCAAAAGAAGAAAATATTTAACAACAAATGCCAGAATAAAGACATTTTTTATACTAATAAGCAGTTCACAGATATCATTACATAACACATCATATCAAAAAATAACTGAATTAATAAAGTAGATCATCAATCACACCAATAGTTTCATCTTCCTACTAAGACCTTTTCTAAGAAACTGTGATGTAAAATGAGGTACCATCTTCAAGATTTTTCAACTCAGAAAAAAAATGCAAAAGGAAAATTGCAGTAAAAATTCTGCCTACTGGCAATTTTAATTGTCTCTATTCTACTTTCCAGCAAATCTTTCCTCACCCTATGTCACTCTCTTCTGCCCTCATATTAATCTGTTTCAGAGCTTCTGAATTCTGAATTTCCTCTCTGTAGCACTATTTTGCAAGTTAAAGAATCTATAAAACATATGTATTACACAAACATATACATAAACACATAAACAGCCCTAGTCCTGATTTTGCAAGTGTTTCTCAGACACACTTTTCCCTCATGTTTCATTTGAGGCAGTCAATGAAGGAATCAGTATACGTAATATAAAACTACAGATTTCTCTGCATACCTCTTGGAAGTGCAGAGTATAAGTAATGAAAGTTAATCTATACCTAAACACTGGAGAAAGCTTCAATTCCATAAAGACTATCATAGCAGTTAGATTTAGCTGCTACCCACAAGTTCTCTTTGTGGCTCTCCGAAAGAAGTGGTTGTCCTTTCACAATTCAGAGAACGTATACTGCATATTAATTTTCCATAACACCCGTATGGCTGTCTTGAAGAACAACAAGCAAGAACAACAAGCAAGATTCAGCTCATGCCCAACTTTCTTGAAGAAAACATTATAGTAATATCACATTTAGAAAAGACACATTTTACTGATAAATGAGCAGCTTCAGCATAAATTATTGCAGCATTCCTACAGTAAAGGTGCAAGTGTAAATCAAATCTTTAGTTGTCTTTCATTCAATTTTTGTTTAGTGCTGCATTTCCTAAAAATATGGGTGAATGTGTCCCAGAAAATTAATTTGTATCCACTGTTATTTTTTCAAAGGTGAAGAGGTCAGCATTTAATGATTTTGTTCATTCATAATGTAAACAAGTGTCTGTAAACTAGAAAAGCAATTATCAACTCACACCTCCTTCAAAATACTTAAAGAAAAGAAGATTTCCTATCTTCTTTCCATTATGCCTAAGGAATTTAGGGTTTAAGTAAAGGTCTCTACTTTGGAATTTCACAATATGCAGTGAGATTTTCTTGAAATAGCACTCTTCAAATTCCTAAGAAGTAAAAAAAAAAATTCATGCAATCATTGTATTAGTTAAATGTGTCCTATCATCTTAGAACGTTTTGGAATCACCTATCTTTACACTGATTTTTATCAAAAATACTGATCTTATGGCTAAGACTTTCTTAGTGTGGTTAATTCTATCAAAGCAGCAATTTCACATTTATCAATTCAAAACATGGACCTGCATTTTACCACAACAGGTTACATCCATCTTCACTGCCTTTACTCAAGAGACCCACTATAATAGCAAGTCAACTTGAAGCAATTACCTAAGAAGCAGCATCTGACCAATTTACCACCCTCAGAGTATAAATACAAAATGTTACACAGGTATTTTTATTTTCTATGGGTGTAAAAATAACAAATAATGTTTTATAGAATTACTAGCTATAAATTTTCTACCCAAGTCTGGATGACTAGAAAACCCCAGAATTGAACTAAAATCATTAGAAAGATATATAACATATCTTTTATATATCTTTCTAATGATTTTATGTTCTCTTCACAGGTGTTTTGGGGGAAAAAAAAGAAAAAAGATTTTATGATCAAATGGAAAACATTCTTCTCATATACCTTGGATACACGTATAACACAATTGATACGTATAATATTAAACCAGCTTGTCTATTACAGCTGTTTAACCAAAAATTTAAGACTATGGAGAAAGGATAGCAGAAGTTTTGTACACAGGAAGTACCTTTAACTTGATCTTGCCTCCTACTGGTCCTACCAAGTTCGCATTAGAGAATGACTCTGATTCTAAGAAGCAACTAAAGGCACATTTAATACAAAACATGTTATGCAATCCCAAAGGGAAACTGAACGAAAGAACCTGATTTCAAAGAGCTCTTTCAGAAGTTCCTCAAGTAGTCTTGGGGTTCCCAACTCCTTACTTATACTGGATCTTTAAAATATTTTTCTGTTGAACTCCAATAAGCGTTATGTACTTATCTTTTCCTTCAAAAATCAAAGACTCCATTGGTGTGATGTTCATCACCAACCTCACATATTTCAAAGTATTGAGCTTAAAAAAACCCCTCACAAAACTACTATCTTAGCTTTTCAGTATAGGTTATCATTGTGAAGCAATTGTACCCCATCAACAGATGGTTTAGTCAGCTGAGATATCATCTTTCATAAAAATTTAAACTTGCCATGACTTTGGCTCCCCGAAATGGAGATAATTAATACTGTAGAGATCCATGTCTTCAGTGTGCCATGCAAATGTCGTTTTCCACATGCCAAAATACAGATATGGTGTATTTACACCCTCGATAGAAATTCCACACTCTTCTCCTACAACATCCAATATTGTATTAAGATGGGCAATATTCCATTCCTTAACACCCTGAAAGAGATACATAATAAATATACTGATCAGTTTATCAAGCAATGCAACTTTATATAATAGTCTCAGTCAAAAAATACACACCTGATCTAGCCCTTCAAAAAACTGTATGTTCATACAAATTTGTAAGCACTTGAGAAGGCAGCTGAAGTTACTCAAAGAAAATTCTCTTGACCTTAGCAAGTTTTAGACCAAGTCACAAGTCTGAGATGTTCAGGGCAGAGAATATAAGGAAGTTCATATCTGATTTACACTTAGTACATCAAATCTAACATGGATTAAAACACCGTACACAATAGAAATAACAGTTGCAGACAAAATCTTTGATGAGTTGATAGCTGGAAGACATTAAATTTCACTGGGCCTATCTATGTTTTTTTATTACTTAAAAAGTAATACCAAACAGCATGAAAAATTATTTAAAAATTTATTTTACATGCATATATTCACCATTTCTCTGTAAAGTATACAAACATAAAATGATTACATTACTTCAGAGATATTTCTAATCATGATGTACTGCAGAAATCTATTATTTCCTGAGACTTAAGCTGTTTCCTTACATTATTGCCCATAAAATCTGTATATTAAAAGTCATTCAGAAAGCAATGCAAGTGGTTTTTGTTGTATTTCAGATTCAATCACAAAGTGCAATTCTAATTCCAGGTAATACAGCATGTAAGAGACAGTATAACCAAGATCAAAGCTACAAAACTGAAGAGAAAAAGATTAGACTTCATTATAACAGCAATTATTAGCACCTCTAGGGAGGACATTAGCTGGTGCTCAAGCAGTAAGAAAAACAAGAAATATAATCAAAACTATTAAAAACTCAATTCAGGCAAGTTTTCTTGGAAAGACAGCCTCTAAGCATACCCTTAACCGTTAAGCTGCTCTGCACACCACCCAGCACTGAACCTACAGTTCTGGTAACCTTACTCATTGGGGAATAAAATAATGGCAGACTGCAGACCTGATGCATCTGATTAAGGTTAAGTAACATGATGACATTCAATAGTTGGACAGCTGGAGAAGTAGTAATATAGGTTAAAGCAAGAAGTAATGAAAATTTAATATTCTCAGTTTTCATTTCCTCATTTTTTGAGATTTTTATGTCAAGCATGTTAAGTATGTAGCAACTAGAATTGATATATAAGAAGGTAATGCCTGTATGAAGCTCAGAATTGTTGTTATTGAACAGGCACTTCTGACTGCCTTAATAAGTGAAATAGTCATAGAGGCAGTCAGAAGTGCCTGTTCAATAACAATTCTTAATAAGTGAAATAGTCAAAGGAGTAAAGGATGTTTACAGAATGAATTCAATTCAGACAGTAATTTTTGTTCTTCTTTTAAAATTAAAGCCTTAGCTTTGATGTATTTGTTAAACATAAAGGCACCTGAAATTTTAAAATTAAAAAAATATAAAATTCATATGATAAAAGAAAAAAACACTAATATGAACTCAAACAGTAGATGCTGGTAAAATCTGCACCTTTCAAATATAACAAGCAGCAGCAGCAAGTTAACAGAACTGTAAAATAAAATATTTGTTTGAAGAAACAACTTTAACCAATAAGTCCTCAAATCAGTTTAAAATTTTATTTTTTTAAAAACATATACAATTTTCCTCTCTTTACAAATTGTGCAGTCCATTTGGAGAAACAAATTAATTCACCAAACTAAGAGCAATGTCTCAATCATGTAGGCACATATAGAGGGTTGGAAGAAAACATTTTTACTTGTAAAAATCAACTGTTAATCTAGGTAGTCTACTCTGACAGTGGCCAAAAGTAGACAGGAAACAGCGTAAGTAAAGCAGTACTTCCCCATAATACCCTTACAACCTGTAGCAATTTGCAGTTTGAAGGTTTCTTCAGACAGAGGTGTTACCTTTCTACTTAAAAGTATCCCATGGGCTTTTTTACCTATTATTCATCCCATAACACCCATGTAAGCTCTTAGCAACCATAATATCCTGAATTAAGTAATAGATAACAGAATAAATTACTTTTTATGACACATCTCATGTTTTCACATTCTGTTAAGATGTATCATAACTAGTCACCAAAGAAACTGCTAACGGTTTGTCCTAAACCAAGAGCAAATCCTCCCATGGAGACCAATCCTAGGACAAATAGCTTGTTTCAAAATACCAAACATACCAAATAAACAATCCACAACTTCTACACAAGATATATGAGCTATTTCCTTCTCCTACAGACTATTTTGGACAAATACTCTTAGCTAAAAAGGAAATAGTCACTCAAACTGACTGAAACACTAAAGTCACACTGACTCATCTCCACTCCTTCTAATTCCTTGAACTTAAAAAATTAAATCAATTTTATATTTATGCCTAAATTGTTACCAGTAATTATCACAAATTATTATTAAATATGTTTCTTTACCTCGCAGACCTCTCTATTTTTAATATTCCAAAACATTTAATGCTTACACAATTTTTTAAGTAAAATATCCGTTCTAACTTTTCCAGTAGTTATATAACTAGATTCAGCCTTAACAATTGCAATGCACAGTAAAAGGATCCCTGCTGTAAAAGAGCAGTTTAACAGGTGAATACATAACAATACTTCTCAAAATTTAAGTATATTTTAGCAGGTTATGCTATGCTTAATAACCATTGTTAGAACATCAGTACATATAGCACTTGACCATGAGGTGTATCTGGTAGTTTCTTACAAATACATTCAGACATTATAAACTATTCAATGTTAGGAAAATATAAAATATTTATTCTGCTCAAAATATCACAATTATATCCAAATATCATCATAATTTCAAGAGAATGTGTAACAATAATATTTCTAATTTGTCCACATTTCTAATGGTAGATTCTTTAAAGAATACCTGTAATCACTGACAACTGTACCATATAATCCAGTATCTGGAAAAAAGCTGAAAACAACATATTTTACTTTCTTTAAACAGACCTGAAACACCTTACTAATTGTCATCATTGCTACACATATTACATTTACCTTGTATTTCCTGAGAGAAATATTATAAGGTAAACAGTGGCCTATACAGAAGACCATTATTCCAATATTCCGTAACAAATGTGGATAGAGCCTTCCCAAATCTTCGTTCGCGAAGCCTAGCCATGATGATGATTCCAATATTCACTAATTTTGAAGATGTTTCAAACTTATTGTAAATTACTATCCAGAGTTTTTATTACTCTTAACAGCTTTTGCATCTGCTTATAACGCAACATGGAGATAAAGTGGGACACTTGACAATAAATTCTCATCTGAACACTTGCACAGTTTGGAAGGAGCTTACCCATTGTTTTTCCAAAGACAAAGAATAATATAAATCTCAGTATACTGGTAAAAAGTGAAGTTCAGGGTTGTAAGCAGAGACCTCTTTGCACATAAGAATAAAATAGGCTCCAAATACAGTGATTTTTTCTTAATTTCATTTTTTTAGAAGTAGAAAAATGACATGATGCTATTCTTTGTACTTTATTTAAACAAATCAGCTAAGACTGTGATGTATTCTATTTTTAAGAACGTGATTTCTGTATGTATACATTATTACACACAATCTTTTTTCAGTGTTTAATTTTTCCTGTGATAATCTCAGGGCTTCATTTCAATATTAATCTGGTAAACAAGATATCAGTTGTACAAGTAAGATTAAAAACCCCTTATGACTGACTATAATAGCTCAAATAATAAAGAAGAGTAAAAAAAACCAATTTAAGAGACAGACTGGAAAGGAGTAGGAGAAACATTACAGAAAAATTGTGTTCTTGGTAAACCACTCCTCATTCCAAACAATCATTCACTCACACCAATGAATGTAATAAATTGCCAGGTTTTTACTGTGCCTTCGAAGTTGTTAAAATACAGAAAGAAAAATGCTGCGAACAGAATCTCTGCACTATAAACACATAGATTAGGAAATACAATCTCCTCATTATATCTGTTTTTACTTCTCAGCATTTTTAAGGATACAACCATTGATTTTACAGCACCCTTTTCAAGGGTGGGCAAGTAGATTCTTTGGAAATGCAGGCTAGAACCAAATATCTTAATGACTGCTCATAGTGATCTCAACTAAGAGCAGATCACAGAGAAAGAACATTTAGGTTGGAAAAGACCTTGAAGGTCATCAAGAACTATCATTAACTTGGCTTTGCCAAGACCACCACTAAACCATGTCCCTAAGCATCACACCTATGGGTCTTTTAAATGTCCCCAGGAATGGTGACTTAACTACTTTCCTGGGCACCCTGCTCCATTCTTTTCCTTGAAGAAATGTTTCCTAAAATTCCAAGGTAAACTTCCCCACTGGCACAACTTGAGACAGTTTCTTGTTGTCCTGTTGCTTGTTACTTCATAGGATTAACAAATTCACTAGATTTGTTGCCCTTCTCTTGAAATGCTTCAGCAACTCAATGTCCTTCTTGCAGTGAGGGGCCAAAACTGAACACAGGATTTGAGGTGTGGTCTCACCAGTACGAAGTACAGGGGGACAATGACTTACCTGGTCCTGTTGGCCACACTATTGCTGATGCATGCCAGGATACCATCAGCCTTTCTGGCCACCTGGGCACACTGTTGGCTCATATTCAGCCACTGTCCAGGTCCTTTTCTGCCTGGCAGCTTTCCAGCCACTCCTCCTGTAGCACTGCCTGGGGTTTCTGTGATTCAAGGGCACAACTCAGCCTTGTTGAATCTCATCCTATCAACCTCAGACCATCAATCCAACCTGTTCAGATCCCTCTGTAAAGCCTTTCTACCCTCGAGCAGAGCAACAGCCCAGCCCAGTTTGGTGTCATCTTCAAACTGACTTAAGGGTGCCCTCGATCCCCTTGTCCAGATCATCAAAAAAGACATAAAAGAGGACTGGCTCCAATACTGAGCCCGAGGGCAACTACTTGTGACTGCCCCCCAGCTGGATTTAACTCCACCCTCTGGGCCTGACCATACAGTTTTTAACCCAGCAAAGAGTAGAAGAGTAGACCTATCTCAATTTCACTCCAGAATTCTCTACCCAACCCCTGCTCCCTATCCTATATACCCCACTCCCACACAAGCAGCTCAGGGAAATGGAGAAGGAAGGTTGCTTTCAGTTCATCCCACATTGCCTCTGCCACTTCTTCCGCAGCTCCAACATGGGGTCTCTCCCACAGGAGACAGTCCTCCACGAACTTCTCCATGTGAGTCTTTCCCACTGGCTACAGTTCTTCACAAACTGCTTTTAGCTCCTGGGTATTTCCTGTTAATGCTTGAGTTCTGTCAGAGGATCCTTGCTCATCCATGCAGACCTCTGGCATTTTTTCCTGACTTCCTGCTGGGAGGAGGACTACTCTTGAGCTTAGAGAAGGTGAAACACCAACCAGCTTCCTTGGGCCCTTGTTTCCTCCAGGGCCTTATCAACTGGGACTCTAACAAGGAGATCACTGAAGACACCAAAGTCTGCTCCCCTGACAGCCAGGGTTGTGGTCCTGTCTTTTGTCTTGACATGTCCCCTTAAGATCCCAAACCCTGCCATCTCACAGTCACTCTGCCAAAGCTGCCCTCGACATTCACATCCACAACAAATCCTTTCTTGTTTGTGAGAGATCCAGCAGACAAGTTTGGTCAGGAAGTTGTTACTGATGCTCTCCAGAGACTCTTGGATTGCTTATGCCTGCTGCTCTCCTGCAGCCTTAGGTTTAGCTACAACCCAAGTGCCATCCCTAACTCATTTAGAATCCAAGTTCTACACATAATGTCAAGGTGTTGCTTCAAAATCAAGTTGGTTACTCTGTCAAGGGATATGGTAGGAAATTCAAGTACATCAGTTGCTAGAGCAAGTAACACATTAGAGATGTACCTACAATTTAGCAAAAATAACCGTTAGCCTACAAACTCCACTGAATCAATCACTCTTGTATTACCAATCAAATATGCTTCCCATACCTTATACATGGGAGAAGGCAGGCACTAGAAGTTGTCTTATCAGGAGAAATAAAACTAAAAGAAGAAAAATGGAAGTAAAGTGCTATCTTCAAGACAGCAGCTGAGTCGTGAGAGAGACACAAAACAATATTTTTATGTGCTTCTTCCAAACTTGGCTTTTCTCTACGGAATAGCAGATGCAATTGTTAGCACTGAAGTCAGATGTGTTTTATGACTTGATTCATTATAAACTTCAGATCGGTCACTTTTCTTTGGAACTTTGAAACTAGGAAGATTTTCCCCGTCTAGTAGCTAGATCAGTCAACGTAGGGGTCACGCTTTTTCCCGAGTCACCTACATTGTCATTATCCTACAAAGCACTGCAATTAAATGTAACACCAATTAGAATGTATACAGGACAGAATAATATTTCAAGCAAACCTTGACCTGGAATTTATTTTCTATAAAGCTCTATAGAGCGCACAGAACACTTGTTCTAATAGATTATTTCCTTATTTGTAAAGACTTAATCTGAATTCAAAGATGTCAAGATATTTTAAATAAATAACAGAGATTCTGAAATAATTCAAATATCACAACGGTAAACTTTAAATCATTGATGGTAGTTGTCAAATTTCAAAGCATGAATTGATAGCTTTGTTCTTCTTTTGTTTGGGTTTTATTTGTTTTGTGAGTTCTTTTTCTGTTCCATGTAACACAGGCTTTATAACTTTGCCCCATCTTCCAACCCCCTCAGAACCTGTCATCCTCTGGTTTTAAAAAAATCAAATACTACGAGATCTATGATCTCTTTGGCACAATGCAAGCAAAGTGCTGGATTCCACAAGCAACAGTATGTTTCTTAAATAATACTAATAGTAAAAATTAAGGCTTCATCATGCTTCAGATACAGATGTCTCAATATAAAATTGACTGTCACCCATGGAAAAGAAAACGTAATTTGTAAACTGTTAAACTGAAGAATACGGATTTACAGCACAGCAGTATTTCTCACTAATTTTGATGACCCGTGTAGACATATAAACCACATTTTCACTAAGTTCCTTGTGGTTTTCCACCTAGAACTCTGTCAGATACTTACCTTAAATGTAACATTGCTAACAAACTTTTTTCTTTAAAATGCATTTTGTAGAAAGTACGCATTTGTTTTGTTTCTCGCAAATAGGCTGCTATGACAAATTAATCCTATCATTCCCTTTCTGCCCTATGGTGCCAAAAATGTCAGTAATTTGTATTCATCTCCTTTCCACAAATAATGACAATCCTGAAGGAAACTGAACAAAACATAAGAACAACCTCTAATTTCAAACAGATTCAAGAAGATCTTTTCTTAGCACTATCTTCATGCATTAAAACATGAAAAATATTAGTTGTGCAAGTGCACCATCTGCTGGCCAAGAAGTAACTGTGGTAAAATTATTCTAAGACAACACTTTGATCACTGTAACTTTCTCACCAACAGTTTGGTACCAGAGTTTTTTTCCTTCTTTTCCTTTATATGTCACTGGGCTGTATACCGTCACAGTGGCTGACATTAACTGCTCAAGTCTGCTCACATTTCTCAACGTCAATTACTCTCACTAACATTTCTCCTTTGTTATATATATTTAAATAGTACCCTTTTATCACACACATCAAGGTTCTTTTAGTCTACTTTTTATTGCTTTCTTCCTCACTCTCTGCAACTTCATTTCAGTGCTTCATTTCCTTCTCCTATGCATATAGCATCTGAGTTAGTATCTCTAAATGCTGCCCTTCTCACTTCCCCATTTGTTTTTTTTTTCTGACCTCCCTTCCTCAGCTTCCCAATCTAATGAGTGCAACTCTATGAGAATGAAATCTCTGACCTCCTCTTTGACCAATCAGCATTTCCAAATTGGATATTACTGCATTCATTTCTTTGGAAATGTTGCTCACGCAACAGTAAACTTAAGATATTGAAGATGAAAGCAAACATAATCAAAACAAAGCATATATTTGTAAAACGTTATACCATAAGTATAAGAAAAAAAATCAGAGAAGAAAAGGGGCAAACTTCTATTTCTTGAAACAAAGACTGTTTTTCTGTGCCTTATTTCAGTCTTTACAAAGCAACAGCCATCTAGAATGTCTCTTCGCCAAAACATTCCAAATTAGAATCTTCAATTATTCTCTAACTTATTTTTTAAAATAGCTATTTGGGCACACAATAGAATTTGGACTTGCTACTTTCTCTAAACAATAGACCACTGGACATCTATAGCTATGTTTCAAAGATCACATACTCAGGGCAAAAATTGAATTGCCTTCAGCCATATTGGCTGACCATATTTATCTTTGGACAGTTCTCAAATAATCTGTCTTCTGTGAAGAAATGTGAAATACTTGTAGAGCCTCAGACCATCTGTCACAGGGAAATCATACTGTTTTTTTTAACGACTGGAGAAGGCAGTTACATAGAACATCAAGAAATCCACACATGGTAGATTCTTTTAATATTTGCCCTGTATTTTTTAAATCCTCAATTTTTTTCTGAAATGTTAACATTTCTTCTGTTAGTCGGATTACTTAAATAATCCCTCCAAAATCTAGCTCCTATTGTTACTTACACAGCCAACAGATATCAATGACTATTGTGTAATTCTTTGGATAATGAGATTTGTGCTAAGAGTCCCTTTATTATCCATAGAGATCTTGGCAAGTAACCAGCAACATTTATTTCCTTAGGAAATTTCAATTTTGTCTGCTTTAACTGAAAGGTAAACAGTAAGTGTAAGCACACTTCCAGAAAACTGCAGGCATTCCAAGCATGTACAAAGTACAACTATTTTAATCATATTCCTCAGTGAAAGAGGAAGAAATATAAGTATCTCATCTTTTAATTTTAAAGTAAAAGCTACTTAAAATATCTCTAAATTTCCACATAAGCATACAGAAAATACATACTAAAATGTTAATAAACAAATAAATAAGTTGTAAGTAATCTCAAAGTTCTGGAGAGTTCAAAGTGAAGAAAGAGAAGAGTCAGGATCTGGAAGAGTAGCAATATTCTACCATCTAAAGACAGAACTGTCTGACTCTTGCAGAGTTAATTTCAACCTTTCTTAGAGTCTTTAAAGTGAGTAACACAAAGATTTCAAAAGACAGATTCTCCGTCACAAAACAAGACTGTATCCTTTAAGTACAGTACCCTTTAAAAGAGGGCTGGAAGACACAAACTTCATAAAAAGCTATGCATACTTCATCATAAATGCTCCCATTGATATCTGCTCCATAAATTGGTGCCACAAAAGTCAAGTTCCTCCAGTATTTACGCTCCAGATCTTCATAATCTGTGTATCTTGGGGTGCAGTATCTGCAAAGGAAGAGGTACGTAAAGGTTCATCACAGTCTTTCAACAACCACCTTCACAACGGACTATGCTTCTGAACCTGAAAATTGAATTCTAAGAGATCACTTTATTTCAAATTTTTCAAAACAAAGGAATTACTACTTCTCCTGACTTCTTAGTGTCATAATTAACCATATCATGGGACCTTCTGCCTGACAGCCCCAGTAAGTGAAGTCATCCACCTACCCAAACAACACTTGCTTCAGTCTCCAGCAGCTAATCAGGACATCTACTGACTGTCCTCAGATTGAACCCTTTCCTTTCATTTCCCTTCCGTAAAAAAACATGCATGGAAAAGTCATGCAATTAACAAGTATTTAGTATTTTCCTACCTCACCACTAGTTCTGCAAAGACACAGATATAGGTCTTGCATAAGCCTGCCTCAGAACAGCTCAAACTTACTAAATCAGCCCATGCATCAGCCCTGCCAGGCAAGACCAGTACTTTCTTCTCTTCTTTCTTCTCCAGTAAAACCTCTCAAAAAAGTTGCAATATTTCAAACAATTGATACCAAAAATTCTACAATGCGAAGAAAAAATATTTAAGGGACTTTTTACTCCTTTATAATAGCAAAAGATACCATACTTATATGCTTAATTGAAGGTACCTAATAAACACATGCTTAAACATATTATGTATATAGTTCTAGGAGGTTACTCATGTAAAATCTTGTGGGAACACAACACAAGCACTCTACCATAGAAACATCTATCAATAGCTTTGCCTCAGGATCCTTTGTCAGACCTCTGTTCTCCCATATTCAGGTCTTCAGAAAAGAAAACTTGCTCCCCCATTACTCCAACTCTGAGAAATGAAGTTTCATATTAGAACTGCCAACATGCTACACCTGAACAACTGGAAAGAAAATCCAAACATACAAGACTTAAGGAGACCAGGTAGACTTACATCATGTAATAACTCTTAACAGAGACAAAAAAAGTTAACAAAAATCATCTTAACCACAGCATTCTCAGCAAGAGAGTTGTTTATTATTCTTCATGATATAGCTCCAGAAATCAGATTGTTTATTTCTGCTTTGCACTGAGAAATATGCATACATGAACTCCTGATTACAGGATGCAGCTATGCCCTTATTTCCCAGAGGTTAAGTAGAGAAGTATTTTGGTTCAATGCTGAGTTGCACATCTAAACAAATAAGAGATGAAATCCATTAGACTGAGTACACATGATCCTTTTAAAGGTAACTATGATTTAATTTAGATGTTCAAGGCCCTTCTCTCTTATTCAAAGGAAATAGATAACATCACAATAGTCAAGAAAAGGGTCATTAACAGACAAGTCTTCTCCATTAAGGAACAAAATTATTTTTATGGGAGAACAGAGGCTCTCAGTTACCTGATAATTTAATAAATACAGACTCAGAGTGTCATAGGAGGTTATATGACACATTTTCTCAAGAGTAGTGATGAATATTTAGAACAACCTACAACTAGTAATAAATAAGAAGCTGTCCCAACAGTTCTTAATTTTGTCTATGAAATTAAGTTGCCATCTGATTTCATAAAAACCATGAAAACTGAAATCAGAAACACTTCCATTATAGTGTCCATAATAAAGAATAATAAACATCATGATACATACTAAAATATTCACAGTTTTGCATTATGGAACTATTTTAACAAATTAGTGTCTCATTTTATTATAGGTTAACAAAATGTAAACTTTTTAACATCGATGAAAAAGTATAATTGAAAATGACATCAGATACCACAGAGTTCTTATGTTCTATTCCCATCTCTAACAGTTACTAAACAATTTTAAAAACTACAAAATAGGTTCCCACTCCCACTTAACAGAGAAAGAGTACTGTAAGTGTGATAAACACAATTTTTCACAAGTAATACAAGGGTGGAAATACCAATCCATTTTAATTGAAGAAAAAAGATTATCCATTTTGCACTATTGTAAAGGCATGGATATCATGGGACACAATTGCTGAGGAGTCTCCTTAAAAACTTTTCATGTCCTAGTTTGTCCTGATCTTGACAGCAGCTTCTCTTCTTACATCTTAATTCCTTAATTAACTTATGAGACAAACCTTGCTTCAAACTAAGGCAGTGTTATCTTCCTCTATTCAAATATCTTTTCTCTCTAAGATGCTTTGACTCACCTCCCAGAAACTATTTCCACTCAGTTTTGAGAAAATACTGAAGTAAAATGTATTCTTTCCAAGTGGTCAAAAGGACAGGGAAGAATTCCTTCTATCCATTCCCTCTTCTTGGAATGCTCACCAATTTGAAACTTTTCAGTACAGTGCCTAGCCCTCTATAAACTCTCCCTTAATATCCATAACCAAAACATAGACATTCACTAGATGCAGCTAAGTTCTCTTAGATTAATGCAAAACTTCTGGACAAGTTAAAAAAGATGCTGGGTTTTTTTCGGAATTACGTGATGATAGGCCATTCCAGTACCTAGGAATTAAATATTAAACATGAATAGGTGTAATCAAATTAAAACTCAGATGTTAGTCTGTATCATCTTCACTATTTTCTACATAACCGTCTTTTAGAACAGAAAGAAAAAAGGCAGACAGAAAGCATCATGTCTCAGGTTTCCTAGATGCTTTCTTGCTGTCATGGTATCAGATGCCTTCAATAACACAAACAAAAACAGTATTCACATTGTTGTACCCCTAGGAGCCAGGAAAAAAGTAAAAAAAAAAAAAAAATCACCATTTGCCTTGCACAATTCAAAGAAATCACAATATGTGAAGATAAATATTTGTCTTTCTAAGCAAGACATACATACTTGTCACTGTTGGCCAGCTGCTTGAACTCCTTCACTGTCATGGGCTTTTTCTGAATGTTGTACTGTGTGAAAAGCCCCGACTGGCCAGTGACTATCTGTTGAATTGGAGCAGGAATCACCAAATCTTCAATATCATTATAATGTTTTCTTGGCTTCCACTCCTTTGGTGGGATAACCTTTAAATTCAAAAACAAAACACAGGACATCACAGTTGCGGTATCAGTTCAAAACATCCTGGTCATCAAATATGACCACATGATCAAATGAACACTTGTTTACCAGCTGTTTCACACTAACTAACTGATTATGTAAGTGCTCCTATATAATGTAGAAAGCAACTAAAAATAGGGATAGTATCACCTCAATTCACAAGCAGCAACTTGCTCATCTACAGCAATTCAATCAAAGACAACTGTGCAAACATGATTTAGAAAGCCTTACAATTGAAAAATAGTTCAGAATCCATGGTATGATACATATTTAGTGTTAAAAAATGCATGGATGTTGCATTTGGGGATATGGTTTAGTGGTGAACATGGTGGTGTAAGGTCAATGGTTGGACTCAATGATCTTAGAGGTCTTTTTCAAACCTAATTATTCCAAGATATAAAATTTTTATCACCAATTAAAATACTCATACAAAAAACTGGCACTCCCCTGTCTAAATGTTATTTGGTATAAACAGTATATATAACTTTATTTTTTACTGAAAAGTGAAAAAGGTACAGCTATTTTAGACCTTAAGATTTGAGAGTCTGTGTAACTCACTCCCCATAACACTGTGGGATGTAACTGTTATAGTAAGAGTTTGCACTAATTTAGATATATTAGCTTTTATAGTTACGTGATTTAATCCTCATAACTGAAGATTAAAGCTATGTGCAGATTTACCAATTGTAAAGTTAACATATTTATTTCAAGTACCACAAAACTGCTCACAGTCTATGAGAACTACTCAGCAGATTCTAAAGTGTTAGCAATAAAGTCACTAAGAATTTCAGAGAAGACTGTAGTAACACCAGTGTCCTTTAACAGGGCTGTGTAATTTTGAACATTCTTTGCATGTATTATTTTACCTGAAAACAGATAACTCTCTAGATGTTAACTGCATCACTTATAAAACACAGGAACAGAAAATTTTTATATATATATTTTTGGTCTGGTTTTTGTTTTGAACTTTTACTTGTCCAAAGGCTCAATGCCATATTTTTTGAATCACTCATTATATTCACTCTTTTCTGTCATGCTCAAATCAACTTTTCACAAGTCACAAATGGGCAAATTGTAATGCTAATGTACTCAAACAGTTTATTCCTCAAAGAAATCCAGTCAAGACCATTTGCGCTAACAAGCATAAAGCAAAGGACAAACATCAAGCTGAAGAAAAGTTTTAAGAAAGCAACATACTTCCAAACCTAAAGTTTTTAATTCAAACGTAAATAGGCATTTTTATCCAGTTTTTACACAAATGCAATTCCCTCTTTTCCTTTTTTCCTTCTCAGCTTCTATAGGACTTCCGTTGTACAGGGACTGCTTAGCAAGTTGATTGCTTTTAGAGAAAAAAAGTAAGCGAATCATCTTGTAATTCCTACTTACTTCTTTCACCGAAATCTTAAATTATATGCACATCAACAAAATACAGAATGTTAGTCTGAAGTTAGTTTGATGCATTGAGAAGTCATGCATCCAGAATATATGCATAGAAATCAAATACGGGCACAGAGATTTCCATTTTCACGATTATTAAGCATAAAGTTGTAGGTTTGGTTGAACTATAAGAATACTGAAAAGCAGTATTTGCATTATCTTACTTAATTCAAGGTCAGTGTGTTTTAAGCAACAAAAATATTTTTGTGAATACAGGTTCAAAGTATCGCCTTCCAGCTAACTGGAGCATGTTTATTGCTGTTGTAATTAGTGTACTGGTTAGAGAAGTGAATTCTCTGGGGACCAATAAGCAAAGTACCACTTTAAAAGAAAATAAAATAGAGTTCCTGCCCAAAGAATTTGCATTTTCTAACAAAGATCAGCACAAGGACTGAAAATGTTAAAATATCATGTCCAAAGTGACAGGCATTAGACAGTGTAAGAGCTGGAAATAATGACCAGACCTCTATGACCTGTCCCACTGAAGCCTCTACATATTCCCTTTAGTAAAAATAACCTCTTCAAAGTCAGGCAAGTTAGATTTATTCAATGGAAGCAACTTAGATCAAATTCATCAATCAAGCTTTTGAAAGCTCAAATATGAAAAAGTTAAAACCTAAGGTAAGACTTTCTCATTTACTTATTTATTTATCAAAGATCTTAAGCATATTAATACTGTCTAGTATCATGTAGTGTGATATGCATTCAGATTTAGATAAGGATGTCTTAGTTATATCAGTCTCCTCCATGAAGGCAGCACTTTAGTACTACTGAGGTTACTGCAGTGCTCTCAACACGTACAGTTCTGTTAAATCCTCTTTCATATACTGGTAATCTGTTGTACATCTGACTCTGAATGGCACTGGCTACTATTTCTATGTAACTACTTCTCCCCAGTTCCTCTGAAAATTGGTTTTCTTGCACTTGTCAATATCTATTTTTAGCATAATATTCCAAAATTACTTTTCTACTTGCCGATGTGACTGACAATTAATTTAACTATTTTGCTCTATATAAATTCACTTTGAGACTTCAAAACAATTCTTATTCCAGTAAAGACCAACTAATCTATCAGTGTGCCTTGGTTTTCATTTGTTCCATTCTTTCCAGTCCTTGTTTTCCAAGTCTTGGACCCGCTGTAACAGTAAGACTAAAATAGATATTTTTTTTTATGCTTAAAGCTCATTCCAGACTTTCAAAAGCCTAATGGTGATTTTTTTGCCAATATTCTTTATCCAGTACCTTAATCACTTGTTCCAGACATAGTATTAGGAACTTACGGGGTCGTTGTGGTTTTTTTAATGTTTTATTTCCCATAGTCCCTCCCTCCTCCAATACGTGCAAGCCTTACAGTAATTTTATTCCTATTTACATACACATATTCTCCTACACAGGTAACAGGTCTTCTCCCCTTACACCCTCACATTTAACCTAAAGTGTTGGATACACCTATTCTGATTGTGTTCTCTGTTCAGAAGTTAAATTACTGTTTCTGCATATGCATATAGTTCTTCTGGTAGTTGTTATTCTCTTCACATTAATACTTCAGCATGTACATGACAGACTTCAGAAGAATTAGGTTCTTTGTAAGGTAATTTTATATTAGTATCAAAACAGAAAAAATGTATTTTTTCTTGTTATTTTAAAATTAATTTCCAAAACCCAGAAAATATCCCTTTGCAGCATGAATTATTCACTTGATAAGATTTGTTTTAAAAAATATTTAGTTGGTTTATTTTTATTTATGAATTCTTTTGAGATATATCAAAATATAGTGAAAAACAGAACTCAGAATTCTCAAGACAAAGTAGTAATACATAGCAAGTAACTGTCAGACTAAAAACAGCAAGAGATGCTATTCAAGAAAGCAAGATGATATCACTACAATGCATTTGAAATTTACTGTCCAAAATGAAAGGAGTGCAATAGTTCATCCCCACACAAATAGGTTCCATAATACAGACAGCTGAATATAGGAAAAATTCAGCTCAGGCTTTCCACTGTTGTCTATTTATCAAATTTCTACTTCTGTTTGCAGAGAAGAGTTTGAGACTATGACCAGTGTGTACTCTATCCTCAGAAATAAAAAAAAAAAAAATCAAATAACATAAAAGGTTTCCAAAGTGTTAGGAGTTCAGTTTTGCTTTGCTTTACAGGAAGCAGGATGAGGGAGTGGGCAGGGGAAAACCAAGAATTGCAAGTCTTGTTTCTCTTCTCTCAGATTCTAAACGTCTTGACTACGCAACATTTGCTTAAAAACCCTGTGATGGAGAGGCTATCCTCACTAAGCACTTAAAATAATTAAGCTAGTACTTCTGGACCTGCACCGGGTGCTGCTGGTTTGAAAGGCAGCAAAACAGACACAGTGTAAACACTTTTGTGATGTATCACTAAATTACATCAGACTTAACCTCTGACAATCACTCTCCGTGAGGGGAGGGACACCTGCTGTACAGTCCTGGATGTGCAGACGTTCAATGGGCAATACAATCGCAGATAGTGTCCCTCCAATGCTCATTAATAAAGAGACAACATGACAACTCTTAAAAAGAAAACTATTTCCATTTAAACAGTGCCTCACATACGTCACTGTTGACTGTATTGGGATTATTTGCTCCAGTAAACAACCCTAAAAGATCAAGTTCAACACCTGTTCAAGATTACTGTAATTTACACTGTCAACTACCTGTTTAGTTCTGATTTGACAAAAACTAGTTTAAATCTACACAAAATGAGATCCTATTTTGCTACTGTAAACTTGTAAAAAATTAACAGTTAGAAAACAGTATACATCATCTTCATTAGTCTGCACAAAACATCAGAGATACCGAAAGGCTCTTTCTTAAAACAGTAACAAATCAGCACCTATTCACTGAAAATAATTTAGAATGTTAAAAACTAAAAAGGTCACGAATTGTAATCAGCAAAATACAAATACTAGGAGAACAGCTTTAGGATCAATCTTCCTTCTATGCTACGGATGTTTACCTTTGCAACTCCAGCCCTATGAGCACCCTGTGATTCCATGTACGCTAAGTATTTGTTGAATTCCCTGAATTCATCCATTGAAGGCCTAAAAGTCATGATTTTGCAGCTTGGGTTCGGAGGACTATCTGAGATGACAGCAGCCATTCTGATTCACTTTCAATCCAGCTTTAAACAAAGAAAAAAAAAAAGAAAAAAATTACATACACTGCAGAGTATAATCTGTAAAACAAATTCTGAGATTCAACATACTTGGTTTCAGACATGAAAAAAAGCTTCTAAAATCACCTGCCCAAGCTACTATAAAAGGCATAAACCAAATGTTTACTTTTTCACTTTACTCTTTCAAGAATACTCAGCTTTTACCCAGCACAAACTCTGTTGTAAGTGATACGTACACAGTTCAGTCCATACCTCTATTTATACAGCATGTTTTCTCAAATTAACCTGGCATCTTCTGTGTAGATCCATCTGCATGCTCCCTATCTAGAGAATTACATTACACAGGCACAATCTAGAGTAACAAAACCACATGTTTGATAAAATATCACTATTACCATTTAGTAAATGGTAAACAGCAACTATGCACTTTACCACTCACACTGCAAATACAGAGAAAAAGCACTGTATCTCCTAGGTCTCACATTAGCACTTTAACAACAAGACTATACAGTAGTCCTCATTCTCTGAAAGCTCTGCAGCAGAAAACAGTCCGCAAGTGATACACATAAAATCAGCATTTCCTCTTATTTCCATTTCTGCACTGAGGATGACTAAAAAAAGTCATATTTCTATTTCATACCAAGATATAGTACTCATGAAAGGACTGATCTTTAGGCAACTGACAGATATACATTATCTTCAGAAGGTGTTGCAATTTCCAGGTATATATCACCATGTGTGATCTACTGTTCACCAAACTCTTCATTAATTTTACAAAAAAGCTCATCCCAGAATACAAATAACTCAGCTGTGACTAGCTTTGTACCGATTTTGCTTTTGTGAGCACATAATTCATTCCCTCATTTTCTACATCTGCAAAATGCATGCAACCATCTTTTTTTATGCCACACATTGTAACCATACACTTTGCTTGTACGTCAGTGTATTAGTCGCTAATTTTATTAGCTTCATGTCTCTTCTAGCTTTGTATGAATCACTGCACAAGAAAGCTGTATGTGCAAGATAAGATGCCTTTACGTCTTTCCACGCTTCATGGTCCTATGAGTATTTCAAAATTTAGTCTGCTTTTTGGATCTTTATTTTTCCTCTCATTTCGCATCCCAAATTCACCCAGCATATCACTTTCCATTCTTAGCAATTAATTGCATTTCTTTACCCACATTCACATATTCAGCAACATCCTATTCCCCTCCCTACACTATATTCCATCCCTGTTTGAATTTAAATTAACTAGACTGCTGCAACTGTGTGTCCAGCTTTTGGCTGAGACAGAGTTAATCTTCTTCCTGACAGCTGGCACAGTGCTACGGTTTTGCATTCAGTATGAGAATAGAGTTGATAACATGATGTTTCGGTTGTTGCTAAGCACTGCTTACTCTGAATCAAGGCTTCCCATGCCATGAGAGTGAGCAGGTACAGAAGACACAGGGATGGAGCATGGCTGGGACACCACATTCCAACTGGGTTACTCCATGCCACAGAACGCCATGCCCAGTACATAAACTGGGGATTTGGCCATGACGGGCCAAGAGCTGCCTGGGGACGGGCTGGGCATCACTCAGCAGATGGTGGGCAACTGTGAGCATCGCTTGTTCCTCTCTCTCTCCTTTTCATTGTAATTGATAGCAGTATATTTTATTTTGTTTCAATTATTAAACTGTTCTTATCTCAATCCACAAGTTTTACTTTGTTTTTCCAATTCTCCCCACTGGAGGTGGGGTGGGAAGTGACTCCTTTCCAATCTGGGGTTAAATCATGACACTTTCCCATTCCAAAAATCAGTACCACTTTAATTTGAGGGTACTTTTGCATTTAAATTACTAAGTCCATATAGACAAATATACCTTGACATGTGTGAGATAGCTTCCCTCAGTAGTAAACAGCTGGCTTGTATAAAATACATCCTTTATTTATTCCATCCTTTATTTATTCCCATCTATTGAAGTTCCAGATATAATCTTGCTGATATGACCAGTCCCAGGAAAATGAAACTTGGATTTATGATGAAAGGTGAAGCTATGTTTTCCTTCGCTGCTAAGTGCAATAGAGAGTGTTTACTATTTGTAATGGTTCACTCACAGTAAAGTGACACTGGAAATGTAATCAAACAGGATATGTGCCTTCCCTTTACAATATCACATTTTAGGCTTTCACCTTAAATATATTAAAATAAGTATATACATCACTGAAATACACATACACACACACCTCCCTCTAACAAACAAACCCTTTGGTATTTCTTCACTGTGAAAAAAATTAGCAGTCCTCCGTTATTCACCATTTTACATCTTTCAATCCATTCCACTGACTGTAAACAAGACAGCCAGCACTCAGTAGTTATTTTATCATAGCACATAGGTAAAAATCCTTCCTTTAATTCTTTCTGTATTCTGCAATAGTGTCAGTGAGGTTCTGGGGCACTTTGCAGGGGAAGAGGAGGGAGAAGGGGAAATGAAGGAGAGGGGAAGAGGGGGGCATAGAAGAGTTATTCTATTGTTGCTTGGTTTGGTTTTTCTTATAAAGCAAATTACTTGAGCATCCGCTTATGAATTTGTCTTCTACGTCACTAATATTCTTTGCTTTAATGAACAGAAACTTCTGTCTTTTTAGACTGACTTCCAGCCCAAAGAGCTCTGTAGCATCCGCAAAGCAGGATGTCCTGCTTTATGGTGAACTTGCCACCGGCTGCCGCAAGAGAGGAGCCCCGAAGAGGAGATACAAGGACTCCCTAAAACAATTGATCACCATAACTGGTCTACTCTGGTCTCCAATCGGGAGGCCTGGAGACACACCATCTATAACACTGCTGATGTCTTTGAGAACGCACGCAGGATCACTCTCGAGGAGAAAAGGCAATGCAGAAAGAATCATGCCTTGCAGAATATACCATCCAAGGAGTCTTTCTGCTGTGCCTTTTGCAACCAGACATGCCTATCTCGTATTGGCCTTTTCAGTCACCAACGCGCTTGCAACAAACGTGGGTAGAGCCCTTCCCAAATCTTCATTCGCAAAGCCCAGCCATGATGGATGAATGAACAGAAAGGACTTACCTGCCTAGTACCAAATCTAACATTCCCAAACCAAGCCACGGATTCTAAATGCACTAACTTTAATGGGGAGAGGGAGTATGCTGCAAACAGTAACAGTTGGAATTATTTTCAGTTAACCAATAACTGAATTGTTGTCTCTCTACTACAACATCTCTCAGACATGTCTAAGCCTTATCAGAGCAACTATTTCTGCTTAATTCAATGTGGTACTTGTAAACAATACTACACTAGAAGATTGGCTGATAGGCCAGTGGGTCATGCTGCCATCCAGAGGGACCCTGACAGGCTGGAGAAAATGGGCTGGCAGGAACCTTGTGAAGCTCAACAAGGGGAAGTGCAGTCCCGCACTTGGAGAGGAACAATCCTAGGCATATGGGGTACATGATGGAGGCTGAAGGCTGGAAAGCAGCTTTGCTGAAAAGGCCTTTGGGAGTTTTGGACACCAAATGGAACACAAGCCAGCAACAGTCTCATGAAGCAGATGTGGTTAACTGTGTCCTGGGCTGCACAGGGAGGGAGGCTGATAGCAGATAAATTAAGGTGATCCTTCCCTTTTATTCAGCACTGGTGAGGGCATGCCCAGAGTGTTGTGCCTAGCTTTGGGCTTCCCAATACAAGCACAATATGGAGCTAGCAAGCATGCAACAAAAAGCACCATGATTATGACAAACGGACTGGAGTATCTCCCTCATGAAGGCAGGCTCAGAGAGCTGGGACGATTCAGCCTAGAGAAGGCTCTTATCTATGTGTATAAACACCTAATGAGATCACAGAATCACAGAACCATAGAATGTTTTGGGTTGGAAGGAACCTTAAAGGTCATTTAGTTTTAACCTCCCTGCCAGGGGCAGGGATGCCACCCACTAGATCAAGTTGCTCAGAGCCCTATCCAACTTGACCTTGGAAACTTAAAGGGATGGGGAGTCCACAGCCCCTCTAGGCACCCTGTTCCAGTGCCTCACCACCCTCAGTAGATAAGTTTCTTCCCAATATCCAATCTAAAATTACATCCTTTCAGTCATTCTGCCTTTTCCTATCACTACATACCCTTTTAAAAAGTCTCTCTCTAGCTTTCCTGTAGCCCCTTCCAGGTACTGAAGGGCCACAAAAAGGTCATCACAAAGCCTTTTCTTCTCTAGGCTGAACAATCTCAATTCTTCTAGTCTTTCCTCACAAGAGAGGAGTTCCATCCCTCTAATCGTCTTCATGGCCCTCCTCTGGACTTGCTCCAATGGGTCAATGTCCTCCCTGTGCTGAGGACTGCAGACGTAGATGGAGCACTCCAGAAGTGGTCTCACCAGTGGATGACTGCAAAAGAGGGAAGCAGGTTTTCTTCAGTGGTGCCAAGTGACAAGATGTCACGTTTTAACCCACTGGAAACTAAATTAACTGTGGATCAGAAGACAACAGGTTTCCCAGCTGCTTGGTTTTCTTACCTTTTAATTCCAAACTGCTAGCCCCATTTTTTCAGCATCAGAGCAGCCAGGTGGCAATACATGCACTGAGACAACAGCTGGAATCGTTTCATATCTCCTGCAGCTCACTGAAGGATAGGACAGTTACCTCTTTTGTCTCTTCCTCCCGTTCCTGTGATAGCCCTGGCAATGGCTGCCACAATGTTCCTGGTGCTTCACCCTCTTTGCACACCTTGTCCTCCTTTACTAAAGCTGTTTTGCAAGGTGACTTTCACATGCATTTATTTTTCTGTACATGGGCAACTGACAGCAGCACATGTTGGCCTATCACCACGGCTGGAGCATCTGCGAGGTTGTTGCTCTGTTGTCAGACCTGGGGATCTTTCCCCTCCCTACCACCAGAACTGAGCACTGGCGAACAGGGCTCGGTCAGCCTGGGCCGGGCACCAGCACATCTGGGTCTCTCTGAAACTTCTAGGGTGTTAGCTCATCTCTTCCAAATATTTTACTATTTTTTTTCTGGATTTTGCACTTATTCAGAGGTGAAGCTCCCGAACACTGGAGGTGCCCCACTGTCCTAGGCACTTGCCCACACCATCCCACTCTGTCACTCATAACCATCTAGCCTTGGGGCAGATTACTGGGTGATATGCTTAAACATGTGTAACCTTAAACAAGACCTAAACCATATGCAGTAATATGCTGGTTCCTAGTAAAAGGACCAGGTTGGTTTCAAAGGTATTCAAAAGATATTCCAAAATCTTTAAAATTCTTAAATGCTACTGTAAGAAGCCTTTACGAGAAGGAAGGAAAGAAGGAAAAAAAAATGTAGGAAGATATCTCCCCCATAAATTGGAGAAAAGGTCAAAGGCATGATTATTCGTCATGCCCAGTAGATGACTCCCAAAGTACAGAGGTGACTGCAATACTGAATACACATACCAGATTAGTTTCCCAACCCACAACACTCACATCATAAACCAATATTACAGAGTACACACAAATTATAATCTTAGCTAAGGCCCCTGCAGGACAAACAGCACCACAGGGAACACATACTGCAATTAATTTCACAACACACCTCTGAGAATAAGCACAACAGCTCTCATAGCAAATAAATCAACATTGTAACCAGCAACTATTAAACCAATACAATTAATTGCTCATACCACCTTTGTTTCAACAAAGGTCAGATATCTGGTTATCTCAATCCTTCTGGTCAGATATCTGGTTATCTGCTCTGGTCAATCTGCTCTGGTCAGATATCTGGTTATCTCAATCCTTCCTGCCCAACAACGGATGTCATGGTTTAACCCCAACCTGCAACTAAGTACCATCGTTCACTTACCCAGGAGAAGAATCAGGGAACAAAGTAAAACTCATGGGTTGAGATCAGAACAGTTTAATTGAAACAAAGCAAAATTTACTTTTATTATCATCACAGAGAGACATAGAGAAAGCCCAAGAGAAACAAGTGAAGCACAATACAGTTGCTCACCATCTGCTGATTGATGCCAAACCCGTGCCCAAACCACAGTCAGCCACTCTTCAGAGTAACTCTCCCAGTTTATATACTGGCATGATATTTCATGCTATGGAATATCCCTTTGGCAGTTCAGAGCAGTTGGCCTGGTCAGCTCCCTCCCAGGTTTTCATTCAGCTCCTCACTGGAAAAGCATGAGACACTGAAAAATCCTTGACTTAGGGTAAGCACTGTTTGGCAACAACCAAAACATCAGTGTGTTTATCAGCATTATTTTCACATTGAATCCAAAACACAGCACTGTACCAGCTAAGAAAAAATTAACTCTCTCCCAGACAAAATCAGGACACAAGACAAATGGTAACTGGCAAAAACTGAAACAGAAGAAATTCCATCTGAATATCAGAAAACAGTTTCTCACTGTGAGGGTGGTCATACACTGGATGAGGTCGCCCAGAGAGGCTGTGGAGTGTCCCTCAAAAGGCAGTTGTCCTGGTTCCGGCCAGGATGAGGTTAATTTTTTTGCAGTAGCTGGGAGGCCCAGATGGTATTCAATACCACCTCAAGTCATTGCCAGGGGCAAAGGAAGGGGTTCCCTCCTGTGAGAAAACCAGTGGTGGGGGAAGCCCATCGGTATTTGTTTATTGTGAGCATTACAGTGAGCATTTTTTGCATGTGAATAATTTTCTCTTTCTGTACACTTTTGTTAGTAATATTGTTGCCTTACTGTTTGGTTTCTTATCTCATTTCCGTTTCCAAGAAATTATTCTTATCTCAACCCGTGATCTTCACCTTTTATGCCTCCAATTCTCAACTCCTTCCCACAGCAGTGGGAAGGGGGCGGGGAAAAGGGAGCAAGAGAGAGGTATGTGGTTTGGAGAGTCTAGATGGGAACACTGAATTGGGAGTACCATTGCTAAAACAGAACGCCAGTTCAACACTTTCTGAACAATCCATTGCAGCTGAGCCTGCTTTGTGCAGGGAGATGGAACAGGATGATCTTCAGACATCCCTTCCAATCTCCACAGTTCTCTGATTCTAAACTATTCCCACCTACTGCTGTAAGTTAAACACTGCAGCTGCACAGCTAAACACAAAAAGTTAGTCACAAATTAATATTAATTCTGCCAACTCATACAAGCACACAGTGACAGATATGACCTATATCACCTTCCACTACATCACAGATGATGCCCATTTCCAAAAGCATTTCCAGATATTGATTTACCAATTAAGTTAATCAGTTGCTATGTAAACTTATTAAATTAAATCATCCATACAGAAAGCCAGTGTCAAAAGGAAACCTAATATCAACCTTGTTGTCCTAGTTTTGCCTATAGGTGCAGAACATGAGAAACAACAGTGCCTGGATGTGTTCCAACAAACCTGATGCTCTATCTCCTTTGGAATTATATTTGTCTAAGTTGAAGCAGTTGAAGTCTGAAATACATCAGACTTCCTACGTTCCTTCTGCAAAGCAGTAAGACAAGAAAAAGACATATCCAAGTAGTTCAGCTACCAGAAAAGCTGCAAGATGATTTTGACCAGTGTCTGATTTCAAGCGCCAGCCACAACAAGCTTATTATGACATGAATTGGTATGATAAACATTCCTCTTAACTAAAACATCTCACCAAAATATACCAGTTTTAATAGCTGAGTTGCTTTAAAAACAGGAATGTACCAAACAAACTGAACATATTCTAGCACCTAGCCACAATGAAGAAATTAAGTTAAAGATTGTTAATCAAATTAATAACCAGTGATTTACTCATGTTAGTGTGGGAGGCATGTCTAAAGGCACAAGGGATGTGCAGAGGCAGAACAGCCCAAGAGAGCATGCCCTGACATAAGTAACCTGGTTGGTTAAAGAAGTCACATGGTGTTAAGGAATAAAACCGCACGGAGTTTGAAATAAACTCTCTTTGTCCACACCACCCACGAGGACCATCATTATTCCTTGTTACACAAGGGCCCCGCCATTACATGTTAGCTTCCACTATCACACATCAGCATTCTTCTCTGGCCACTAGATTCCTAAAATCCTGTTTGCAAATATACTAACAAAATTATTCTTCTGCTTCTTTGGAATTAAGACAAGACGCAAGCATATAACTGAATTGTCTGGTGATGAAGTGTAATCTATCACAAGCAGAACAACTTTCAACTCCTCATGAACACAGGTACAGCATTGGAAAGGCAGAATTTTTGCCCAGCTTCACTGCAGTATGAAAAATACAAATCCTGTATTTCACAGGATCTTTTATCTACCTGCTTCCATGCATCTTAGGCCCCTAAGCAATGACCACACAGACCAGTCAGCTTCTTTTGGTGCAAATAAACTGTCCAGTCCGTGCTCCTCTATTACTCTTCTTCCAAAATAAAAAGTGCCTTTTCATTAACGTATTGTGTAAAATTGCTCTTTGATAAGCACAGTCTTTGTAAGAACATGCCTTGAACAGTTTCTACTATATAGCATCCTTAGTGTAGGAGGTAGAAAGATCATAAAGGCTATGCAGTAATTGTTATGCTAGAAGTCCATTTATCACATGCTGCTACTCATTTTAAGATTTCTTAGTAATTTAACACCCTTACAACTACGATCTATCAGTGGGAACTTCTTAAATTCATTTCACATTCAATTATTGCATTTGTTCATTACAAATGCCAATCTGAAACAGAAAGCATCAGTACTGAGTTACAGGTTTTAAATTTACCACAAAAAACAAACCATCCAGAAAATGTTGGCTTACAATTAAATTCTCTTAACTTCTAACACAATACGTAATTCTCTCAAGGACTTTTTGGAATTCAAGAATCCTATATACTTTCTCCAAACAATGCCTACTTTTGTTCTTTTTCTCACATGCAAAAATTCAGTTATACCCTAGTCAAATCATTAAGACGAGAGCATAATGTACAGTTGAGTTTAAGAGTTAAGAGGCTTCCAGAGGTCCTTTTGCAGACAAGAGCATAACTACTAAGAGGCCATTCTAATGTAAAATCACACTATCACTGACTCAACTATTACACTGAGGTGTATGCATAACTACTTATTTTCTGATATTACAAAGCTGTACAACCTGAGAAATAAAACTTTCAGAGTTTTTGTTTACTACTACACAATGAAAATGTGCAAGACATTAGTAAATACCAAGTTATAAAAATAAATGGGCAATATGCCCATTTAGGCTGCACATTATGAAATAGAAAGACAAGTAATACATACACAGGGAAATTATACAGTTATTTTAAATCCCTAATACCAGCATTGTAATCAGCCATTTTCTGTCCCCTTGCAAGACAGTACTGCACTTGGAAAAAATGCCCATTACTATCTAGAAAAGCAGAGGGCAATGTAAATAAATTATATACTCCACTCAAATTAGCATGCATTAGTACTTTGCTAACACTGGAAGAAACTTTTTTAGCTAATCATGGGAAAGCTCTAGCCAAACAAGCCTAAGCTATGAACCTGATCCAATAAACTGCAAAGCCTGTCCATAAAGCTTCAATTTCTTGGTGACCAAGTAGTTTGCCTATGTCTTGAAAGATATCTGATTAAAGAACGCAAAATTTAGATAAAATACAAGCATATAGTTTGTCAAAGTTGCCAGCTAAAAAAGCTCGGTTAAAGAACCTGATCCTCCTTTTAAAGAGTTTACAGCCTTTGTAAGGCCTTGTTCAAACACTCAAATCATCAGCCAGGAGTATAATAATGCTATATTTGTCTTAATACTACAGCAGTGAAAACGTGAGGTCAGCAAAGTTCAGCCATCCACATCTGTGCCAGTAAATGGTCCAAGAAACCTACTGAATGTAAACCAAAACACCGGAGTGCAATGCTAGAAAAGCTCACATACATCAAGATGAAATCTAATTAATGCTACAATTCTTTACATAATCCAAGATGCAAACACATTTCACCACCTATGATGACAGGGAAAAGTGCTTTTTAAATAACTCCTGTAATATTTGAACAGCATAGCCTGTATAAACATAACAGATCTGATACTGCAGAACAGAAGTGTACCATATTACATGCTTGATCACACATTGTATCCTGCATGATTGTTTGCTAAGTGTAGAATCTACAGAACTGTTTCTTCTGTATCCTAAGAAAAGAGAAGAACTTCTATACCATACCACAGTCAACTGAAGCTTAACTATCCAAATTAGTACCAGGCAGCTACAATTTCAAGTCTCCCCTGCCAAAACATTGAACAGGTTCTTGTAATCCCTATAATTTGCCATACTGTTAAAGGTGTCAAAATACTAAATGAAATGTATTGGTGGAAGAGTTATCTGTTAAACATTGTTCTTTGATGCAGAATTCTCCACACCCTTGGAAGAACACAGAATACATTATTCCCAGAATTGGAAAACATCTTCCAAGTTCCATTTATTTGATATCTATCACAGAAAACTAGCAATTGTGTTTAATCAAATTACAAGCATAACAGCAATTCACAAAACTAGAAAATACTACACCAGAATGAAAGACACTAGAAAAACAGCATGTGTTAATTTGCAGGTGGTTAAAATGCGCAAAAACCTGCAGCCTTTGCTACATGAAACCAACTTTCAGTATTACAGTATTGCTTTTATTTTTCCTTCTAGTGTAAGATGAACAAACCAGTACTTTAAGATCCACCCATCAGCAGCAGGTAACCAAAACTTTCTGACTTTAAAACACAAGACAAAATATTGACAAATTATTTCTTCCAAAGATGCTTTGTGGGAGGCATCTCTTGACTGCCCACTTTGGCCCCTCTACTGAAAACACTGCTGAACAAGAAAGGCAGAAAAGCACAGCCAGCTCGGTCTACTGCACTATACACAAAATTATTAGCTAACATGGCAAAGTGCTAAGTAACTACAGACCCTCGTGTCATACCTGTGTCATGTGCTCATATTTTGAAAGATAAGATTATTTATTATTTCAGTGTGTTCTAATACATAAAATATCAACATCCACAACCTTTACTCAGCAATCCAAATTAAACAAATCACACAAAGCAAGCTCCAGTAAAAGAGAAAAAGAAGGAAGAGATCAAATCTCTGAAGGTCATTCCTTCCCACAGATAAATTAGCTAAAATACACATTCTTCCCTTTTTCTTTTGTTGCAAATTTTCAACCATGCTAACTATGGGATAACAAGCATTTGAGGAAGAATTAACTCTGACAATTTTTTTTTAAACAGCTAATAACAAGAAAATAACTTTGTCCACAGAAAGGCATGCACAAAAAGCCACATTTTTCTTGAGGCTGATCTGAAAAACATGAAGTAATATATCTGAAAGCAGCTATCAGATACAAAAGTTTTCAAACTAAAAGAATACAAGATAAGCGTTCGCATTATGAAGTACTAGCTGCCATTTTTTAGGAATCATTCAATAAAAACACTTTATTGACAAAATCTGAAGAAAATTATGATTAGCTCCTGTAACCTCCTGTTTGCATACCCTGTTTTGCAAAATAAAGATGTCTGTACTACCATCATCTCTGCAAGAGCTGGAAAGGAAACTAGTTGGAAACCATGTCTTAATCTACAATAGTCTAAGCAGCAATTTTATCTACAACACAGGTAAACATGCAAGGGTAGATTCACTTCTGCATTTTCTTATATCATTTTTAAAGCTTTTAGCATAATCTCTAAGTAGGTACCATGCAACTCCCCATATTGTTTGACAAAGTTAATTCAAAGATTTAAGACACTACGTGAATGCACGGCCCATGATTAGCTATAGGAATTACTTTTAGGTAATTGAAAACATAAAAGCACAGTTTGCATGTTCAACTATTACCAAGCATGCAAACAGTTAATTCTCAATGTAATTTGGTTTTGCACAGTTATGTTTGAATTATTCCTTTAATCACAGTAAATGTGCAGGCGAATTATATCTGCCTACTTTATGTATTTGGCTTTGAAAAAGATCCTATCTACCAGAAATTCCAAATCTGTCAATTAGGTTATTTGGTTGTATTAACTAATAAAAGAAATATACGGGACACAGAGTTTTGTGTTTGTGAGATGAGGCCAAATCTCATAATTAGGTATGCATTCCTCAGACATCCACCATTATCAGGAAGAATCAATTAAGTTTTAATATGTTAGGAGCACTGACAATGTTAATAGACTATAAAAACTTAAAAAAACAGGAATCCGGGTAGGTAACCATAATCTGAAGCTCCTGAAACCACCTCAATTTTACTATAAAGCTCTGAGTAGTTTGCAAACTTCATTTCTAATTTGCATTTCTGTGTTTGGTACTAGACTTACAGAAAAAATATTGCAAAAATATAAAAATGGCCTAATTAGAACCCATAAATATTGAACTGAAAAATTACCTGAATTAATTCCATAGATATTCTTCTCCCACACCAGGCTCACAGCATGAAAAACATCTTGAAATAACTGATCTAGAACAAAGGACAAGAAGAAAAAAAACAGATAGAAAAAGTACTTTTGTTATTTTTTTCCATTGTCACAGATGAGAGTGGAAGGCTTAGACAAGTTATTAAAAAAGCCCTGCTGTACAGTCAGGAGGTACAGAAAGGACTTCCATGCTTTCTAAACTTCTTCTCAGAGAAGGTTTTAGCTGCACTTAATCAATCCTATCTTAGCCTCAGACTTTGTCAATGGTTTCAATTTAAAGAATTAGAGGTGTGATTAAATCATTTTGTCCTACAGGTTTTTAATAACGGCAAAACGGATATATTTATATAAAATGAATTATTTACTATGACAACTTAACAGACAAAAGATCTTAATCAAAATTATGTATTACACAGTGTAAAAGCTAAAAACCTTCTAGTGAGGCATCATATAACATAAAGGGGTATAGGGCACTGTAACAAGGCAATTATATTAAAGCAACTGTATCAAAGCTAGCAAAAGAAACAACCATTAAGTAGAGATTGATATAATTCACAATACAAGATAGCTGGCAGATTTCTCTTAATCCCTGGGGAGTAACCATGAATATGCGTCCCTGCTTCACGGGAAAAGCTCCACACTTCAAGAAAGTATGCGGAAGAGTCTGCCACGTGAAAGTTGGACTGGGCTTTTATAGTTATAAAATGATGGACTGGTAGTCACAGATTTACAGGCCAGTAACCAGCTTATCTGTCAAATCCTGCTTCAAAAACCAGGATGTGTATCTGAAGCCTGGTGAACCCGGCTGGCTTTAGCATAATTCAACATCAAGACAGCACCCCGGCTCCAGCAGTAGAACTTGCTTGATGGCCTGCACGATGGGTTGCATAATGCCTTGCATTGTTCGCATTGTCTGATCGGATTCTAGGCCTTATCGGGCAGGTTGCCCTGCCCCACCCATGTTTCTTTTTAATGCAAACGCACGTATGAAATCCATAGTCCTAGCCCGAAGGAGCCTGTCACAGGCTTCAGCAACAGCAAGTCAGATCTATCAAGTTTCCACAGCTGCTAACAGCAGACATCTAGTAAATAGTAAGTGTAGGAGTAGCTTATAATTTACTTTTCCAGAATACCATCTAATTCGTCAGCAATGTATATATCAAGGAGTCCTTAGGCGTAGAAGATATTACTCGCATTTGGTGGAGTTTGATGATTTTTTCCCCATAATTCTGAACCTTTGTAGGCATTTAGTATCCAAAACATCTCATGACATAGCACTCTACAATCAACAATATGCTAGGTGATGTATCTTCCTCTGTATATTTTGAGTGTTTCACATTTTAGTTTTATCTGATATCTCATGTGCACACTGGGAAGAGTTATCAAACTGCTTTCTGACCACACATGACTTACATATCTCTACCATGGTCTCATGCAGTGAATCTCTTCCAAGCTGAAAACTTCTAGTCTCACCACAGAAAATCCATTCCACATTTCTGATCATCATTTTATCCTACTTCTGGATCTTTATCAGTTCCAGTAAATTATTTTTAGTCATGGGAAATGGATATTAAAGCTGCAAGCACTATTCAAGATGCAAGTAAACTATGAATTCACACAATGGTGTAACAATATTATCATATCTGGGTGCCGCCCTCACAGAGTCCAGACAGTGGTTTGGCCTAGCTCTCAGTTTTCGAAAGGCTAATTTACAAGTACCCAAAAGTTCAGAAAAATATTCATTGCTAATGCAGTCTGTAATATTCATGGGGATAGAAAATGCAGGTGGTGGATGTGAATTGCTTCCTGATTAAGCACTTTCAAACAGTTCTACTAAGTCTGTCATTTCTGCCAATACTCATTTCTCAAAAAAATCTCCCTAACTATAAGGCATGTAATTAACTGCTTTTGCAGGTCTCCTCCCAAAAGATACTGTTTTATCTTGGATTTCACAACTCCTTAACATCAAAACATATATATCCTTTTCAACCCAAGGGAATGCCATGAAGCTGTATCAGGGGAGCTTTTAGACAATGCTCTCAGGCACACAGTGTGATTCTTGGGGTGTCCTGTGCAGGGCCAGGAGTTGGACTCAGTGAACCTTGTGGGTCCCCTCCAAATCAGGATATTCTATGATTCCACAATTCTGCAAAGATTTGTGTATCTCAGTAAATCCAAAGGAGATTTCCACAGGGACAACAAAAGAACACTGTGAGTTTAGAAGTTTCACCAACTCAAATATAAGCCATACCTACAACCTTGAAGGCAACAAATCAGTTAAGAAAAAGCTTTTCTTTTATTATTAATAATTTCCCAAATTTTAGAGATTTTTACTGATGTCAGTTTTGAAATATTTATCATCACTGATTCAAATCAAATACTTCAAATACATCATTGAATCCAACCAAACATGAAGAGTTTGATTCCTAACACCTAGGCAGTTTCTTACACTTCTTTATTTCTATGCCTTTATTAATAGCACAGTTAGTAGACTTCTACACATTTCCCCTAAATTACTCTTTTTTTTCAAAACAGTTTATGATTATAAACAATTTATCCACCTCCAAAGCCATAGGTTCATTTACAATTTTAGCAACTTACACATTGTTTTAATCAAAGAAATAAACTCTGAAAATTAAACAAAACCTGTCTCAGCACAGTAATTTTTGTCATACAACATCTACCATGAATAGAAGTACTTATCTAGGTCTTCCTACAGACAAGCTACCGGCTAGTAACTGGCCTTTTAATTTTACCAGACAAAACCCAGTGGGAAATCACGGGTCTAATGAGCTAAATCCCAACAGCTCCCATTGAGTGACTCCACCTTTTACAGGCAGAAATGTCACAAAGGAACTGGAATGCATTTTGTTTGTAATATTTTCCCTTAATATCTGTATCTGAATTATCCTACCATGTCTGAAAATCAGAAAATGAAACTGATTAGACACTGAAATTTTTTAATGATCAGTTTTCACAGAGATGTGTTTTGTACTTTAAATTTTTCAATTTTAACATCTTAAATTTAGAATCTTGACAAGTTTTTGAATCCTTTTTTATTCATATTGTCCTCAGTTTTCAGGGTATACTGTCCCACAAATGTTAGATGTAAACAGAATTAAGGATAAAAATGAGTATTTGCATAACTCAGCAATATGACAAAGCCAACAACTCAACCACTATGTGCCAATCCACATTTTGAACAGACTGGAGGAAAGTGCAAGCCTACAGAAGAATTTTTTATGACACACACTGGCATCCAAGAAACCTGAAGTAAATACTAAGTTTTCATAAATCAAAACTACAATAAGAGTTTATAACACATTCTGGACTTTGGATGAGCAAATTCTTATTGACACCTTCATTATGTGATTTGATTACACAACAACTACTATCCTGCAAGTAAAAAATACTGCGCATGTTCAAAATATCCTATGGGTCTGCCTGTGAATCTAAAAGAAAATCAAGAAAAGAACTCAACACATCACTTGTTCATTTTGAGATATGAAATATCAAGCTATCAAATGACTATGGAGATTTTTTTACTAGATAAGTACTAAAATCTTAACATTTCAGGACATCACCTTTCGAATGAGTCCTGCAATCATTTGGGGAACTTGAAAATATCTTGTATTACAGAATTATAGTAATACAGTTTCACGTGGACTAAAATTAAGTATTAGGGTGGGATTTTCTAATTTACACTGAGGATAGTAAGATAAAGATATGACCTTTATAAAACATATTTGACCGAAACTGACACCACCACAAATCCCATTCATGTTCTATTCAGCATCATGCTGATGAAACATATCTTAGCAAAAGAAGCCTAAGAATATAGTTAGTAAATAACCGAATTAACTGCAGAACTAAGAAGGAGACCAATCTAGGGCTGTTTAAACTCAGAAAGGCTTACATCTACTGAATTCAGTATTTTTTTTATTTACTAAGTACTGTGTCTCCTACTAATACCTTAGGAATACTCTAATAATTAGAAGTTGACAACATAATTTTCTGATTTGAATCACTGGTGACTGTGCACTCAGATTTAGTGAAGAACTATTTCACTGATTTTTTAGAAATCAGGTCAAGAGATACAAAATTCTGCATACAATACTCATCAATAATTAAGGACTTCAACTTACAGGATTTTAATTTTTTCCCATTTCATCATATTGACCATTCAAAAAAAAAAAAAGAGACCAAAACAAATGACTTTTCAAAACCAATACTGACTAAAGATTTTTCTCTCATCTACATCCTAATCCAACAGCTCATGTCCACGTATTTGGATGATACCTATTGTTTCCTGGGTCAGCCCCTGGAAAGGAAATTGCTTTTATACACATCTGTATCTGCACTTAGTTAATAGAAAACCATCAGCTGCCAGCAATCAGTAGCACCAACAACCACTCCAAACTGAAGCCGAGAGAAAGATAAGCATGAGGGGCACTGGTTCAATTTGCTATCATTTCAACTACTGAAAAGGAAATCACGCTTGTGTTTTCCATTTTCTTGTGTTTGGAAGGTACCTGTAGCAATGCAATCAGTTAGTTAGCACAGTTCAAGGAAAAATAAGGATAAAGCCCAAGACAAATGTTTTACCACGGACACAAAAATAAACCCCCCATTGTAGAGTCACAAAAATAGCCTGCATTACGCTGCTAGAAAGTTTCATTCTTGCGGAAAACGTTTCAGCTTAAAATGTGCTCGTTTAGTAGCCACCAGGTAACTTCCCTTGCTACAGCTGATAACTATAGTGCAGGAATCATAAATCTGCAAAAATGTAGTTTAAAAACGTAAAAAATAAATGCTGTTTACTCTCCGAGCTAGTATCATTTTTTAACAAACACGTGGACGTCCAGTATTTTTCCTAACACAGTTAAGCTATCAGGAATAATTTTTTGCATGCACTTCACATTTCAGATTGCCAGCTAAAATCCACTAAAGAAGAGAGAAAGCTCATTAAGAGAAAACTATTAAGGTGGCATAGAGCCCTGATCCCAAAACCAGCTGCGAAAGCGTGTAGCACTATAACCGCAGACACACACACACACACACACACACGTGGAACCGGCGCTTAACTGAGCGTTTTACTCAGCGCACAGCTTCAAAGTCCTAGCGACGTGCAGGAACGAACGAGCTGTACGAAAAAGAGACTGTAAGAAAAGTCCGCAGTAATTTCAGCACAGCGCCGAAGGACACGGAGAGAAGTAACGCTCTGTTTCGCTCCGTCCACACACGTCCCACACGCCGGGAAGCCGCCCGACCCCCCGGGGCGGTCCCGCCGGCCGCGGACGGGAACGCGAGACCTGCCGCTCCCACACCTGCGCTGTCGCTTCCCCCGCCTCGGCCGCAGCCACCACCCATCGCTGGGGGCCGGAGCCCCCGGCGGACTCTCCGTCCCGGCCGCGGGAGGTCCCGCGTTCCCCCGGGGAGCACCTGGGCCGCTCCGCCCGCGCCCCCGCCCCAGGCCCGGTCGGCGCTGCCCCGCCGGGGAACCCGCGCTCCGGCCCGGCCTCCGCAGCCCCGCAGTGCTCCCGCACGCCCGGCCCGCACCTGTCCCGGAGAGGCTCCAGCGGGCAGCGGCCGCCGCAGGTCGGGCCGGCGCTGTCCCGGCCTCGCGATGACAGCTGCCGGAGCGCACGCGCGCGGGGGACCCGCCACGTGACCCGCGGAGCGGCTCGCGTCACGTGCAGGGAGCGCGCGGGCGGCGCCGCGGGTGCTTCCGGGCGGAACGGCGAGGAGGGGCGCGTGCCTCCCGCCCGCCCCGGCGGGCGCTGCGCCGGAACGGCGGAGCCACAGAGGGCCCGCCCGCCACACAGCGACCTGTGCGCTTCCCCCGCCGCCGCCGAGCCACCTGTGCGCTTCCCCCGCCGCCACCGAGCCACCTGTGCGCTTCCCTCCCGCCGCACAGCCACCTGTGTGCTTCCCCCGCCGCCGCCGAGCCACCTGTGCGCTTCCCCCGCCGCCGCACCCGCCGCAACGGAGCCGGCGGAAACATAAGCCCGAAGCTTCCGAGTAAAGTTGGTCTGTGACAGAATCACGGGATCAGTTGGGTTGGAAACGACCTGAAATCGTCGAGTCCAGCCTATGACCGAACACCACCGTGTCAACTAGACCAAGGCACTAAGTGCCACAGCGCGTCCTTCCTTAACACCTCCGGGGCCTGTGACTCCAACACTTCTCTGGGCAGTCCGTTCAAATGCCTGATCACTTTCTGTGAACAAATTCATGCCAAGTTCCTTCTGCTATAACCTCAGTAACGCTGAACAGGCAGGACCTTTCAGGTCCATAGGAATGGTGACTCTGTTAGAGCATGCTGCAAGGTCGAATTGATTATCCTAATTAATCTCCTTTGAACCACCATGTCCCGTATCCGTCAGTACCGCTGTATGAAAGTGATTTTGTTTGCAAAACTAATGTTGATTTTGGTGACAAAGGCCCAAAATGCTCAATGTGTTTGTGTTTACGTTCTGAAGTGCCATGGTACAGTATAATTTTGACTGTTCAGACTGTTGATAAAATAAATCAGTCTGTGGTTTAATCACTGTGTGATATGCTTTGACTTTTCTTCTCATCAGTAATCTCTCTTAATCTTTCATTTAGGCTTCTGGTTGCTATGTTCAAGAAAATAGTGAAAAGAGACCAAAAGATAACTGAAAAACAAGTCCTTTTCAGTCCTTCTTCAAGAATACCTACTATGTTAAAAAAGTCTTTATACTTCAGTATATCTTTGAGCACCAAAACCTTTTTCAATATTAAAGAAACCTGAAAATACCAAAATTTTATTGGATTTTTTTTTAAAGGAACATGTCTAATGCTATAACTATGCTGTGCTCAGATACATTCATGGCTTTTTGTCACTTGAAAACGGTACTACTTGTTAAGAATGCTCATGCAATTGTATCTCTGAATATCTCTGTATGGCACTGCTATGTCCAGGAGTGTCTAAAATGAGTCATCTTCATCTGCCTAAGGAAAGAAATTTTGTTTCACTGAATATGAATAGGAGAAACAGAGGGAGTTTTTTGCCTTCTTGCTCAAGCCTTTGGCAGGTGGAGCGTGTTAATAAAATGTTTGTTTAATGCTTACAGGAAAACAGGCATGTTAATGTAGTTTCTCATTCAGTTTGTCTTCTTGATGATTCATATACAAAGCACAAAAGATTGATGATTTTGCATTGTTTTCAGATGTGATCTCTAAGACTCAAGGTAAGTACTTGTATAAGAAAAAGTAGAGCAGTAACTCTTGAAAGTGTTGAGTCAGCACCTCTCCTCATCTGTTCTTCTTTCAGGTTACAAGTCTTTGTCAGGCCCTTAAGTGCCTGGAGAGTGTTACAGTATTGCCAAAGCATACACGTGTCAGTGCCACTGGCTCAGCAGTCCCAAGGAGTGGACTGAGGGTGCACATGAATAGTCTGAGAGCATTAATCCTCATCATGCTGTGGCTATGGAAATTACGCCTTGACATCATTTTTCAAAGCCAGTAGCTCAGTATTTCTGTATTGATAGATGGAAGTAAGAACACTGGCCTTCTTCAGAGTAGTTATGTACTTATGCATTTTTAATAGATCAACATTTTGGCTTTATTAAGTTGCTCTGGCACAGTGCTTTCAGCACTCACAGATCACCTTTAGTGGGTTCATCTCAAAGCCCCTGTTAGTTTGCTGACAGGTTCTAGCTGGCATGAAGAATCTTTTTCTTACTGAGGTTTAAGTAAGCTTTTCTGCACTTTATTCCTGCCTTTTATGTTTTGGACTATGTCTTTAGGTTAGTGTTGGCTACTAACAAAAACCCTGGTCACGTGACTGCAAGCACCAAGAGAAAAGGATGTAACCTGTAAGTTCCCTTACTTGCTTTTTATGGTGATGCAGTATCTAGGCAGCACAACATTCTGACCAAAAAATGGCCTTTCTGCTGTGTCATAGTGTATATTCTCTCTTTCTCCTCCTTTCCCAGAGTCACAAGGCATTCCTGATTTGAGGAGTTGACATCTGTTTAAGTTGTGAGTTTGTCTTCCATGACACCTCTGGGTCCCTGTTTCAGTGTTTTACCACTCATGGTGAAAACTTATTTCCTTTTTTCCTTAATATACCCTGAATTTCCTCTATTGCAGTTAATGTGTTTGTCTTGTCCTATCACTGTGTTTTTCCAAGGAGTCAGATAGTGTGGTCCAAGTTTCAATCCTGTGTCTGCCAGAGATAGTGAATCTTTTTCCATGTCTTGGAGACTTTGTTATTGCAGTTGTCTGCAAGATAACATCACAGCACTGTAAGCTCTCAAGAGAAGCAGCTTGCAAAGAAGAGCTGCTTGGGCAGCACAGCATCTTTTCTATGTCCTCCCACTGGGTAATTAATGGTGGATAGCAATAAGGTCACCCTGAAGCCTCGTCCTCTTAAAGCTGAACAAACCTACAGGCGCTCCTTATTGGTGATATTCTCCAGCCCTTGAAAATCTTCTGGCCTTCTCCTTGAAGTCTGGAAGTATGTCAATGTCTTTCATACACTGAGAAGCTGAAAACCGGTTATTTCACATGTTATTTCACCCAGATTGGTGCAGAATATTTCATTTTGGTTTTGAATATAGGTTACTTCCATATCATGTAGAAATAACAAAAACCTTTCCAGAATTTTAAGTAACATATTTGTTTAACATTGCAGTAGCATACTTTTGAGGTATAAAACATTCACTTCTAGAATTCCACTGCAGTACTTCTTAAAATACATGAGATGGCAGCAAATACCAGAAAAAAAAACAAAAGCGCACTTTGGCCCAGGGCAGAGAAGCTGTTGGCAATGAGACAGATTTTGCCCTGTTCCTGATACAATTGTCTAGGCTGTGCAGGTTGCTGCAAATTCTGTTATACTGCATTGAGCTATAAATCAGGGCATGAGTGCTGGCTGTTTGAATGTAATACTGACTGAAAATTTCTGTAGCCTATATGTTTCATTAATACTATGCAGTTTGGCAATCTTATATAACAGAAGAAACAACTTTTTTTTCTTTAACTTGTCAGTTTTTACATCTTTTTCATCATATTTTAAAAATTTTGTAGCAATATATAAGCTTCTAACTTTTAGTGTTACGGGAATTCATTCACTCGTGGAACTTTGTAGCAGTTAAACATTTCTGTGACATGAAGTTAAGCATATTTAAACTGGGAATGATGAACAGTAAAAACTCTAACAGGACATATAGGGAGTTAGTCTACCCAGGCATATAGTTGGTAGATAGTGTCCTTCTGATAGTGTCATTATATCCAGATCAAAAGTCTTTGAGTACTTTGTCTCAGAACGTACTGGCTTGATGTAGAAATTCCCAGAATATCTATGCATCTCTTACAAAGGCCACACTAGATAATCATAAATTGAACTTTAAAGTTGGGAATTCAGATTATTTGTTTTTAATATATTTATTCTTGACATTTTGTATTAAACATAGAGGAAACCTTATGGTATTTAATATGAATGACTTTCATTAAAAAACTTACCTATGCAGACAGTGTTAATTTCAGCCAATAGCCTTTTCTGCTCAAAAAATATCAGGGTAAAATAGAGAGGTTATACCATATTGGCTCTGCAGTGCAATAGGGCTGGAACAGTGCATTGCAAGTCTACTCAGGAATCAAGTCTCTGAGGCCCAAGTTTGGCCTCCCAGACAGTTCAGCTAAGCAGTCAAAGGCTCATTATTTGGTGACACTAGATTTTTCTTTTGTTGTGTTCTTGCTGTTAGTTTTATGAAAAATGTAGGCTGATTTCCAGTAGTACTCAACAGATGGTCAAGAGTCTTGTTTGTACTGTAGTGTGAAAGGAATGAAAAATTAACAGTATGTAATCAGGTCACCTTGTCTCCCCTCTGTGTAAATGATGTTGTATTCCTTTCAGTACACTTTGTTGACTGACCTATATTTAATAGTGTTCTAGGTCAAAATTTTCACAATATCTGCCCATTTTTCTCTTCAGCACCCATGTGATTTTACTGGGCTTCAATAGTTTTATATGTGTAAAAGACAATTCCATGATGATGACAAGGTAAAGATGAATATTCAGACAAGGACAAAGAACACAGAATTTTTTCTTGCCTCCCCTGTAAATAAGTAAAAGAATTCATGTACATAAACTTACCCTGAAAAGGATGCAAATACGTCTTGTAACTAAATACCTCACCTAGGTATTTTATACCTTCAATGAATTTGATTTGTTGAGGCTGAATGTAGAAAAGTCTTTCAATTTATAAATTAGGCATAGAGCCAAGATGCATCACACTTAGATAAAAAGTTATATGTTAGAGGAACCAAAACCTTTTTATTGGAAAAGTGATAGAGACGGCTACCACGCTGAACTCAGGGCAGTCAGAAGAAAAGAAATCTACTTTAAAGCATTAAGCAGCTCATAGAGGAGAAAGTTCTGCCTTGTTAGTTCGGAGGGTTTTTTTCAGTCACTGGGTTGCCAGCATGTTGTCTTCCTGTATGCAGAAACTGTGCTTTATTTTGTAATGCAATAGGTGGCAGTCTTTATCTTCTTTTTGTCTCATCCAGAAGCAGTTGTCTTTCTTCCACACACAAAAAAAGACTCATCTGCTTAGACTGCAACAAAAGCAAGACAGTAGGGATTGGCTATGTCAGTAATCAAACTGCTTGTGTTTAAACCGTAAATTAAATCTCTGTAAACTGTCCTCTGAATCCACCCAGACTCTGACAAACATGAGCCTGCAAACAAGTGGCATTTAACCATCACTGTCCCTTTTATTTATTTTTTTTTTCCGTTTGTCCAATTTCGGGGCTGAACTGAGAAAAATTAACTACATCCCTTTGTAAAGACCTCATTCAGAAATGTATTCTGTCCTTTCTGTCCTTTCTAACTGAGCAGGTGAATGAGAGAGGTTTTTTCATTCTTGTCTTGAAGAGTGTGTCTCTGCCCAAGAAAGGTAACAGAGCAGCAGAGAGGAAACAGTAGACACTAACTGGGCAAATACTGACTGCAGGATACCATCCTTAGAACCCTTTTATGTAATAATACAGGAAGTATTTCAAATAACTCTACCTTCAGGTCACAGAACAAGTAAAAAGGAAAATTACCAAGTGTATACAGCCCAAAGCTTTGCCTGAGAATACTATTTTCTAGAATTTGCAACGGGTTTAAACTCTTCAGACACTGGAAATTAAATGCAAATTGCACTAACCAGGAGTTGCCACACTTTTCACTTTAATTCTACACTGTAGTATCTTATAGGGAGATACAAAGGAGTTCAAAGCTAATATAAGTAAACATGCAGTAAAATTTTTAGTTAACTACAGCTTACATATGTAGAATCCTTTAGTAAGTAAGTTGTGATTTGTCAGTAGTCAGAATTAACATGAAATGGATGAATCTTCGTATATTTGAAGTTTTAATAATTCATAATTTTGAGAGTAATAAGAATTTTGTAGTGTAACTAAACATCAAAATAAATTTTGACTTGATTTTCATTTGATAGTCCACAATTTGATTGCTTTATTTTCACCATAGAAGTCTAAGACTCCTTACAAAGGATTTTTTTAATGTATTTTATTTTTATGACATTCAAATAACTGATGCTGTCATGGTTTTGAGAAGCAACATGAGTTCAGAACCCTTAAAGATCTTCGAACATATCAACAAAGCAGCGCTTGAAGATGAGTATGTTTTTGGCCTCATACATGATTTAATTTGATGCAGCCTTTCTTATGCTCAGACACATCCATTAATAGTGGTATATGAAAAGCTACAACATCAGAGTACCAGAAGAAGTAAAAAAATATTCTTAAGTCACCTGACACGTAACTGAATTTTTTTTAATGTTGTTTGTTCTGGCTGTAAAACAATGAGGAATAGCATTTGCTGTACTGGAATCAAACAAGGATTAAACCAGCAAAGTTTCTGACATGCAGATTAGTATTCTTATCTTGGTACTTTTTGACTCTATTAAAAATGCACTAAGTGACTTTGGTAAATGGAAAATACTAAAATCAGTGATGCAATAAATACTAATTGCAGACTGATAAATATGATTGAAATTTATAAAGGGAAACACATCCAGTAGAAGGATACCTTGTAAATACTTTTTTTTAAAGGTATATAAACACTCCTGATGATCTTTTTTCTGGTCTTTTTGTTCTGTCACGTTCATTAGTTTTTCTTATTCTATTTCTGTATACTCATTCCATGTATTATTTTCAGTCACATTACTCTTCATTCCTGTGTAAACTCCCAGTCCTCATTAGAGATCAGAAATCCTCACGTGCCAATTTAGTAGGACAGACTTCAGTAACAACAGGAAACTGAAAAGGGGGGCAGAGCTTGGGGGGTTCTTGGTTTTCTTCCCACTGTGCAGTGGTGGAATTAATCTGCTGGATGTTGACCTGACATATATCAACATATAACATTTCCAAATAGCAAATCCTTGATTTTTTTTTTTTTCCTTTTTAAGACATAAAGAGACTTTCCAACATCTGTCCAGGATAGTAACGACATTTTAAGAGGCAACAGTCCAAGGTTTTCAACTTGGATGACATCAGTGATGGCTCCAATCCAGAGGTTATCCAAGGAAAGATAAGAAAGATAAAAACTGAAGTCTTTCATCAGCTTAATTCTCTTGCATTTCTACCTTAGAACTTAGCTCTAAATTCCTATTCATGTTTTTGAAAGCACACACTGACAAATTAGTGTTACTGTGCTCATACCTTTTGATTTTTAAAAGAACCAAATTCATCACTTGATCTCAGAGCTTATTGCTACAAGCAATATTATTTTCCAGCTGACCCACAGCTAACATGGATTTTATTGTTTTTGTTTCTCTTTTATCTCTTTAGTGTGCTCTTCCATGTGTTGCAAAGTACAGATAGTGAAATGCTTTGGGTCATGCAACATTGTCAGTTAATTCTTTTGTGAGCTGTGGTGCCAGCTAATCCTCGTATTTCGATTTCTGATGTGTTCTGTGCAATCACTTTTTTGTTGTTTAATCATTATGCCTGAAATAAAGAACAGCTGATAACAGCAAAAGTCAAAGGGATTTAGTCAAGTTGTTCTTCCACAGATATCTGTGCACTTAATTGCCACCACTGATACAGAAAAGATTAGCAAAAAGGAAAAATTTACCCACTGTTTTACACATTGATAAAGTCTTTAGGAATATGAGAAATAAAGCTACATCAGACAGCTACAGAATGTACAGAAGAGTACATGCCCCAAACAGATGCTCAAATGTACTTGGTGGGTATTACAATACAAAGAAAATAGGGAAAGAAGGAGTGAGGCAAACAGTGTTAATAAGGGTGACAGATGTAGGAAACGTAGGTACATGGTATTGCAGTAAATGTTCTAAAGTACTCTTCTGGCCCAAGATTAACTGTATGGAGAGTATTAGTTTGGGGGGAAGAAGATGAGGAGGGAACTGTTCACCTTACTTAATTGCAGCACTGGTGAAGTAAACCAATTAGAATAAAACCATAAGATTACTGGCTGCACCCAGGTAGTGTGCTTTCCAAAACATAGCTTGATAATGAAAGGTGAGATTCTATGTATTTCAAAGGCATAGCCATACAGAAGCTGAGCTTTTTCACAATGTAAAGTGTCATCTTTTGCTATCTTTTGCTACTAAATGTGATGGGCAGTGGGTGGTGTTGAATCAGGGTATTTCTCCCAACACTGGTTAGGTCAATCCAAACAGCTTGCTCCTACTGAGGTCAGACTCTGTTTCTTCCATTCGCACCCACACACATACAACCACACACAATTGCTTCTGTCCCTTATCCTGCATCAGCTCTGAAGCTTGCTAGATCCCCTACCTGAGCAGACTTATCTAAATAATCAAGTGATTAAAAATATATATATAACTTTTTGATAAACTGGGAGATTAATCAGTACATAGAAGGAGCCTCTCAGTGCACAGAGATGTCACAAAAGCAAAGGCAGCTGGTGTGAACAGAAGACTATGTGACATCTCTCATTTTCAATAGTGATCAGTTCAAGCCATCGCTGGTAACATGGTTCTCATTGTCCATTGGTTGTAATCTGCATCCTTCTATTAGTATAACTTTTCATTTGTTTGTCTCTTAAAGTTTTGTAAGAAGCTTAAAAATCAAGCACCTTTTTCAGTAATTTCTCTTCTAAACTACCTAGGCAATATCAGGGATATTTCTAGGATATATGATTAATGAAAAGTCTCGCACCTTACAACCACAACTAGGTAAAAGGAAGCTAAGTTCTGTTGTACTTGTAGGATGTGCCTCTCTGCTTTCCAGTTTAAAAGGCATTCTGGGGATTGCTACATTCTTTAGAAAAAGTACTGCTGACAGTATTCAGCTGTAGATGGAAGTACATTTTTTTTCTTCTTTTTTTGGTGTTCTTGCTGAGAGAGATGTCACATGAATACACTTTGAATTTATACAGAAATTAAATGAGCTGTTGTGACCTTCCCATCTTCCATAACATCCTACAATATTAGTTTCCCTGTCAAATTGCTGTAAACACTCTTATATAGTAACAATTACTGTACCCTGTGAAATTGCTGCTTATTTACAGTAGCATCCATCCAAAGACCTTGGTAAGCCAGAGGAAAAAAGAGAAAGAGGAAAAAAAGGAAGTCAAACAGGTTAATTTACAGATGGTTCTACAAATAATGAAATTCAAGTGACTGAGGACCTGACTCTGGCAAAATAAAAACTCCCATATGGTAAAGTTCACATTCCCACCCCAGCCAAAACTATTAAAAGACATTTCAGGAAGTTCGGGTTACTATTTTATTTAAGTTTTATCGTAAATGGAAATCCTAACACTAAGACTGCAATTTCAATAGTTATCATGTGGCAATCTAACAGCTTGTTGCTGGTGCTTCTGTCTCTCACTTTGAGACATTCCCAACACTTACTAGACTTCTTTGTTAGCTGATCAAACTCATTAACTAGGCAGAAATCTAATCCAGAAAAAGAAAAATGTTTCCTGCATGGTTAGCAAGATGAAATGATTCATTATACAAGGAAGGAGGAGGAAACTCACAAATGGGAACAGAAGAAGAGATAGAAAAAAAGGGAAAGTAAAATTTCTTCTTTCTTGACAACAGTGAAATACTGCAGTGCCAGAGATAAGACTATTCACGTCTTACCAACAAATTACTTACAGTTAACTGCAAAAAATTGTAATGCTAAAAAATGTATCAGTACAATATTATGGTACACTAGAACACTGTAAAAAAAAAAGTTAGCTTTCTAAAACCATAGAGTATGAATGAAATCTAATAGCAAAAGCAGCAGAAGAGGAAAGCAGTAACCATAGCTAGTCTGGTTAGGTATTGCTTATTACACGAGGGGTTTTTTTTAAAGCAAATATTATAATTCTTTCTACAGAGACCCATGTGCATTAAAATTCATGTCTATGGTTTTAAAGGAAAGAAGATTACATGTAAATTAAGGCTGCGTGTTTGTGCTTAGTGAGGCCTCAGACTGGTGTTTGTACCTTTGAGAAGGAAGAAGAAAGATAAATGTCATTAAGCAAAGGAAATAACAGAGCAATGGGAAGGCTACTTGTCCTGGTTCCGGAGGTTATTCTATACCACCTTATATCATTTCTGGGGGCTGGGGGAAGAGAGTCTCTTCCTGGGAGAAGGGGTTCCTTCTGGGTCAGCATAGCATGATGGAGGCAGCAGTCTGGTATTGCTTCTGTGTGAATGATTTGCCTCTTCCTTGTACCCTCTGTCATGAATATAGTTCCTGTTACTGTTCTTTTTCTTAGCTTGTTGCTGTTGTTCTTACCTAAACCTGTGATCTTTACCTTTTGTGCCTCCATTTCTCCTCTCCAGTGTGCCACAGGGGGAAGAGGGAAGGGGAATGAGGTGAGTGAACAAGTGGCCCATGGTTTCAGTGGGAGCACTAAATTGAAGAATACTATTCCTAAACCATGACACTACTCTAAAAGAAAACTTGAACAAAACAAAAAGCACATAAGGACAGCAGAGCAGAAGAAAAAAAAAAAAACAAACCACGGAAGCAGGAAAAGGAAAGGTATATAAGGAAGAAATGAAATAACTAAAACAAGGATAATTGTAATTTTTAGGCTCTCTGAAATCCACTGATACATTTACTTTCCCAGCTTAAGTATGTAAGGCAAGTTTTTGAAAGAATTGGATTTCTAGGGTCCTGCCTGCTGCCACACGGTCTAGCTGCTGGTTGCAAGCCTGAATTAAGTTTGGAAAACGGAGCACCAGTCTGCTATTCTTCCACAAAAGCACTAATAATAGGGAAAAGCTGCCATTACAGCAAGTAACTTTATTACCTGTTTGGCAGAGTTTATGCCTAAAGGAAAAAGGATTTGAAATACTGTTTTTTGGTATTCTTCCAGTTGAACTGAGTAGAAATGTACAAATATTGAATTCCTTTCCTGCCTGGTTGATTTCTTTACCCCTTCTGATTATCAGTTTGTAACTCATGATAATTTTCAATACTTTTTCTGGCCTTTTCTTTTTCTGTTTTTTGTCACCTGAAGCTCAACAAAGTATAATCAAGTGGGGGTTTTTTTAGGTATGTATGTTTTAGCAAAAGTTATGATCACTGGTAGAAAAAATGCCACATAAGAAAAAATTGAAAAGATTTGATCTTGTATGGTTAGACAACTGTATCCTCTGATAGCAACCTCTCCTGAACTCTGAGAAGCTGCAAACAATTTTGTTTCATTGGGCTCTAGCACCAACCCTTGCACTGCTTAACTGATGTAGTGAGCTAAAGAGAGGCTGGACAACATAACCATGACCATTACAAAAGAGTATGAAGGTACAAAACATCAGAAGCAAGTTCCATTTAGCACATGAGACCATCTGGGAAGGAAGAGACTCAAATTCTTATTTGTGGCACGAAAATGTTGGTAGCAGTCTACAAAGAGAAAACTATTCTATTCCATATAAAATAAAAAGCAGATATAATGTGTGCTCTAGTTAATATGGGAGTGAAATGACTGTTAGAATATGAATTATTGGAAATACCATTTGACCTGTGGAAGATATCATGGCAATGATTTCCTTTTCAGAGATTTTTGTGAAGTAGAGAGGTAAAAGAAAGACACTTTGCTAATAAATAGAAATCTTTGTACTCTCTACCAAATACCTCCTCTGTATTTACTTAACTAAAAATGTGGGTCATTCAACAGTCCTGGATAAACCAAACGCACAAAATATTGGCCACATTTCAGAACAGAATTGAGCAAGTTTGAGAGACAGTCAGCATTAAAATAGTGCTTTTCACTGTTATTTCTAAAAACACCTATGAAACAAATGTTTTTCACACTGTTTATTATTATTGTTAAAACTGGAGTGTTATCCATTACAGCTTTGTGGACTATTTGTATACATCTCTGAATCAATGCGAAGTGACGCTCAGATTTAACATTTTGTACTTTCACAAGCCCAAGCACACTGATAATATTTATTTACCAGGGAAGGAAGCAGATCCCCTCCCACCAAAAGCCTCTCTCACTCCACCCAAATGTCCTCTCCATGACTCTTTAGCTCCCTGAAGATCTCTAAAACTGGCAAAGAGGAACACTGATTAATCAGAAAGCAAGGATCATGAGGAGTGTTAGGATTTATTCCAGTCACAGCAAGTGTACAGGAAGTAGCTCACAACCCAACAGCATTCAGCTTCTAAATCCTCCATCAAAACAAGCTCACCAGGTTCTGTGAGGCACAGGAGCATATAGCGAAGTATGACTGGGGCACTGCGGGTAGGGGCAGGCATGGGCACTGTGGGACAGGGATGGGGGACCAGTGGAGATTAGACTTTACATTAATTTTTTACTTCTTGCTAAGTTCTCTGTTAAGTACAGACTGACAGCATGTTGGTCTCTAAAGAATCTTATCAATGAGAAGAAGGAAAAGAAATATCAGTTTTACATTACTTGCTATTAAATTATTTACTTCGTTATTTCATCAGGCAGCAAATAAAAAGGCATTTGAAAATGGCCTAAGGTACCCACAGGGAAAGTCGTAATTCTCAGATTTTTTTAGTTAAACAGGCTTTTGTAAATTCTCCATTTTTTCACCAGACAACCATCTATTTCACTGAACATTTCTCTGTTCACAAATACTACTATTCATATATGTTTTCATAGATCAATTATAAATTGCAATTACAATTGCAGATTATATTGCTCTTACCCTCACACAGTTATTTCAAATCTCTTCGTCCATTGTCCATTTCTTCTATTATTTTGTGCTTAGTAATTATGGAAATGTTCAGGCTAGTTTATGAACAAAAGTTCTTAGAGAAACCTGACACATATTCCTTGGTACTGGTCATAAACTTAAAAGGTAAGGTAATAATTTTTCAGGGTTTATTATCTGCTTCTTAATAATGTGTGACCTGAGTTTAATTCTTTGGTTATTTCATATGTGACTGAATGGGTTAATGAGAACTGACCAGGAAAGCAAAATTATTCTATTATTTTTATTTCAATGTCACTATTGCTCTTTATTACTTTAAAAGCTTCTGAGTACTAAGTCCCATTTAACAGTGCATATTGCTCACCTTGATTAAAAATTGCTTAGACAAGAAGGTACAGACTGTTTTAGCCAGTACGCCTTGCCCAGTGTATTTCCTACCAATGAGCCCAGACTATTTCTTTGGAAAGACATATTTCTGTCTTTTGATTATGTTCTAGAGTTGATGTTGATCAACAGAAGGCAAGTCTTCTGTTGAAACAGTAAGGAGGGTCATAGATTTTATTTCTGGAAGCTCCTTATGATCACATGGCAGAGGTTACTGTGGTGGCACACTGTTTTACAAAGCAGCTGTCATTCAGATAAGGAAGTGTGAGTGTGCTCTTACCTTCTGCAAAATTTTCAGAGGCCCTGTTTCTGATTCATGGAAACCTTAATCGAGTAAAAAGTAAAGGCGAGTTGATCCTATAATTTAATTCAGCTTTTTTAAAAGATTAGCAAACACAGAGTTGCATAATGCCATTTTGCAATTGGTAAACATAAGCACAGAGAAGATACATTTTAAATATTTGCACTTAGGCAGGCTAACATATTAGCACTGTTAGAAGATGGTGATCTCTTGTGTTCTCATCACAACAGTAGTAAACTAACAGGCTACCCTTAATTAACTCAGTGTCCATTGGAAGATACACATTTCCGATAAATCCATGGGTAGCAGGTATAGAGTTCTATAAGATCAGATGTAATATGAAACCACATAATTTTCAGAAGCTAGTACTATGAAAATTCCAATTTGCTCTTGCTTCTTTTCATCTGTTAGTTAACATTCTTCCATGCCATCCTTTGGAAGAACGTCTGTCATAAGAAAATTATATGAAATAATGTATCCTTTCTTTATCATCATAATTTTAAAAAACAGCAAAGGAATTGTTAGTAGCATCTGAGATTTCTCAGCTTCCCCCATCATTGTATATTGCCATGCCATTTTAATTACAGATGATTACCTATCAGCTATACTTTACATCCAAACATGCAACACTGAAAATCATGAAATAAAAATTTAGGATTTCCTTTGCAAGTTTAATCTAATCTCTAGACATATCCATTAGAATATATTTATAAAGTCACTCTTTTCTCCCTAGGACACATACCTTATTTAGTAAATAGGTAGTTATTTGACTTTTTTTTTCTTTCAGTGCTACACTCACTGTTATTCCTAACTCTCAATTATTTTCTCTTACTCTTTGCCACTGATCAGTCCTGTGTCAGTCTCTACTCTCACCAATTACTTGTTCCATTACCCTTTTTCCAAATAAACCATACTGACAGTGACAAGCATTTCCTATAAATCTGTCAAGTAGATATCCCAAGCTGCACTTTTCATCTCCTTGTTGCAGTCTGCCATTCCACTTACTCCCCAAAGTCTGAGAGGTGTTCATTCTCCACCTGAGTCAGGATTTTGCCTCACTCTACTGCACTAAATAACAAATTTCTGAATTAGTTGAGGCTCATTGTAATTTTACAGTCCTGTAAAGAGGCACAGTATGTTGATGCTTCACTACACTGAATCAACATTAATGCATGGCTTTTTAGCCAGAGCTGCAGAATCACGGCTGTACAAATCATGTGCAACCCCTGAAGGATTCAGGGAATGTAAGTGAATGGGAAGTCATGGTCAGGTCATGTCAGCCCAAGGTAAAGCATGCTTACTGTGACTGGAATGATTAGAGGAGATACGGCTGAGTCCTAAGAAGCCTCTAGCAAGTGTATGTGAACCAGTACTTTTAAAAAGCTTATATTTTAGCCATGTTTGCTAGTTTTTATTTTCATTTTTTAAACAGGAACAGCAAAAAGATCTCTAATACAACAACTAGGCCATTGCAACATCTAAATCTTTTTCTAAGTTATATGTTAACTAAAATATTATGTAACATTAAAGTATTTATTCAGTTTTGATTTCAGAGACAGATTCTTCAGTGCTGATTCAACCTTGGTCTATGTTTAAGAGATATGTTCATTAGGAGTTTGCAAAATATCAGATACTCTAATCAATTGCACACATTCTTCAAGAAGATAGCAGAACAAACCTTTGCAGCTGCTAGCTGGTTATCAAAAGAACCAGTCCCATGTCTTTCACTCCTGTATACTCACTGTGCAGTCCTGCTTCCCTGCCTTGTACTGTCTGTGATACTCACCTCTTGTGATCCCTTGGCAGGCCAGCAAAACTTATATTCATCCAAGAAAGTCACTCCTATTTTTAGGCTGGACATGGTATAATGAAATCTTATGTTGATTCAATCAGAAACTTAAACTTCATCTGCGTTTATATGGACGAACCTCTGTATATGTACATATAGTCAGACTATGACCAAACAAAATGTCTTAACTGATTATAGGCCACCTGGAACCTGACAGAAGGTATGTTTTGATGGAATCGATTCCTGCATTTGCAGAACTGGTTTAAGTGATCTCTTAAAATCATAAATCATTACAGCTCCGGAAGCAGCAGCCCTCTTTAAGGAGATGGGGACTCAGAAACTCCCCTAAAAGGGGATTTCCCCTAAGGAACTGCAAGATTTCTTCTCCTCTGCAAAGAGGAAAAAAGTATGCCCTTATTGGAGCTTCTGTGATTTATAAAGAGGAATTCATAAACCTTTACCTCAAATAGAGCGAGGAAAATGGGTTTTTATTTCTAGGGGATCTTGTTCAAATTTGGGAAAATACTAATACACTAAAAGATGAATAACTGTGACCTAATCTTGCAATGGGAAGAGGATTGTTGGTCAATGTTTTTCAAGCTAATGCTTAGTTTCATTAACATCTGTTGGTTTGAAAATCTAGACAGACACCTGGGATCTGAGGTTTTTTTGAAAGAAAACTTTAGTTTTTGCTGAAGCTGTGATCTCAGCAGTCTGTATTGATGTGCTAGCTGAAATACAAACAAAGGTTTGTACTTCCACTTCTACTGTAAAAATAACAAAATAAAACCCTATACATATTCAAAAGCTATTCTGAAAAAAAAAAAAACACTCAGCCTTTTATAATTCCTGAATTTGCAAAATCTGCATACTCTGTTCCATAATACCTTTAACTCCTAGATGTGAATAAGAGAAGTCAGATGTTTATTTCCCAAAAAATATCTCTCAGTACCTTGTCGTCATGATAAACCTGTTAGGGTCAGCAGTATACAGTTCTCTCTGTGCCAGAGAGAACTTTTTAATTGCCTAATAAAACTAGATTAGCTAAGAGAAATTACTGCAATTCAATATCTATTACACAGGTATTCATAGTAGATAACACCTGTATTTACAAAGGCAATGCTGTAATCATATAGCCAAGTTCAGTATTTAAAAGCCAATGGACACAAAAAACATGATAAAAGCTTTAACATATCCAATATTAAGTAGCTGAATTTGCATTCAAAGTCTATCAAGCTTACCTTTTAACCAACAATAGCAAGTGACAAAGACTAGAAAATCACCCACTCTGCAGCAAATAATTCTGACTTAGTAACAAATCCAGTGTAGATCCTCCTGGCCTTCTCATTTGGAAGCTTTACAGAGGACATTGATAGGCATTTTTAAGGATTGACAGTGATAACAAGGGAAGAAAACCAAAACACATAATTGATTGTAATCTGACAGTTTTCAGGGAGGAGAGGTGTCTCCCATGGAGACATGGCAGCAGCTGCCCTGCTTGGCTAAGTGTCACAGAGATGTCTGGCAGTTCAATTAGTCTCAGAATGAAGGAGCAAGGTGGCAGATGAAGATCAAACCAGTGGTGATTGGAGTTAATTTCCTTTATCTCTTATGTGGAGATCCCCAACTCCAAATATAAAAGGAAATGAACTACAAAAAAGGTTTGATTCGCGTTGAAGGATTAAGAGACTTTTTTGGCCAGAAGACTGGATTATTCAGGGGTTCTTTAAATAATTTAAAAGCCTATGGGCAAAACCAGTCTGCAAAGTCGTTACCTAACCATATAGTTGTTACAGGAGAAAGTCAGGACACCAACTGCACCTACAGAAACTACTGACACTGACCAGCCTCACCCAGGGCATGTACACACTGCTCATGAACTCAGGGTCTCCACTTCACCTCAGCCCTAGACCCTCAGATATCTTGCCATATGCTCAGCCACAGACTAATCTGGCCCTGTGATCTGGATAGACCTCAAACCTACACACTAGCTAGTTTTTATCCTGGACTGGTCTCTCAGATGTCCACTGCCCACTGTCTTTAGCCCTGTCTCCAAAATGGACTTCAGAATCAAGATGAAACTTTGTCTGTAGTCCTATCTCTGATCTCATCTGCTTTTGCTCCTGACTGGACACTCTGAATGAACCTGGTTCATCACTTCCTGGGACTGCCAGTGGATCCTACAACTAGCACCTGGCTTACCCTGCTACGACTAGACCCTGTGGGACCACACCCTAGAGTCAACCTTTACTCCTGGAACACCAGGTCTGAGGGAACAGTAGTTCCCCTTGGTGATTCTTGGAAGAGGAAACAGAGAAAACACACTAACACCTAGTACCATAAAAAGCTTCAGACGCCTTCTTCAGCCATTTGCTCACACAAGAAATGCCATCCGAGGGACCTGGATAAGCATGAGAGGTGAGCCTGTGTGAATCTCATGAAGTTCAACAAGGCCAAGTGCAAGGTCCTGCACCAGGATCAGGGAAATCTGAAGCATAAATACAGGCTGGGTGGAGAATGGATTGAGAGCAGCCCTGAGGAGAAGGACTTGGGGATGTTGGTGGACAAGAAGCTGGGTTGTTCGTTATGTAATGACAGCCGTAGTACTTTTCAAATCTTACTCAAAGCAAAGAGTCATGTTACCGATGAAACACTTACTGAAGAGAAAAAAACTGTCATAAAGATGTTTCAAATTAAAAGGCAGCAATCTTTACAGTATACACCCGTAAGCAGGAACAACTGTGGAGATGGTAAACAGCTAAAAACTTCCCTTCTGTTGAGGAATTTTTACAGAACAAATCTTGCATCAGGACAGAAATCAGCATATGTAGAAGTTAAGTCTGTACTGATACCTGCATGATCTGTTTCACTTGTAATAGCTTTAATGTTATGAGTGCTTTTCATTACTTTAAGGAGTAGTGGATAGAGGAAGAAAGGATTATAATACAACTGCTTTTGAATAGTAAGCTGTTATATTTATTCCACTAGTAGTTTACATGGGTTCAGTGGTCAGCTGAATAAATTTGGGAAAAAAGCACATTACGGACTCTTGAAAGCAGAAATCCCAGGATAATAACTAATGGTAGAAGTATTGCAGATTGGTATCAGCACATCTTTTTGGCCTAGTCTTATGTTCCTCCTTAGGTAGCTGCATGGCCAGTGTCGGAAATAGGTTATTATTATACATAAGACTGTAATCTGACCCAATCTCTGTGTTCTATGATACAGTGGTCCAGAGGCATATCAGCTGGCATAGACTTTCAGCTGTGGGTTATGGAAGGCAATTGAAGTGAATCTTAAAAGAATATAACACACTTTTATTATTTTGGTAATTCATGATTTAAGAAGAGCGCAGAATGATATTTCTAACATCACCCATAAACTTTGTAGTATTAGAACTGCAACAGAATTTTTAACTAAATCACAGCTGGAGTCAAGTCATTCATATAAAGTGAAATATTATCAGTGTTAAAAAGAGTACATATACCCTGTCACATTAATATAAAAGGTATAGGGCACTTCTCTTAAGAGTCTTGTGCTTTATCTAACAAACCTGACATTCCTAGCAGCTACATAGCAACTCGCATGGTCAGCTCATCAGGCCAAGATATATGCATCTCTGAGCTTTGCAAAAATTGCTGTAATAATAGCAAGACACTGTTTTGCAATCCTGTCCTCTCTTCCAGGAAACTTCCTTCTTTCTGCTGATGTACATGCTGAAATGAAAACAACTGGTTTTGTTGGCCATGTGCTTTTAAGTGATTGGTTTATTTGAAGCTACAAGATTAGCTAGGTTTTGTTGTTTTGATATCAAAGCACTGTCCACAGTTGATATCAGAGTTTCATTTTCTATTGTGTCTCTTGTTCAAGATTGCCATTTGCTTGTTAAGGCCATTAATACAGTTTTCAGGAGGCAGTAAAGAACTAACTGATCAAGAACATAAGCCAGGCTTGTATCCTTACCACAGTGATTGCACATAACCCATGCTAAGGTGACGTCTGTGTTAAGTTTCTGAATAAGAAAGTATTAACAAACCACTCCAGATGTGGTGCTTTCCACATGAAGTGGGCATCCCTTGACACTACTGCATGGTTCACTGGCTCATCTCTGCAGTCTTCCTGCTCCAAAGCATAGTTTTCAAGTTGAACTAAAACTGGGCTTACTTCCGGAAGAGGAAGAATTGTGGGTAGACAATACATGGTTTGGGATGCTTAGGATGCTTCTGTCTTCCCTCCAGACTTCAATTCCTATAGCACTACAGGCAACTATAAAACTCTGACCTCGCATTAAAGAAACAATTCTATCAAAGTTACCATTTCAAGTGAGCTGACTGTAATGGCTTATCTTGTGTGAAATATCATGCCAATATTACCTGCCAGAGAAAAGGGATAAGTTTTGATGAACGCTTATTACTTGGACACATTCTGCAAGAATATTTGGACAAAACCTGCAAATTGTTTCAAACAGCTTTGGAATTACTTTTAAAAGAAATTTATTTCAGTACAAATTCGTAACAAGAAATAATTTGTAATATGGTTTGTGGGTTTAATGCATTTTTCTAATATTCCTATTTAACTTTTGTTATATTATCTCAAGTTAGGAGTCACAGCAAAATTTTCATTCCCTTCATGTTACTATCATATTTATAAAGAGGCAATATATACATTTAGAGGAGAAAAACAAAACAATTATATTTTAATAGCAATCTGCTAAAGTCGGTATTGGATTTATATCACAAAGCCTTGCAACAAACAGCTTTGCAGTTTGAAGTGAGCTTCATCTCAGTTTAGTGTATTAATTTGGGCTCTCTCATTCTGAAACAAGGGACTTAAGTCATTACTCTAAATACACACTGGTATAAATTGTGAGTGCCATTTCCTGCATAATGGAGTAGGTAGGATAACTCAGATTATATCAGAGGAGTAATTCCATGTTTACTACAAGAGTAGAGAGCTTGTATGAGTCAGTGATCTTTGGTGCAAAGTAAATTTAGTTTTAGGTTCGGAAGTAGTGAGCAGTTATCTCCCTGAATTCAGAAGACAGACAGCACATCTGTGATACAATTAATATGAAACCAACATATGTCTTGGGAATATTTTTTTCTGCCATTCTTATTCTATTTAAACGTTGATGCAAATACATGTCCTCAACGTGGTTATACTTGGTTCTGTTTATAAACAAAGATACAACTTTGCAATTCTGCTGCTATCCTCAGAGACACAGAACTGAAAGAGGGTACCAGTTACCTCTCCGCTCCCTAAGACTGACATCACCACAAGTACTAAAGTTCACAGACACGCACACACCGACACACAGCAGTAGCAGTTGTGGACAGTGACGTATGTTGCTTCTCAAGCTCGCCACCCGAAAGCAAGTACACGCTCTGCTGCAGAAACACAGAAACCTTTTTCTCCTGTTCGAGCAAGCCTCTTACGGACGGGAACCCTCTTTCCTGAGAAAATGTCCCCCGGGGTGTGCGCAGGGAGCCGCGGGAGCAGCGGGCGCAGGGATGCTCGGCGGCGGTCCCGGTGGGGTGGGGGGTCAGGGCCGGCGGGGCGGGCGGGCAGGTGGTGGCGGGGCGGGGCGAGCGCGGCACCGCCCCTGGGCCCCATTGGCGCCGGCGGCGGGGACGCTCCGCACCGCCCCCCGCACACAAGTGCAGTGCCCGGCGCCGACGGGGTCTGCGCGGCGGGGCCATGCAGAGCTGCGGGCGCTTCTGGGGTCGGCTGGCGGCCCGCGGGGTGCCGAGGCACCTGCGGGGGGCGGCGGCGGCGGGGCAGCGGCGCTGGGGCGGCGGCGAGGCGGCGCGGTGCATCGAGCAGCTCTTGCCGCGGCACGATGACTTCTCCCGGCGGCACATCGGGCCGCGGGAGCGGGAGAAGCGGGAGATGCTGCGGACCGTCGGGGTGCAGGTAGGCGCCGTGCGGGGCGGAGGGCGGCGTGGCCGGAGCCCTGCTGCTCGGGCTGTGCCGAGCTAACCACGGCGTGCCGTCGCCTCTTTGCAGAGCGTCGAGGAGCTGATGGACAAAACCATCCCGGCCAGCATCCGCCTCCGGAGGCCGCTGAGGATGGATGACCACGTCTGTAAGTGATCGCATGGCCCAGGGTGCTCCCGGAGCCCCCCCGCACTGCCGCGGCCCCTTCCAGCCGCCAGAGGCCGAGGATGGGGGCTTGGGGTGCACACTCCTTCCCCCCCTCCAGTGTCCCTGCTGAGATATGTAGCGAGCAGATCTTCCTGCTGAAGTGAATAAGACTTAAATAAGTGTAGCATCACCATCATCGACAGTTCAGTCTTCGCCGGCCAAGTCAGTAGAGTAATTCGGCAGCTGCATGTATTACTCTCCTGTTGGAATCAGTAGGAAAATGCATATAGCAGATAGAGATTGCCCAAAAGCCCATTTTGGAGCTCAAGTGCTATAGGGACTTCACTTTGTCCCAAGAGCCTGACACCGAGTGAAGGGTGTGACTAGTGTCCCCTTAGTGTGGACTGTAGCTTCAAATGGTCCACTGTCTTTTTTAAGTTCTTATGTATCTGCAGGATCTGTTATTCTTCCCCCGCCAGCAATAACCTACATATTTTAATAACACTAAAAACCCGTGTCTCCATATGATGGACACACAGTAGACTAATGGCCAGCATTTTGAGTCCATGTGATTGAGGGCTATGAGTAAACTGGAAGAATACAAAGCATTTGATCCAGCTGTTGTGGCACTACAATAATTTAGTAAATTGCTGTAGAAAACTTGATGTGATTTGATGAGCTTTTAGATATTAATGTTTTTAAAAGTTAGCATGCACAGCACAGAATTTCTACCTCATAACTGCAGTCTTGAGTGATATCTGTGAACATCATGCTGGAAATCCTGTAAATGAAAGAAACGCTAAAAAATCCCCCTTGCTAAACAATTCCACTAAAACTGACAAAGCTCAGTGACCATTCAGAAAGAGGAATCAATTACTTCAGTATTAACTTCATTTTTGTGTGAAGATCCTTTGTCTGATTTGTGGAAAACTTGATCCCTCTCTCTGGCATTTTCTCATTGCTCATCTGTGTGCTGTAATTCGAGTGTAAACTTCAGGCCTGCAGCTCTGGTGAGGTTCCCGGCCAGTTCAATCTGGTTACTCCGAGATGACATCACAAGCAAGAGGCAGTGCCACAATGAACAGCCAGGAATACTAGACCCTGAAAAGACAGATTCTAGCCAGAAGGGGTTCAATAGGGACTGAAAGTTTCTACTTTTAAAATACTTTATTAGTACAATGGAATTTTATTTTTTCATAACTTCCCATCTTATTAAAATGGGGAGAGGCTGGGTAGAGAAGCGGAATTTAATCACCTTCTTCTGTCTTTATAACTGCTGAAAGTATTGCTTGGCATATTTTCCTATGATTAATGTATTTTAAGGTGCTTCATGATTGACAAGTGATTTTCACCGATCCTCAAAGAAAAGAACTTTCTAAGTTATTATGGTTTTAGGTCTGCAGGAGGGATTAAATGCAGCTGGTGGCTAATAATTATGTCTTAAAAAGCTTTCTTCTTGTTAAATTTTTTTTTATTATTAATTAATGTGATACTCTTATCAAATTGTACATTACCAAAATAAACATAAAAAAGATACAGTAGAGTTGGGCATTAAAATAGTTATACATTATGGAAAACTAAACCAGTGATGTCAACCTAAGTCAAAATCTTGATGCAGTGCTCTAATGCTGATTTGCATAACAGTTTTGAAGTGGATGTCTTCTACATATCTGTGCATTAGTTGCTATTCTGTTGTATGCAAGTTCTCACTGTGCAACAGGACCTCATTAACTAACAGTGTATTTAGTTCACTGGCATTTTGCTCCACTTGCTATGCTGTTCTTGTCCCCTTAGAGTAAGCTTTGAAAGAATGTGACCGTGATGCAGTCTCACATTGCACAGCATGCAACAGAGAATTTTCAAAAGAGATGCTTGCATGAGGTACAGAAAACTTTTTTCAGCACACTACTGCTTTTTTCTTCTGCAGCTAATGTGCTGAACTGTCTTTTATAATTATTGTGTCGTTGTTTATCACTGGTTTTCCACTGCGTTGGTGGCAGAAAACTCCACAGCTTGCAAAAGAAAAGTTAAAAGCCTCGGCTTAAAGTTGTGCAATGTCACATTGAACATCTTGTGCCCAGGACGCTATAGTCTGAAACTTGCTTCCTCATTAATGTATCATTAGAGAGAACATTGTCCACTCATCAGGGTGAGATTTCTTGTGTGAGTATGGTGCATCATTATTTCTCTATCATATCCCTTGTATTAGAGGGAAATAGCAAAATTGGGAATATCACAAAAACTGTATTCTATTTTAAACATCTTTTTATCTGTATGAAGACAATTTTGCGCCCACTGTCCCCCAAACTCACACATAAAATGAAAGAACAGGACAAGACAATGCAAAACATGTCACTCAGTGACCTTTAGCATTTGTAAAATTTGTAATACAGTATTTCCAAGTGGTGTAAATATACATTTCCACTGGTCTGTATAACTTGAATTAAAAAAATAGTGACGTCACAAGGTAGAGTGCAGCTGAACAAATCAGCTGTGCTAGAGCTGCTCCTTTGTACTAACAAACACAGCTAAGCTTACACTGAAGTCTCACTGAAGTCAGTCCTTGACGGTGAAGTCAATGCTTACAGATAGAACTAGACATGCAGTCCAAGAAAACCATGCACACACCATGAAAAGTACATCTAGGTGAGTATCATAGGTCTCTACAATTTTGGGGGTTTTTGGCAAATTTTATAGTTTTAAACCTCATCTCAGGTGTGTATATTTTATGTGTAAGTTTGATGTATATGCATATCTTCAAATTTTGATCAGGTCTGTCAATAGGGAAGATTGTATTACAGATCCTTCCATTGGTAGTGTAATATAACAAGTTGTCTAAAAGATTGAAAATCAGTTGACTGGGTGTATGGAATAGCAGTAAAAAAAAGAAAAAAGAGGCTCCTGTGGATGCAGCTTGTATTAAAGAGCTGTTTAAAATGGCATTACATATTCCACTGCTGATAAATAAAACCTCTGAACACAGTAGAAGCACAATTATTTTGTACCTGTGTTGTCTTTCTGAGACATTTTAGCACAGACCTACTCTTCAGTGGAACAATCAAGCTTCATTACTTCCCTGAAGGACATAATATGCCAAGAGAGAAAGCCTCTGACCTTAAGTGGACATTTCCTCAGGGTATGAAGGCTCTGCAGTGGGAGCTGAACAGGCTGAATCAGTGGGCCGAGGCCAATGGTGTGAGGTTCAACAAGGCCAAGTGCTGGGTCTTGCCCTTGGGTCACAACAACCCCAGGCTGGGGGCAGAGCGGCTGGAAAGCTGCCTGGAGGAGAAAGACCTGAGGGTGGCTGCTCAACAGTGGCTGAACATGATCCAGCAGTGTGCCCAGGTGGCCAAAAAGGCCAGTGGCATCCTGGCCTGTGTCAGCAATAGGGTGGTCAGCAGGACCAGGGAAGGGATCATCCTGCTGTACTAGACGCTGGTGAGGCTGCACCTTGAATCCTGTGTCCAGTTCTGGACTCCTCATTCCAAAAGGACATTGAAGTGCTAAAGTGTGTCCAGAGAAACAACAAAGCTGGTGCAAGGTCTGGGGCACAAGTCTTAGGAGGTGCAACTGAGGGAGCTGGGCTGGTTTATCCTGGAGAAAAGGAGGCTTGAGGAAGACCTTATCACTCTACAAGTACCTGAAAGGAGATTGTAGGCCAGGTTGGGGTCAGTCTCTTCTCCTAGGCAACTAGTGACACAGTGAGAGGAAATAGCCTCAGGTCGTACCAGGGGAGGTTCAAACTGGACATTAGGAAGAAATTTTTCACTGGAAGTGTTGTTAAGCATTGGATGGGGCTGCCCAGGGAGAGGTGGAGTGATCATCCCTGGAATTGTTCAAGAAACAACTGGACCTGACTTAGTGCTGTGGTCTGGTTGACAGTGTGGTGATCTGTCAAAAGTTGGACTTGATGATCTTAGAGGTCTTTTCTAACGTAAATAATTATGTGATTTGTTTTGCTTATGTATGAAAGAAGTAGCCATTCTGGTAAATGCTGAGCTTTGCTGGTACAAGTGCATCTACACTAGAAATTCTTTTGCAATAATTATTAGTGTTCCTGTATTGGCAGATTTTTTTCCCTGTGTTGGCATGGTCAGTGATGAAGGAAAGAAAGAATGTTTGTTGTGGTAAGAGATTTCTGAAATGAAATACTTTGTTCAATATGTAATATGACAGAACCATCTATGTCCATTTTCTGACCAGAAAAGAGCTGTTTAAAAATGTCTGCCGCCATGAGGCCACTGACAGTATTGTAAAATCACCTGAACATGCCACTGAAAGCCAGTAGAGGTGAAACAGCACAATATCTGATTTCCACTAACAGTAAATTGCGGTCCCGTACCTCAGCTTGATTCTGGAAAAGGAGCTTTTTTACAGTTAGATTTTTCTGCAGATATAGTTGAGGAAAAATGTAATTTTGGCGCGTAACTTCTGTTCAATCAATATTTACAACAAGGGTAGATGTCTGTTTGATACTTAATTGTGATCATCTGGTATTACAGAACTTTTTTCCCACTGTTACAGTAACTAAGTTTTTCTTTAAGCTTTAGCACATATGTAGTGATTGACCTATTTGAAGTAAAAGAACAGATTGTCTTATATAAGTGTAATCCTCTTTATTTTATCCTTACAAACCTACTGTCTTTATCAGTTGTAGTTATCCCTACAATGTTGCCATTGTGTGTCCATCCTTATGTTATGGGTAGACTTGCTTTGTGCACATTATGTATTTCTGCTTTTTATTTCAGGATTTGAATTTTTAAAAAGTTTTAATTAAAAAATGCATCCACAAACTCTGCCACTTTTTCTTTTCCCAAATATTCCTAGTTACATTCTCAAATTTTAGGATTTATAAACATAAGTTTCTAAAATCTGTGTAAGAATGCAATTTGGTCTCCAGTTTAAGTGTTATTAGAAGCAATACTGCTCAGAAACAGTCATATTGTAATAAAATTATTTGTATCTTCAAATTTAACTACTCTTTATGTAGTCGAATCTACTTTAACTAGGATTTTAGATTTAAAATGCTAATTAAAAATTAATTATGGGTGAGTTTATAATCATTTGCTAATGTCAGTCAGATTTTTAGAGTCGATTTAGTCATTTCGGATTCCTTGCTACTGGAGTCCACACCGTAGCTTCAGATACCTGTAACAGGGGTAGTTGTTACCCTGCAGTGTTGCCACAGGTCGTGCAGCAATCTGCATTGCCACCATTGGTACTTTACTCCTCTCATGTTGCTCCTCCTCATGGCACTTCCAGGCTGCTGCTCTTTTGAAAGGCAGCAGGCCCTGGGAGTAGAACAGAGAAAGGCAGGCATCTTGCTGGCTCTCAGCTCGTCCATGCTTTCTGCTTCTCATGGCATCCTCAGGTCCAGACTGGCTGGGTGAGTGCAGGTGGCCTGAGTGAAAGCAGGAGGAAGAGGCAGGGCAACAGATGCTGTTGGCTTTCTGCCCATATCTTGTAGTTGCTGGTTGGACACAGCACCTGGAACAGGCACTATCCTTATGCTGTCCTACAGCATTATTATGTGTCTGACAGTTCTTTGGAACTCATTTGCTTTAATATAATCTGATTTTTTTTTAAAATGGAGATCAAATTAATTATTAAAGCAAGAGAAATAAATTAATCACCTTTTTCTTATATCAGCTGTTCTGAAGATCTTGATTCCTTGATCTCAGAAGTTAGATTTTTTTTTTTGAGATCTGACATAAAGTGAATCAAATTATATCATACAAATAGTCACCTCCCTTTTGTGTTGTGAGGTTTAAGTAATACAACTTGAACTCTCTCTCTTTCTCTGGTACCTTATTATTTTGCAGGTATCTCAAAAGATCAAGGCAACTCTACTGTGCTAACCACAAAAACACTAGGAACAATAAGTGTTACCATTTTATGATCTGATAATTTAAACCCTCCTACTATTTTGTGATATATTTTACCTTTGCTACCTTTAGACATAGCAATCTGAAAATGTCCTCACAGAACTACTGCTGGGACTCTCAATAAATTTTCTCCAATTACAAGATAGCAGTGTTGCAGGATCAATACTTTATTCTGAATATTGTCTTTGATCATAATTTTAATCAGTTAATGAGGGGAATAAAGATCAACTGCAGCAACCTAGCTGGCAATTTTATTTTTTGCTGAATAAGGTTCTTAAAGAATTTTTATTGTGCAGCCAATAAATGAATTCATGATAAAGGCACATCAACCGTTTAGTCTCAGAAAACTGGAAACAAACAGCTGAGTGTGATGGCCAGGGTCCCACTGTTATTTAAGTATAGTAAATTTTTCTTTCTGTTTGATTTCCCCATTTTACATATTGCTTCTTAATTTCATCCATTTCTGGGAAGAATTAAAAAAAAAAGAAATCAGTAACACAATCCAAAATCTCTCAAGCTGTGGGTTTTTTTGAACCATGTATCTTGAAATTAGTAGAAATCTTGCTCTTCATATGTTTTAGTTTTAAAAAAATGAATAAATTATTTACATACACCATTTAAATACACCATTTCCACTATATATACTCCAAGTTATATACTTTATATAGCAGAAAAAGTCTGTAATTTTTTGGTTTTCATGACAATCTTGTGGACAAAAATGGAAACTTAGCAATTTCATTATTAATTTGAAAATTAATTTTAAGCATGCATAAGACCACTCTTGTGGTTTGCATTTATCTGCCTTGATATTAGCATTAGTTATTTACGAAGTGATCAATAAAGAGTTAGACACCTTGCAAAAATAACTTTACGGGAATACACTTAGGAAACCTAGGCTTGTTGGAGTGGGAAATAAGGCTACTGATAGAGACACAGGGTCCTGTTCAGGCCAGTGGGGACCCGGGTCAGCAGGCTCAGCTGTGGGCTCAGACCAGGCTGCTCAGGGCTTTACCCAGTCAGAACAGGAAACTCCCAAGGATGGAGGCCCAGCTCCACCACTGGGCTGTCCTCATGGGCCCAGCTCTCCTTATCTCCAGCCTGAGTGTCTCACGCTCCTGTTGTGCATGCACGGCTGTGAAGAGCCTGGCTGCATCTCTTCCAGCCCCTCCTGTTGGTGCAGGGCATACTCTTAAGAATGGTTTCATTACCTTGTTCTCTGGTCTTAGGACTCCAACGTACATTTATCTCATCTGTGCCTACATCACTTCTGCTTGAATTCAGAGCCCTATCAGCATAAAGCAAACACTGAATTAATGAAATCTGCATGGACTTACGTTAGGTCATAGGTAAGCCAGCCTGTACAGATAAATCACGGGCTGTTGACTTTCCCTGCTCAGGAGTGCAGTTACTTCTGAACTTCCTGTGATGAGCATACTGTGATGAAGTACTTCAAGGCAGTCTTCATCCCAGGTCTCTTTAAAGAGGCATACCAAGTGTGGGAGATGAATATTTGAGCTGTACTGCTGCCATTGCCTTCATAGTGACCAAAGGAGCAGGTTAAGTGAGGTGAAGTGGGAGTGAGAGGAGTGTACCCTCCAACATTTTACCGCCCTGATTTAAAATTAGTTGTGTAAATGTCTTCCCAGGTAACTCATTAAAATGTAATAATTAAAAATCTGTTCAGTGTTAGAATCTTCAGTGCAGATATTCTTGGTGGGATGTGATTCTACTCTTAAGCATAATTACTACCTAAGCTGCTTGCAGTCTCACAGGGCTTTTGGCTTTGTGCCTTTAATCAATTTGGAAGCAGGTTTATTTCAGAGATCTCCAGCACAAGCTAAGTGGCTACAGGTAGTGGTTGTTCACTACAGTTGCTGAGAAATGACTCTAGAAAAAACACCTAGTTGGGCGAACAAAGAAAATGCTATTGGGCATATTGTACAGTATTTGTGATATGTGTTTACTGCAGAAATCGCACTCAGTGCATTTTTGTGTCTGAGACTGAGCAAGTTAAATGACAGCCAACTTCTGCCTTCAACTGCATTTGGAAGTTCATTACTATTTTCAAGAAATCATTGATGTTTGAATTATGCAAGAATAGAAGCCTTCCTCTGAAACTGCAACCAAACTGTCTTTCATTAAACTTAGGGTTTGCAAGTGGTAGAGGAAGGTCTCTACAGTGTTAAACTCTCACTTAAAAAAAACAAACAAGTGCATCTGTCTGGTATAAACTGTGTGGGAAGATTATTGAGGAATGGAGCTTTTCACTATGCTTTAGAGATTTTGCCCTGGACATTGCTGACTTCAAGCCTATAAGCATATAACAGTTGAGTCTCCAGAAAAAAAATTGCAGTTTACTGAAATTAACAACCAGTCTTTATACATTAGATCTGATGGTTAACACTGAGTAAAAGGCAGAGAAGAAATTAACTTCGAAATGAGAACTAACACCAGTAAAAAAATAACTGTGAGAGGTGTAATGTGACTGTGGAAGAAATAAATTAAAAACCAGATTTTTGAAAAAAATCTTTATACATGGAATGCAACAGTAGCAATTTGAGTAAAAGATAGAAACAAGTTTGGAAATCAGAGCTAAAGTTCTAATATCCTTATTCGTGACTGCACTAGAAATTAATTCAAAACCTAATAATTATTTGCCATCACATTCCAGAGAATTGACTGTTTTGACTTGATCCCTCTTGCTAGTGTAACTTACAGAGAGAAAATGGGTTTTGAGACATCCAGGGTCCAAGGTATTCTACTTTTCATGATTTGTAGCCTTATATTACAAAGTCTGTTTTCCCAGTTGAAGTACAGAATGAACAGAACTTGGTGTAACTGCTCTAATACAGCAGTCTGGGGTCAGAGTGGGATGAGGAAGAAAAAAGATCTGCTCCCCTTACCTAGGAGGATTGCTGTACAATTCCACCCCCGTCTGTTAGGTTTGTCAGACTTGCCTGTCTGTGTGATCCTAAGAGAATCTACTGACCATCTTCCTTCATCCTCAGCTACTAATATATTTTGTAGATACAGCCCTTTGGCAGCATTATTTGTTGACTGCTAGGACTAGGTTGACTCAATGTGATTTTTGCACAGCCTTCAGGACACTGAGAAGTATGTAAAAGCAAGACCAAACAATGGCTGGGGGAGGGAGGGAGTGAAAATGCCTTCCTTCTCAACACTTCAGAATCATTGTGTAATCTCTTCAAACTAGATTGGCAGGCTCATTTAAAAGTTAATCTCATTTAGAATTTCTTAAGCTACAAATACTCTAACACTTTTTTTTTTTTAAATAAACTGATGAAGCATATTAAAATTGAATTAAAAGAATTGTTCTATCAGCTATTTAGGGAAAATGTGAGTACATAAAGTTTTTTAATGCAAAGAAATTATTCCTGGGTGCTTGGTGTGAGCCCAGTTTGTGTAAATATGACTCTGTTAGAAACACTAAATCACAGTTATGGATGGCTGTGGCTTCATCCAGTGTTGCTTCTGCAAGGTTTAGCTAAGAAAAAGTGCCTGCTGAGGTAAATTCTAATGCATGTGCAAGATGGGTCTCTTCTGGGTCAAATGTACATTGTGTTAGCATAAGAAGGACTTTATAAGCCTTTTACCTGCAGCTCTTTCTCTCTCTATTCTTTCCACATTGGCTGAAACCCTGTTATTATTCAGTTGTTGCATTATCCAGAATTTTGTCAGAATTTTAACTTTCCCAGAATGTTTCACCACCTTACTATTTTATCTTTCCTGATTTTGGGCTGCCCTTTATTCTGCTACTGTTTATACTCGCATCACCTGTGTTGCATATTTTTTACACTGGGGTACAAGACATTTCAGTTAAAAACTGTTAGCTTTATGTGTAGCTGTAATATTCTGACATAATTTCTTTTCAATTAGGTGAAAACGAAGTCCTTGAAACTCTGTACAATATTGCAAGCAAGAACAAGATATGGCGGTCTTACATAGGCATGGGTTATTACAACTGCTCAGTGCCCCAGCCCATTGCACGGAATTTGTTGGAGAATGCAGGATGGTAACGTACCACATTTTCTTGTTGAATATGTGTGTTTAAATACACACTTGAAGTTTGTCTTATGAATGAGTGTAGATAAACATACCCCAGACCTGTTTTTTTCACTGAGGCTTTCATGTATTTGCTAACGATGTGTATCGTACTGTGTCAAAACTATGGTGTTCATGCTGAAGCTAGAAAGAAAAAATAATACTTTTGACTTTTGAAGATGCATTTTTTTTGTAAAATATTACTGATTTTGTGACTTATATTCACAGCTCCTGTTTATTATGAACTAATACAAGAATATTTGCTTGCTTTAAGGAAGCATACAGACATAACTCCTAAACAAAAGTAATTATTTTCTAACTTGTGCCTAAATTAAAACAGCTTCCTCCTCCACTGGTATATGCAATTTGGGTGGAGGTAGTTAAACACTGTGCAATACTCTGATCATGATTTTCTTATGAGGAAGTAGGAAACCTTGAAAATTCTAAAGGCTATTCTCCTGGTATTTCTTTCTTGATTTATTTTATTTTAAACCAGAGACCTTCAAGTGTTTGAATGTGTTTCCATCAAGTGAGTTCTTGTCTGATCAAATAATTCACTGATGAACAGGAGCAGTACTATCATAAAATGATCATTCATTTATGAAGAGGCTGAGAATATTGTACTTGCTGATCACCCTGTTGACATCACAGCTGATCACCCAGCTGACATTTCAGTTTTTAAAGGACTGTAACTCAAAAATGGTGCAACAGGAAAAGCTAAATCTAATGTGGAATCTCACTTTCCAACAGACTGAATGTCACTGATACCCTGTATTTTCTCATTAAGTTTACAAGTTCACCTATCACTAGTCAGGAAAATCCTTTTTTTGTACTGTATTAAAATGATAACTGTCATCTTTATTACTGGGTAATTTTTATTTTAATAAAAACAGTATTTAAAGTTTATATATGTATTCAGAAAACCAAACAAGAAAAAACAACCAATCAAAAGATTATATTAGTCAGTGTAAAAATCCATTGTTACTTAGACGTTATATAATTTTTTATACTTTGGGTTGCCATAAATGTGTCTACATATCTGTAGGCCTCTAAGTCTATTTATTTTTAAAATTTTTGCTCTATTTGCATTGCACGTTTTTGAACTGGTGAAAAAGTTGCACTGTTTGGACTCAAGGAACCTATGCAGTACATCTATACAAAGCTTTATTTAGCTTTATTCTCACTTACTTTTTGCAACATATACAAACTAAATATTTCAATACAGTACCACAAAACAAGTTATTAACCGATAGAGGCAAAGATAAGAACACTTAAAAACTAAGTGGAACAAAATTAACTGCTTATTTTTAAATCCTAAAAAATTATGTAGTGTTAATGAAACAACTGTGGGAGAGTCTGTCCACATATCTGTTCTTGCAGTGTACTGTAAAGTAAAACTAGATGGATAAAAGCTAATCTGTTAGATGGCCAAAATGAAAGCTAAAATGTTTGTTGGGGAGAGGCATATATGTGTGTGTGCATATGTGCAAAAGCAACTACAGAGGCTTTATGGAAGGTGTTTAAGAAGTCAGACCTCTCCTTACATCTGCTGGATGTGTAACACTTTTCCATGCTGACACACTTCACTTTGCAGCTCCAAGGAAAATGCTGCAAGCTCAGACTCGCTGTTTCTGATCTATTTCTCTCACGTAACTTGTAGTTGCTGTTGCTTGGCATTTATTAGAACAAGGCTTGCATTGGTAAACAAAATAAGTCTATGAAAGATTGTCCCTAGAAGTCTGTTAACACAAAAGTGAATGACTTCACAGTATTTAGGACACTTGGACTTGCTAGGAGAAGGTAGGAAGCACTGGAGTAGATTTCAGGAGAAAACTTTAGAACCAAATGTATTTTCAGCTGAAAATGAGACTACTGAACCATACTGGGTTTTTTATAAGGTTAGTTACCGCAGAAGTCTTCCCAAATATCTGATTCTGTTAACAGAATCAACACATTTAACTTGGAATTTTAACTTTTTGAAGGATTTGGACAATGATTTATATCTCTGTCCACTTCTAATTTCTGTTGGAATGTGAATATAACTTCCCAGTTGGAATGTGAATATAACTTTTCTCTAATCTTACCATTAATCATCTTCCCAGCCCCCCATTAACGTAATAATTACGTTTTTTCACAGTTGATGTGCTGAGTTCTTTCCCTAGTAGCATACAAAATTAATTCTGTGCTCTGCCATGAATATGTGAATAACTGAAGATGTGAAAATATTTGGTTTCAGAAATCAACTACATTTAGAGTTTTTATTAACATATAGGTCACACCAGTGTAGTATTTATTTTTGGGGCTGAAGTGCATAAAAATACCTATCAGACCTTGCAAATCAAGAAGGCCTTTGAAGTCACACTAATACCTACAACGGAGCATGATGCAGAGGTCTCCAAAGTACAGCTCATTTGATTCCTTTGTCCCCAGACATTAAATATGTAAGAATAAAATACCTGTACCGATGATGCCTGCAGTACTCAGATCTGTAGTGTAAATTATTAAACTTATTAGCTAGTAACACTCAGCACTTATGCATTACATTCTGAAAATTACTGCATACTGTGCAATAATTACTTTAAAAGAGTTTGCTTTTAAATTACTTTAAAAAGTCATTTACTGTGTAGTAGAGAATCAAGCAGAAGTCAGAATGCAGACTAAAGCCAGATATTTTGTTTGAAGAAATTGTGATGTAGAATATATAAAAGATAGAGATGCTTAGAAAATGCCAAAAAACCTTAAAGTAAGTGTTTAAGTAAGTGGTTTTATGTTAAAATGGTGTCTTTACCAGTTGAAATAAGCTTCATGCACTGTAATTTCTGGCAATACTGGAAATCAAGATTTCTTGATTGAATTTTTTCTATTTTCCTGAAATTGATTGGTTTTACTTCAACTGTATTTACCATTCAAAACCACCACATCAAAATCATAAAGCCTCATTAATGCTATTTTGTAATATAGTGTACTTTCCCAACTATGTGGAGTAGAATTTCTCTAATGTATTTCAACTAAACTCAATGCTTTTACTCTTATTAGTCTTAATTCTAGTTCCTCCTACAAGTTATAATACAAAATATGACCCTTAGGTGAAGTAAAATGAGAAAGCACTATTGTTAACCTCAACTCCAGAGGAGTTTCTTTCTTTTTTTTTAAGCAGCAGAAGTCATTGTGCATCCAAAGGTGTTTGGAATAACTCTTTATTGGTGAGAACTGAGTGGGCAGGGACTATTCAGAAAGTGAATCTTAATACTGCCAAACTGAAAGTTTATCTGACAAACTTAACACTGGGCTTGGCAGCTGTGAAGAAAAAAAAACCACTGTTGGGATTAGCAATGAAACCTAGGACATGGTCTCATTTGTGAACTATGCAGTCATATGATGATAATTAGTTTAGTGTTAGAGTTGGCTAAAAAAGAGAAAAAACCTGCAATTTTGGGGAAAATCATCAATGCTTATGTATTCAATACATAGCTATTGTTTTCTGTCACTGTACTGAATAGTATATGTGAATATTTTGACCAGATGTATAATTTAAATAGACAGTAAATACATTAACATCCCATATTACACTTTGAAATCACATACTGAATGTGGCCTTCTAGCTTTTGCATTCTCTTCAGGTCTATTTTCTACCTTCTGTCTCGCCTTACTATTTTGTTGCTGCTCTCATCTTGCTCTGTACCACCTTGTTCTTTAAAAATCTTTGTTATTCACCTTCGATTGACTTTACATGATTTGAGCTTCTTTAAAGCTTATACCTTAACTTGTAAGCATTTTTTGAAAGTCTAGGCTTGCTACCGGCCTTTTAAGGAAAAAAACTACTGTCTTCTTCAACTGCTAGAAAACAGAGGCCACAAGTGTTCCCACTTACCACTTTTTTCTGGCTGCTACCCTAAATTTGATCTGGCATAAAGTCTGTCCCAAACCACCGTGGAATCCAGTGACCAAATTTCCAGCAGTGAGAGGAGAGTCTGACCTCTGTTCTTGCCTTTCATCCCTGGACCCATGCTGCTTTGTTTTCTGGACTGTTACAATGGAGCATTTCCCTTTGATGCTTGTGTTTTCAAAGGATTTGCTTATGTTGCCATTACTGTTTTGTTTGCCAAGTGAAAACAGATAAAACTTACATCAGTCTCACTTCCCTCCACTAAGATATATGGAAACTGCATTTCACAAGAAGTTGCACATTTCTGAGCTCAATTCCGTGAAATGCCAAGTGTCTTTCTTCCCAGAACAGTGGGGAAAATATGACTAGGCTTCAGAAACAGCATTGAAAGATTGTGTCATACCTAGATATGATTGAATAAAGCATTTTTTGCATATTGTTGATTCAGTTCTCCCACAGTCGACACCTACTTACCCTATCCCTTCTCTATGATGCCCTCACAACTCTGTTTTAAAAGTAATCTCTTTTCAAAATGGAGAGATGAAATTATTCTCCTGTAAAAAGCCAGTTCAACACCAGAAGATAAACTACTCTCAGGCTTCCAGGACAGTAAAAAATTACAGTTGTCTAAAAATAACAGTTGTTTTTTAACAACAGAACAAAACAGAACAACAGAAAAAGGTTGTTTTTTTCTAACAGGCTTTCATGTTACTGAATTACATGTTACTGTTTGTTTTTCCTATGACATAGTGCAGTTATATATTGGCATAATTCTGTTACACACTTATTTTCCTAGACCCAAACTCAGACTTATTTTCTTACAGGGTTACCCAGTATACTCCTTACCAACCTGAGGTATCCCAGGGCAGGCTGGAAAGCCTGCTAAATTACCAGACTATGGTGTGTGATATCACAGGAATGGATGTGGCTAATGCATCTTTGCTGGATGAGGGGACAGCAGCTGCAGAAGCTATGCAGTTATGTCACAGGTACTATGTTTAAATGTATGGTTAAATCAACAGTGGGAAGTAATTCTGGAATTTGAAGGCATCTGTCCATGTGTAGGAATGGATAGGTGAATGGGTTGAAGTTGAGTGTGGCCTTTTCACTGTGAGCAGATCACTGTATAACTATAATGTTGCCAAACTCCCAGAGAAGTTCTCAGTGTTGATATAAATGTTTAACTCAGACATCTAAGGCCTAAAGAAACGTAATGGCCAGAGAAAGGACAGAAAGAAGTCTAGAGCAAGGAAGACATCCTTGTTGGAGGACGGTCAGGTTAGAGAACACTTAAGCAAACCGGACATACACAGGGTCTTGATGTGATGCACCCATGGCCACTGAGGGAGCCTCCTGGTATCAGTACAAGGCCACTCTTGATTGTCTCTGAACAACTGGGGAGAGGTGCCTCAGCAATGGAGGAAAGCAGATGTCATTCCTGTCTTCAGGAAGGGCAGGAATGACAATGCGGGGAACTACCAGCCAGGCCAGCCTCACCTCGATTACTCAGTGATGATGGAACAAGTGCTGGTCTTGGAAACAATTTCCAGGCATGTGAAGGACAAGAAGGTGATCAGGAATCACAAGCATGAATTCACACAGTGGGAAGCCGTGTTTGACCAATCTGATAACTTTCTGCAATAAAATGGCTGGCTTGGGAGGGGAGAGCAGTGAGTATGGTCTACTTTGATGGTCTCCCTTAAATCCCCAAAGAGAAACTGAAAATTATGGCTGGGGGAGGTGGGAATGAGGTGGATTGAAAACTTGAATCTCTGGGCCCAGAGGGTGGTGATCAGTGACATGAATTCTAGGTGGAGGACAGTAATTAATGGCATTTAATTAGGGGCAACACTGGGTCCAGTCAGTGATGTGGATGATGGCGCAGACTGTATCCTCAGCAAACTTGCTGATGATGCAGAATTGAGAGGATCAGCTGATACACTAGTGGGTCATGGTGCCATCCAGAGGGGCCTTGAGAGGCTGTAGAAAACAGAACCTTGTGAGGGTGACAGGAACCTTGTGAAGCTCAACAAGAGGAAATGCAAAGTCCTGCACCTGGGGAGGAACAACCCAAGGCGTATGGGATACATGATGGGGGCTGGCAGGCTGGAAGGCAGCTTTGCTGGAATGGCCTTTGGGTGTCCTGTGGGACATCATATTGAACACAATTCAGCAGTCTTGGCAAAAAGGCCAATAGTTTCCTGGACTGCACCAGCAGGAGGAGTGCTACCAGAAGGCCAGGGAGGGATCCCTCCCTCTCCTCATCGTGGTGAGTCCACACCCTGCAGTGCTGTGCCCAGCTCTGGGCTCCCTGCTACAAGAAACACATGGACATACTGCAAAGAGTGTACTTACTCTGCCTGTGGTACCAGCCCAGCTACTGGTATTTCAGTTGCTGTGTTATGGACATGTGGATCCTCCTTGGTCTGACTATTCCATTTGCTGTCACCCAGACAGACAGACAGACACACACACAGAGTACAGAGTTCCCTCACTCATGAAAGGAATCAGAAAGGCTGATTGTTAAAACGAGAAGAGAGACAGACTGCACAGGTTGGGTACAAGTGCATCAGCCACCCAATATTTGTATGAGACTGGCCTAGTTTATCCCCTTACTCCTATTTTGTTACACTTGTTGCTCCCAAAATCACTTAGCTCTGTTCTTTTTCCTCTAAACATCTCATAGTAAACCCTTGCAATCCCAAAACGTTCTCTCATGCATCCCCAGGTGGGGGGTGGCACCCAGAGGGTGTGTCTGTTTGGGTTAATTAAATAATTAAGAGTTCCCGCCTGTCTTGCAGCCTCTTTGCTCCTCTGCGCTTGCGGAGATGGGTCTCAGTTGGGCTGACATCCACTGTAAAGGGCCTGTGAGCAGTTGGAACGGGGTGTTATTTGAGTTCCCTCAACTGCCATTGCATCTGAGGGGAGTGCAGAGGACCTTTTATTACATAGTCTAACAGACTGTGGCATGAGTCTCTTGTGTCCGTGAAAATTGAAGATGTGCACTGTCTTTTTCCATTAGTGTTTAAAAAGTTGTTCCTAAGTTGACAAAAGTGAAGTTGTTACTGGTATATCCAAATCTACTTTCAAGGATGTTTGTTGTAGGGGCATTTGAAAGGGACCTGCAAATGAAATGAAATATGAGAATGATTGAAGGCCACTGTAGCGCTGTGTGTCAGAAAGCAGGTTATGCAGCAGATACTGTTTTGAAGCTATTCACTTGTTCAAAGCCTCAGTCTGACACAAAATTGTGTTTACCAGAGAAAAGTACGGAATTGTCTTATCACAGAATCATAGAATGGTTTGGGTTGGAAGGGACCTTAAAGATCATCTGGTTCCAACCCCACTGCCATGGTCAGGGATACCATGTCTTCTCAGTCTCCATTTAAGTACTTTGATGGCTCATGTTTATTTATCCAGGGCAACATTGAAAATCTGTATTAAAGACCACAGTTGTATTCCTTTAAAAGAGTGTGTGTGTGGAGCCATTCCCACAGCTTCTGAAAGTGGCTTTTTGTTTTGCTTCATAGTCTTAATTTTTGTCACGTATGAGTCTCATTTGAGTGTCTGAAATGAACTTTCTTATTTTAAATGTATCAGAACCTTCATTCAATCTTACACTTAATCTGGTTACAATAACCAATATTTACAACTGCCTTTTAACTTAGTAAAACACACTTGTAGAAAACAAGCTAATTTTATTTCCATGAGAAACTATATTCTTGATATGTAACCCTTCTTTTTTCTTTTTTCAACAGACACAACAAAAGAAGGAAGTTCTATGTAGATGCTCGATGCCACCCTCAAACTATAGCAGTGGTTCAAACCAGAGCAAAGTAATATTTTTCTCCATTTTCCACCATATCTTTTCACTTACATTGAATCATTTTTCATCTATGCCTGTTCACCATATACTTAACATTTTTGAACTGTAAGATTATGCTTTCTTTGCAAAGGAGAAGCAGAAATCTGTTATCATTTGGCATTGCTTGTAGTTTTCCGTTCAAATACAACTGCAAAGAAATTAAAGCTGTTTAAAAAAAAGACTAAACATATGATAAAAAGAGAATATTTAATTTTCCTCCTAATTTGTTGCACAAATACATTTGATTGTTGAATTTAGTCTGGTCTTTTATTTTTTACTAGGAAATGAATTATCCTAGATAGCAAATCTTCCCTTTTAATGAAAGCTAGATCCATTTTAAGTTTACAATTTGCAGTAATCATCTTCTAGAAATATGACTTAGTTCTCAAAGGTAAACATGTTAAAGCAGCAAAATGTTGATATCAAGTATCTTATGCATCCTCTGCTTTGCTTTGCTTCATATTTCAAAAGATGATGTCAAATGCAGTTATTCTTCAGTACTATATACCATGACATGAAACTTTCTCAATGTTTAGTGCTACAAAGCATGCTCGACTCTCTATATTTAAAGAAAAAAAGTCTTATATAAGTCCATGAAAACTTCTTAAGTATCACTCCAAGGTAAGAAGGGGTAAAAATACATTACCTTCTGCATATTTTTGTTTCCAGTTATACAGGTGTTATTACTGAGCTCAAATTACCCCATGAGATGGATTTCAGTGGAAAGGATGTCAGTGGAGTATTATTTCAGTATCCGGATACTGAAGGGAAGATTGAAGACTTCTCCGAACTTGTTGAAAGAGCTCATCAAAATGGGGTAAAGTACATTTTATTGGTCTGACTGATAACAATCTGGTACGTCAAACAGCCATATTCATAGAAACTAAATGTTACATGAGGTACTATCTCAGGTCCATCCCTTGATAACCATTACAACCGTTACAGCCAATGCACTTCAGCTCTGTGCAAGTGATATGGAACTGTTTGAAGCCATGTTTAAAAATTTAACTCCCAGGCAAACACTGTTTCTTCAGAAAAGAAGCTGACTATCTGTGCACTTCTGTTCTCAGACTCTCACCTGCTGTGCTACTGACCTTCTGGCTCTCTGTATTCTGAAGCCTCCTGGAGAGTTTGGGGTGGATGTTGTCCTGGGTAACTCCCAGAGGTTTGGTGTGCCACTGTGCTATGGGGGACCCCACGCGGCATTCTTTGCTGTTAAGGAAAATCTAGTGAGAATGATGCCGGGCAGGATGGTGGGCGTTACAAGGTAAGGGTTCCCTTTGCCATCATGTGCCTTCAGGGAAAATTGAAATCACAGAATCCTTAAGGTGGAAAAGACCTCCAAAGCCATCATGTCAAACTGTCAGCCTACCACCTTGTTCACCACTAAACGATGTCCCGTAGCGCCATATCTCCACGTGTGTTCTGAACGCTTCCAGGGATGATGACACCATCACTTCCCTTGGCAGCCTGTTCCAATGCTTTACAACCCTTTCTGGGAAAACCTTTTTCCTAAACCACTCTGGTAGAACTTCAGGCTGTTTCCTCTCATCCTGTTACTTGAGAGAAGAGACCAACCCTCGCCTCACTACAACATCCCTTCAGGGAGTTATAGAGAGCAATAAAGTCTCCCCTCAGAGATTTTAATAATGCATAAGAAACTGTAATAAACCTCACTGTGACCATCTTGTGCTGAACAACAGCTGACCATGGTGCTGTACCAAACACATTTTTCTTGAAAACTGTGAGAATAGAAGTTGCTTTCAGTTTTGAGGAAGCAAGCTTCAAGAATTCCGTTTGTGTGGAATGAAGCTGTGAACCATCTGTAATGCTTGTGGCAATGTGGGGTGAAAAGATAACCAAAAGCAGAGTGGATTCATTGTGATGGCACGAGGCTTTGCAAGCTAACTTATTCTGCTTATTCTGTACTGTTATGCCTTTTTTCTCTAACGTGCAGTCTTACAAAACATAAATGGAAAGAAGTAGAAAATTCAGTGAACCTCCAAAATAAGAAGCAGCTTAATCTAGTGCAAATTTTAGTTTCACTTAAACAAAGCAGAGAAATAGTGTGTAAAATCTTGCCTCTGATTTTTTTTGGTGGTGATGTAGACATCTTGTATTTTGACAAGATGTCTAACTAGTAATAATTAAAATACAAAGCAGTTGTCTGTGGAAAGACTGCATATGTTTGGCGCAGAAGCTATTCAGAAGTACTTCAGTAACCAAAATAACTAAAACATTCACAGTTGTCAATAAGGCTTAGAAATATTTAATTTACATAGTAATATTTTTTCTTCATCTTTCTGCATCTCAAGAAAGTTGGAAAAGAAAAAGTTGAAATGGATAAAAGCTGTGATACTTCCTCAGTGCATCTTTCTGCCATGAATTTTTTCAGGGTTTTGATCACAAGATCACGGAATGATTGACAGGTTCTCTGGAGGCCATCTGGTCCAACCCCCTGCTCAAGCTGGGTCAGACTCAACCTAGAGTCAGTAGGCCAGTGTGGTGTCCAGGTGTCTAACATCTCCACAAAAAGAGACTCCAGTTTCTCTGAGCAACCTATGCTGGTGCTTAGTCACCCTTACAGTGAAAAAGCATTTCCTCATATTCAGAGGGAACTGCCAGTGTTTCAGGTTGTGTGCATTTCTATTGGTCCTGTCTCTGGGCACTGCTGATAAAAGTCCAGTTCCATCCTCTTTGCATCTTCCCTGCAGGTACTTACGTATTTTAGTGATGTCCTCCCTGACTCTTCTCTTGTCTCAGCCTTTCCTCATAGAAGAGGTGGCGAAGTTTCTTTGATATGTGTGTGGTCCTTCACTGGACTCTCTCCATTTCCTCTGTATTGCTCTTGCACTGAGGAGCTCAGAACTGGACACAGCATTCCAGGTGAAGCCTCACCAGGGCTGAAGAGAGGGCAGGGATCACCTCACTTGTTGGCAACACTTCTAGTCCAGCCCAGGATACCATTTACTTCCTTTGCCACCTGGGCAGATTGCTGGCTCATGTTTTTTCTAATGTCCTCCAGGAGCCCCGAGGTTTTTCTGCCAAGCTGCTGGGCGGCCCCCAGCATGTACTGGTGTTTGGGGTTCTTTGCCAGGTGCAGGACTTTGCACTTCCCTTGTTGACCTTCATGAGGTTCCTGTGAGCCCACTTCTCCACTCTGTCAAAGTTCTTCTAGATGGACCGATGGTAAACTAAGCTGCATAGTCTACCTGACCAGCCATGATGAAAACAGAAATTCAGAGACTTCAGTCTTGCTGTTTGGTGTCGCAGCTGTCCTGACTTACGCATTATTCTCTCCAGCACCCTTCTGTCTCTGAGGATAGATAAATAGTTTCAGGCTAGCATGCATAAAGCCCAGTATCATAAATTGCTGCAATTTTAAAGTAACAGAAGCAACATTTTTGCTTGTAACTTAGAGATGCAAGTGGGAAGGAAGTGTACCGACTTGCTTTGCAAACACGTGAGCAGCATATCAGGAGGGATAAAGCTACCAGCAACATCTGCACAGCACAGGTAATTTGTACTGCCTTATTTTCAGTGCTAGAAAGGAACGAGTTGAAGAATTTGAGTTAGCTTTACTTTTGGGAGTTTTTGCTAGAAAAATTAAGGACATCGAAACATTCTGATCGTTGTGCATTTGTTTTGAGTCCTCTGAAAAATTGATCTGCTTGAAAAGAGAGTATGAGTATACGTTTCCTTTAATAAAGACTGTAGTCCTCAATTCTTGCAGTGTCATGAATCCATCTGTCTTGTAGCATGAACATAGTGAGTAGTGCTGTGTTATAAATGAGACAGATTTCATAATAAAATAGCAGGGAATTCCAATGATCTGAAATTTCCCACTCAAGGCAAGAGAAATAAGTTTTTAAAATCTAAAACTCATTCAAATTGTCACAACTTATATTTTTGTCTATGTGATTTGATGTGAATATGTTACATCACCAAAAAGAGAAAAACACCATGATTAACTGAGTAATTATCCAAAATAGTTATCTTCAGCATGCCTCTACAGACCTTCAGCCAGACAACGTCATAACGTTTTTTTGCTCCTACCGTTGCTCTTTTATGCTCTTAATATTGTGCCAAATTTTGAGGAGAGTTTGTTAATATTAAAACAGACCTAATTACTTAGTATCAATGACATATGCCATGAATTTTTTGTACCATTACTAAACAGTTCCTGTGAGACTGGCTGGACTTGATAGTCTTCAAAAATCTTTGTTACAGTAGTCAAATTTAAGCACATGTTAATTGCTAATGCAGTTACATTTCAAAGCGCATTGAATTCATAATCAGTGCTGACACAGTTTCATAAAAGTATTTTACCCTTCCCTCCTTTTATTTTGTAGGCAACACATAATCAGCTATAGCATCAGCTGAGGATATGTGGTTGTCTCTGGTGCTAAAGAAACATTCCATTAAACTAGCATGAAATAACCTTTGCTAACAGGGACAGTAACAATAATAATGTCCTAAACTATATTTGGATCCTAGGCTCTTCTGGCCAATATGTCAGCCATGTTTGGTATATACCATGGGTCTGATGGATTAAGGCATATTGCAAGACGGGTACATAATGCTACTCTAATCTTGGCTGAAGGTACGTATTTAATGTTTAAGGAAACTGTTATAAAATCATTACCCCTTAAATAATACATCTTCTTATGTAAACTTTTTTTGGCGAGGGAGGTGTTGCCAGCTGATTTGTGTTCTCTCAGCTGGGGAGGGACCCATTTTAATACAAAATTCACTGCTGATATTTATCTGTACTTCTCATAATGACACCCTAGAAATAGATATCTATGTGATAGGAACTTGCAGGCATTACTTCTGTTTCCTTGGGAAACTAGCAGAAGACTACCGAGCGAGTGCCTAGATGATACTGTTGAAATGCCGTTTGCCAGCTGCTACTTCACTTACTGGACCATTCTAGTTTACACACAGAAATCTGCACAGAGTATTAATAACATAGCAAAAGAAGGTAATAGGTGACAGTAAAGCAATAGAAACATTTCAGTTAAATTGGGTGGAGTATTGTAGCTGCTATGAACACTGAAATCCCAAAGCTTAACAGCTAACCAAAAGCACAGAATCTGTAGCAGAAAATAATGATTGCATCTGGACTGTGTGGTCTGGTAGGTTTTTTCCCACTGGTATGACTATCATTACTGTCAGAAGGAGCTACTCAAAACTGGAATGTTTGGAATTAAAGGATTATTGCCACAAATATACATGTTTTATTTGCCAGTTTAGTTGGAAGACCTTTTGCGACTGTGAAAAGCACTAAGGCTCTAAACTTTGTTGTGGCAAACTCTATGGCACTTAATATCCATTCACATAATATAACTTTTCTTTCCAGTGTTATGATTTTGTCTTTATTCCATCTATATACCAACTCTGCTGCTGTATGTATTATAGATTTGATGTATCAGAAGGATCTGGCCTAGACTCATTATTGATTCATTATTGATTAGGTCTGAGTCTGATTTAAGTGCATTTCATACACAGTGACATTTCACTAAAAAGCTGGTGATTTTGCTGATCTTTACACAAGGGGAATACTTTATTTTATGTAAAAGTGTTTACTTATGAGATAGATGGTGTGGTTATTCAGTTACTGTGTGAGCAGTAGAGAATTAAATTTCTGTTTTTCATAGGTCTCAGACGAGCTGGTCATAAACTACATCATGATCTGTTCTTCGATACCTTGACAATCACATGTGGATACTCAGTCAAAGAGGTTTTGGACAGGGCAGCTCTTAGACAGATAAATTTTCGGATTTATAGTGATGGCAGAGTAAGCAATTTTCTAAACCTTTGATAAATTCAGAAATTTTGTAGTATGACTTTTCTTCTTTAAGTTTCTAATCATTACATGTGGTAAACAGAAAGAAATTATTTAAGACCTTGTAACTTGCTTAGATATGTCCATCAATTATAAAGGTAATATAAAGAATGAACTTGTTAGTGATGCACTTCCAGAAATAATAATTGTATTTTCATTTTATGCCTGTTAAAAAAGATTATCTAATTGTTTTATGTCAAATATGCTACTAAGGGGTAGAGTAGAGAGACTTAATGAAGAAATACAAGGTGACATCCAGAATTCAGGTCCTGTGGCACTGTTTAAAGACAGACTGAAATCTAAACCACATTTTTGTAGGCACTAAGGACTCTTGGCAAAGTGTAATATGTTGTGTAAATTGGGATGGGGGGAGAGGGTGTCATAGCAAAATGGGCAGTTTTCCTATTACGTGGAAAACACTTAGAAGCATTAGAAGGGAGATCACAAGTCTCAAAGCTTGTGAGCCATTTAGTGTGGATGGTTTAGCTCGGTAAAGGAAGGAATAGGAAAATTTTATGTAAACAAAATAAATTTATGTATATTACATAAAATGAAGTGACACTTATGTATCATTGGGTAGATGAATTTTTTCCCTTTTTTTTTTTTCCTCCTGTGTTTCTGGAATATTTTTCTTGACCAGAACAAATGTACTGTGCTTAGAATTAACAGCTTTGAGTTAAAAACAACAATTACTGTCATTTTTATCCATAGCTTGGACTATCACTTGATGAAACTGTAAATGAGAAAGACCTAGATGACATATTATGGATTTTTGGTTGCGAGTCTTCTTCTGTAAGTACATAAGAGATCATGCAGTTTAAATTGTCTGAATATTTCAGAAGTTTAATGAAAAGCAAAACTGCCCTTGGGACATTTGGTGTCTACATGATGACCATTAGTTAAATAGTGAGTATTTAAGATGCTCTTTTAAAGAAAAAGGCAGTGTTAGATAACAAGGATTTATGCAGTGCCATTTTCTAATTGTGACACTTAGTTCTTTCAGTCAGCTTGGACACCTTGCAATTAGGCTATTACTTCTTTTGTGAGGGTTAGGACATGGTGGTAAGTTACTCCCTTCCCACTAGAATTTTTGTTGCATGTCATTAGTAATTAGCAGCAACACTTACAAGATGAGGTCTACTGAGACATCTGTACATATTTTTAATATAATGCTGTTGTCATGCTAGATATATACAAGTATGTATGCTGGTAAAGCTGGGGGGTTTTGCCCTAAAAGCTGACTAAATCTCAAGGTAAACTGATAGTATAAGCTAGTTCTGATGGAAATTGACTATGAAAAAATAAGTTTCCATGAAAGTATTTAACTCCCTGTTTCTTTGTGTCGAAGGAGCTGATTGCCGAGGGTATGGGCGAGGAAACCAAAGGCATCCTTAGCACCCCATTTAAGAGAACTTCCAAATTTTTGACACACCAGGTTTTCAACAGGTTTGTGAAACTGCTCTGTATTTGGTGTTTTATGGTATTATCTGAAAATGTCTCCTTTCAAAAGCAGTAGTGGAGTCAGTTGAGAGCAGTTTTGTACCTGGATTCATATAGTCTCTCCTTCCTCTGAAATAATCTATTTAGTACCATTTTTAGGTATCTTTTTCATTTTAAATGAGCAGAGCAGTACTCACGGTCACATTGGGAATATGTTTTTCCACTAATCTGCTACATTGTGCAAGCTGTTATTTGAGGATGCAATATCAGCAGACTTACTAGAGCCCTTATATTCCATATTTACTGATAGCATTTCTGAGATGGTAATAGGCATTTTTAATCCATGTTGCTATTAGCAAGCTGAAAATACCAGTTCTATTATGTATTATTAGCTATCTTCAGTCCTACTGTTTTATTTATGTTTTTTCCTGTGTTAGCTGCTGGTATAGCTAATCTGCTTGCCTTTTCACTACATTTTGTATTCTCCAGCTACCACTCCGAGACAAATATCGTGCGGTACATGAAAAGATTAGAAAACAAAGATATTTCCCTTGTTCACAGCATGATTCCTTTGGTAGGTATTTACCAAAAAGAGAAAAAATTAGGTCATTACATACATCTTTATGTATTTCAATAAATACTGATAAGTGTGTTTGTATTTTTAGGGGTCCTGCACAATGAAGCTCAATAGTTCAGCTGAACTTGCAGTAAGTAGCAATAATACTGTCTCAGTTGAGACCCGTATGAGTAAACTATCTAGCCAGTGTCATTGCAGAGAAGTAAAGACTGCTCTTGGTTAGTACTCCAGCTGAGGAGGTAGTTTCTGGAGTAATTAGCCATCCTCTCCCATTTCTGCCCGGGAAAAAGGTTCTGAAAAGCACAAGTAGGAGTGCAACAACAGTAGGAGAGTAAGTGGATTTAGAGACTCCATTTTGAATAACATAATTAAAATAATTTTTGGAATGAGATATCACAGTCCTGTTCCCTCATGCAGTATTGCAGTACCTAATTCTATCTGCTTTACAGATCTTAAAATCAAATCCTCCGAAATATGGAAACAGTCAGGTGGGACTGACTGAGTCATGCTTTGTTTTCAGTTTGCTATTTGTTAGGATATCCTGCCTTTTCCCCATGGTGAAGAGTACCCAGATATCTTCATTTTTCTAGCTAATAGCAGCCAGGCTGTTTGAGTACCAAATGACTTTTTGACTGAATGAGCTTCCTCTGCTCTCTCCCTGTTGTATTCTCACTTTGATGTTTCACTAGGTTTCCTTTGTCCCCCTTCTCTCACTGCCTTCTCTCTCTCCTTTCACTGTTTTCTGTCTTGTATATTCCCTCTAATTAAAATTAGTAGCAACAAAATGTTATGTACTACTCCATACAACTCCTCTCTGTTCACCTTGTGATCCTTCAGCTCTACATAAGGGTAGGTGATGTAGTGGAAGAAATTAAGGTTTTTTAATCATATTCTGAATGTTAAAAATAGGTTTACTGGAAATCATAAAATCATTTCGGTTGAAAAAGGCCATTTATTAACCTGTCACTAAACCATGTTCCTAATCACCAAATCTACATATCTTATAAATATTTCCAGGGTTGTTGATTCCAGCAGCTCCCTGAGGAGGCCGTTCAAATGTTTGTTAACCCTTTTTATGAAGAAATTTTTCCTAATATCCAATCTTAGTCTTTTGTCCTATTGGTCATTACCTGAGAAAAGAGACAGACCCCAGCCTTGCTACAGCCTCCTTTCAGGTCATTGTAAAGAGCAGTAAGGTCCCCCTGAGCCTAATTTTCTCCAGGCTAAACACCCCCAGCTCCCTCAGCTGATCCTCTCCAGACTCATAAGACTTCATAAGTGCTCCAGACCCTTATTCAGCTTTGTTGCCCTTCTCTGGACATGCTCTGAGACTTCAATTTCTCTCCTGTTGTGAGGGGCCCAGAACCGGACACAGGATTCAAGGTGCGGCCTCACCAGTGCTGAGTAGTGGGGAAGATCATTTCCCCAGTCCTGCTGGCCACACTATTTCTCATACAGGACAGGATGCCACTGGCCCTCTTGACCACCTGGGCACACTGCTGGCTCATGTTCAGCCACTGTCGACCAGCAGCCCCAGATACTTTTCCTCCAGGCAGCTTTCCAGGCACTCCGCTTTCAGCCTGTAGTGCTGCTTGGTGTTATTTTGACCCAACGGTGCAGAAATGCCAACAGAAATTTGGCATCCCACCCTTAAGTGGAAGGGAGCACCAGAGATTTGCAGATGCTCATGGTCAAAAAGGAGCAACAAAAATCAGAGGGTCCGCAAAAGAAACTTACGTACTTAAATCTTACGCTTGGTATGGAAATTGGTGTCTTTTATGTTCTAGCAGAAGCCCATGGTGGTAGGGGTAGGTTGAAGAGAAGAGAGAGAGAGGGAAATTAAGAGAGAGGGAGAGAGAAAGAGTGGAAGAAAGGTGCAAAGAAAGAATGATCACTAATCTTGATCCAGTGTTGATCCAGCTGATGGGGTGTCCAGGGTCCTGCAACACATGTGCACTCAGGCTTCATGGGGGCACCTTTTCATTGATAAGTTTACCCTACCCTGGAGATAAGTTTCTTGCTATCTATGCAAATTAGTTATCATGCACAGCCTGTTCTTCTAGACGTTTCTGGAAATGGGTCCTAGGGCTTTGCAGGTCTTCGGTGGTCTTGAACCCCCACCCCCCAGTTGGATCAATTCCTGCACTTTTGCTGTACTATGTTGTGCCTACCTCCAGGAGCCAGAACAAGTACTTTTGTCCCAAGAAAGTGATGCTCTACCTCCATATAGCCCTCTTCTCCAGCTGCATCCTCTGCTTTCTTACCCATTTACACAGTGTGCTCTAACCAACAATCTTTGGTTAGCTTCACAGCTATCTGGCTGTCAGTGTTTGGGACATCTCATCTTCTAGGCTACTACACCACCCCATGGCTCAAACATCAATATGGACCTGGTGATCTGCTGAGAAGGGAAAAGAAGGCAGCGAGAGAGAAAGAGAGAGGCAAATGTATTCTATAAGTCATTTCTAAGCTTTGGGGATAATCTCTTCATAATACTCAGATCTTAATATGTAATCCAGTTACCAAAATAAAAAGCTAAAATGTTAACATTAAATCAGTAAACATTAGACCTTGCTGAACCTCATACCACTGGCCTTGGCCCATTGATCCAGCCTGTCCAGATCCCTCTGTGGAGGCTTCCAAACCTCCAGCAGATCTATGCTCCCACCCAGATTGATAGAGTTTCTTCATAGAGTTTAACAAGAAAAGAGTTGTTTGCAAAGTATTTTGTTATAGCATTGTTTGTTTGTTTGTTTTCGTTTTTATAGCCTATTTCATGGAGAGAATTTGCCAACATCCACCCTTTTGTGCCCCTGGATCAAGCTCAAGGGTATCAGCAGCTTTTCAAGGATTTAGAGAAGGACCTGTGTGAGATTACTGGCTATGACAAAATCTCCTTCCAACCAAATAGGTAGGAATTTTTTTCTGAACATTAGCACCTAAACATGATTCCAAAACTTCTAATGAAAGTGTGTTAGCTAAAAACAGAAGAATTTTCTAAAATTAAATTTGCCTTGAATGCAAGATAATGAAAGCAAATAGTTTGGGTTTTTTTGAAGACTACAGCACCTTATTTTGTCTTGTGTCTTCTAAGAGTTTAAGGATTTGGTCTTTTAAATTTTTTTAATATTTCTTCCCATGTTTTCCTCTCTATGAATGTTTCTCCACCATTGCTTGTGTAAAATGGTGGTGTTATTGGTATTCTCCTGTGAGCTCAAAATAAAGATGTGAAATAGGAATAAGCTGTATGAGCTGTCAGCTATGTAATTGTTGAAACTGGTATTTGATGCACTAGGTTTGACTGAAGAATGCCTAGGATCTGCATGCTCACTGAAATAAATACAGCAGCATTAAATGATAAATGCAGCCTGTTTATGTCCATTAGCAGTTTTGATACAAAATGAGCAGCAAGAAATTACACTTAGGATTTCACTGAAAGACTTCTTATGTTTCATTGTGTACACTTTGTTATGCATTTCAGTATTAGTTTGCCTCTCTGTAACCAAGCGTGTAGTCTCCTGCTAGGTGCAGAAATGTGGATCAACTCCATCACCAAAAGGATTTAACATCATAGTGTAAGAACATAAAATGGCATAACTTTTACCATCTACTGTTTTCATCTACATCCAGTTGTTAATTAAGGCATGTCCATTTGTAGTTTAATCTAGGGGATGTGCTTCTTCTAATTTGCTGACAGTTGCCTAAAGTCATTGGTAAGGATTAGCGCTGAACAGTTTTGAAGTTTTGGCAGAGAGTTGGCACTTTCTGGTTTGTGTGCTGTGTAACAAGTGTTTGTGTTCCTCTTCCAGTGGAGCCCAAGGAGAGTATGCAGGCTTGGCTGCAATCAAAGCTTATTTAAATGCCAAAGGAGAACGTCATAGAACTGTAAGTGTCAACACTCACACTCATGTGGGGAAGAGCTTTTGGGTGGAAAGTGAAGAAAGGAAAGTTGATTCAGCAGCTGGGAGTCACCTAGACAGAAATCAGGTTGTGTATCCTCACCTGTGACAAGCTTTCAGTATTCCTTGCTTCCCTCATGAGTCCTGGGTACCATCTTAAAAGTTTTTACAGACAGTGAGAATGAGAAAGGGTACTATTTCTGGCATGGACAGACTTAACTTTCTCCATAGCAGCCCATATGGTGCTGTGCTTTGTGGTTAAAGGGATCTCTTGGCTACTGATGAACAGTGCTTTCACAGTGTTAATGCTTTTTCTTTATCCCACTGCCCTGCCCTGACCCTGTCCTTTCCCCAGCAAGGAGGCTGGATGTGGGCAAGAGGCTGGGAGAGACACAGCTGACCAAAGGGATATTTTATGCCATATAATGGCATGTGCAACAAAAGCTCAGGGAAAGGAGAACACAGCAGGGAAGGTCATAATTATGGCATTTTCATTCCCAGGCAACCATTACATGTGCTGGACATGTGGCCAGCCATGGGAAGTAATGAATCAATTAAGAGCAGGTGCTGATTGCTACCATGGTAGTGTACTGGTGACAGTATTGCACCAACCAAGATGCCCTGGTTACCATCCATCATCCATTCATCTACTGGAGAGCCAAGGAGGGATAAGCAAGACTTAATAACCCATAAATAGTCCTGTAAGACCAATGCAAAAAGTATGACAGTGAGTGGAAGTTAACAGTGGACTATCTGCCATCAGTGAGTGCTGCCACGTGTAACATCAAACTCCGGTATAAGAGAGGGTCAAAGGCAGCCAAGCAGTATGCCACAACTGATGCTGTAAAAGCATTTTTCCTTATCCCTTTGGCAGCAGAGTCTAGGTCAGTCTGTTTCTGGCAGTTTGTGGCAGTGTGTCCAGTACATCTGGAACTGACTGCCCAGGGCTGGAAGCACATCTCTACCTACCTGCCAGTCTTTGACTGATACAGACTGCCCTGGAACACGGTGAAGTCCATGAAAACCTGCAATACATGGATAGACACCATTGTATGGGGCAGCACAGCCCCACTGGAATCATCTGAGGAGGGGTAAAAATATCCCAGACCATTTGGAAAGCTGGTTTTGCCATAAAACTGAAGTATAAGAGATCCAGTTCTTGGGACTGAAACAGCAAGATGGTTGTCACACCCCTGGGAGTGCAGTCAATAACTGTGACCCCACCAGCTTTCCCTTCCCCAGAAAGGAACACAGGCTTGTCTAGACATTGTGGATTTTTGGAGAATGCATGTGTATGCCAGGTTACATTCAACTTGAGAGCCCTCTCTGTTGACTGACCTTAAAGAAGAATTATCTTGAGTAGGGTTCTGAGCAGCAACAGATCAAAGAGGGGATAGTTTGTGTGGCAGCCCTTGGATGCCTATTCAGGTGGGAACAACTGTGAGAAATGTACTCTACATTTCAGCTGTGGAGCCTTCAGAGTTTTGGAGCTGGAGGTATTGAGGATCCAAGGCTTACTGCACTCTGACTGGAAAAGAGATAACAGCAGTGCACTGGGGGGGTAATCTGCTTCAAAGGTTATTGGTACAGCACAGCTCTTCTTGCACTGTGATCACCTGTACTGCACTGGATATTCTGCATTATGAATTTTCCTACAATTAAATCTAATGCTTGAGGAAGAAATGCTTGTCTTATGAGGAAGCTTCTGGTATTTACAGTATCCTAGAGAAAATGTTCTGTGGCTTCACCACCCATTATTGTATCATTCTTCATAATAAATGCTTTCTCTTTTTTGAACTTGACATGTTACAGTTTCATCTAACACCCTCTCACTTTAGAAAGATGTTGAACAGTTCTTCATTGACATACCATGTTAATTCTGAGATTTTTTCATTTATCCTTGTCCATCCATATTTCTGTTCTTCTGGGTGGATTCTAGTTGTCTATCCTTCTCAAAAAAACCATCTCATAACTTTGATTATCTTCAGAGCTTCTGTGTTCCTTTCACTTTTTTCTCTATTTCGTTTCTTGTTTTTGATGCAGTTGCTTTCTTTTCCATCAACACTGCAAGATCTTTTGAGTAGCGATAGGTTCAAAACTAAGGATCACACTTTGGAGTTGTTAAGATTTGTTTTCTTATGTAATACTCTAGATCAGTCTGGTTCCAGTATATATACATTTTTGAATGTTGCTACTTTGGATTGTGAGTCCTTTTTTGAACTGTGAAGTCAGTTCTTTTAGGGACCGGGGGGAGGTTGGTATTAACAGGATACTTGGCATTTCACTCTGCGTCTCCATTATAAACCCAATTATGAGTAATTTTAAATGCTAAAGAACCAGCACAAATATATGTAATATTCTATTATGATGACCTTTCTTTACAGTGAAAACTGATTGGATCTTTTTGTTTCTTTCCTGTGTTTCCATGAAATATTTATCCACATGAACCTTGCCATTTACTCCCTTGGAAGTTAGTTTAGGAACATTTTTGGGACCACATCCAAAACTTCTTTGAAATCTGAGATTAGTTAGATCTTCTTCTTTCACACACACTCACAGAGCTGGCTTTAAACAGTTGAAAGAAACTCCTTAGTGCAATAATATCCATATTTTCTGAACCTGATTTTATCCTTCGCTTTGGGACTTCCTTGCCTTCTCAAAATGGAAGGGTTGTTGTCCTGATCTCCTGGGAACTATAGACTATATGTGAGGAAACTACCTAAAACTGAATAGTTAAATGTTGTCTTATTCTGTCTTTGTTTCTTTGTTGCATCCAGATCACCTCAAACTTCTTGGAAATCAGCCACTCTTTACAATTACAAGCTTTGTTTTGTGAGTAGTTTTACTCAAGGGGAGGTGAAATTAGGTTGACATTTTATTCCTCTTACAGTTGTCTTCTTATTGTCCATGTATGCTTTGCTGTTGCTCGTATTCTGTGCAAGATCCTTGGGCTTCTGTGAGTGTCTGTGATCCTTCTGTGCTCCAGAATACCCAGAGGTTGACTGCACAGGAGAGAGAGCCTGGAGGCGCTTGCAGTTACTCACATATTAAAGATTTCAAACGTTACAGTAAAATAAAGGTACCCGGGAAAAAATAAAATGAGAAAGCCTACAAAATGTTGACATTTCAGCTGAAGTGAGCTTTTCTCCTGAGCTGGAGAAAGTAACTAAACCAGCAGTTCAAGCTTCTTGCAGTTGGCCTCGTTTGGATATGGTGCCCTCTCGTGGGACAAAACCATGGACATGAACTGACAAGTCTCATCTCTCCACTTCGTTGCCTGATCAATAACATCTGTACCCAGCAGGACTGGGTGGCCATCTCAACTCGCTTTACATTTCTGCTATGCAGCTAAAATGGCTACAGATGTGGCACAGGGCTTCCTGGCACTGGGGCTGGGATGCCTGTGTTTCCTGTGTTCTGAAGTAATTAACATTTGTCTCAGCATCTTTATGGAACAAGTTCCATGAACCATCGTGCAGTTTCTCATGAAAACAAAGTGCCTTACAGCCATTTTACAAAGCTACGTCTGAGTCATTTAATAAACTGAGTTAAATCTTTCCAAGAGAACTATAATAGACAAATGTTTCAATATCCTCATTGAATAGAAGCAAAGGATTTGGGTTTTTTTAGAGAAGATATATTGTCTTTAGAAGGGGTAGAATTCCTAGTAAATGTCTGGATACATCCTGACCTCCATTTTCCTATCACTAAGAAGAGCCTACATTTATTTAAGTACTTCTCTTGTTTTCTTTTTACATGAACAGTATAGAGCATGTAAGTAGCTCTCTGAAACTTCTTATCTATAGCCAAAATATTTTGTTTTGAGTAGAATACACAAGAAAATGTTTTGAAAGTCAGCTGAAGTTGTTGTGGAAAATTTGTAATTAGTTTTTCCTTTCAAGTCATTGTATGTGTGGAGACTGATTACTTAAAAAAAGATTTAGTCATTTAAAAAAAGGTGGGGTGAGACAAAAGGACTTTAAATGTGAGTATCTGAGATAATATTCTGGAACTGCAGCCCTAAATATGATTATGTAGCAAATGAAACTTTTTAGATGCTGATACCTGAATGGATTAAAAAAAATCTAGGTGCATAGTTCAGTACAAGAGGTAATTTGCCAGTAAACATTACCTAAAGATTCCTTTTGGAAACTCTGATAATGAGATGTAGCCAAATGCAGACCATAATGCTTTAAGAATTTTTTAACTAGTTATACTTCAGCCCCTGCTTTTTTTCCCTTCTAAGGTGTGCCTTATTCCTAAATCTGCTCATGGTACAAATCCAGCAAGTGCGCAAATGGCAGGGATGAAGATTCAGCCGATTGAAGTGGATAAAAATGGGAGCATTGATATCTCCCATTTAAAAGCAATGGTGAGTATTTATTTATATTTAATTTTTAAGATAGGAACACTCCTTCTCTGAAGGTATTGGCAGCTGAATCACATTTTTCTTTGGGAGAAAATAGAGCAATAATAATGTTTATGTGCTTGGAAATGATAAGTAATTATTTTTCTTATTATAATTTTTTGCTCATTCAGCCACTAGCCATGTGGTACTTGTGAGATTTCTTTTGAGGATCTTTGATGCAGGAGTTGCTCAAAGAGTCTTTCTACACTCTTTTATAGCAGACCCTTTGGCTCACATCTAGTAGTAGAAACAAAGGAACCATGTTGATGAGTGTGAAGCATTTCAAACTGAATTTAGCCTTCTCTTAGCAAAGTTCAAGTCCACCTCTGCTGGGGAAGGTGTTGCTAGGCAACTTTTTTGTGTGTGTGTAGATTGGCTGCAGGTGAATCTTGGGATGCAAGCGATTAGCAAGACACATTTCCATATTTAAACAAACTTTTGTGGTTGTTGTAGAATTGTATTGCTGAAAGTAGGGGGAATAGCCATTATATCACATTACCTCTAAGGCCAGATAGTTCCCTTGGCTTGTCTGGAGGTTTCAGAAGTGACTGTTATATATATATATATGTGTGCGTGTGTGTGTGTGTTTGTGTGTGCCTTCTCCAATTTAAAATTCTGATTTATTGAGAAAACACTGTTTTTCCATAGGCATTGCTGAGGGAAGGAACCCAGTACACTTTGCTGATCATAAATTACTTTGATTATCTGCTGATAGACTTGTTTCCCACCTGTAAAACAGCTGATGACTTCAGTTGTATTTTTTTGTAAAAATCTAGAGAAGCTTTAGGAGCCTCACTGACCTTTTCTCTCCCTTTCCCTACCACCAGGTGGACAAGCACAAAGAGAACTTGGCAGCCATCATGATCACATACCCTTCTACCAACGGTGTGTTTGAAGAGGAGATTGGAGATGTGTGTGACCTCATTCACAATCATGGAGGACAAGTTTACTTAGACGGAGCAAATATGAATGCTCAGGTACAAAATCTCCTAGGCAGATTTATTACAGCTGGGAGTCCATGGAATAAAAATTGCACAGCAGTACTCAGTTCAGACCATAACACAGCTTCCTCACAAGGTGGCACAGTGCTTGGGGGAGGAGTGAGGTTTGCAAGAACAGTAATAAAAATTAGATGGCAAAAGTAAGTATCTTATATTTGGTTTGCTCTGAAATGTGTTGTAATGTGTATGAGTTGTTCATTGAAATTGGCTTAGTCTGCTTAACCTTTATCAAAGACATTCTTTGCAGACATAATTAAGAATTCCTAAAGCAAAAAGTTGTTTGCATCAAGTTCTTGTTTCATGATGCATCACAATAAACATAAAAATATACAGTCTTTTCCAACATGCTTTCCTTGAATGCATTAATAGGTCTTAAATGGCACATGAAGAAGGTTTTGAAACAGAGTATTCCCTTCACAGGTGGGTCTGTGTCGTCCTGGAGACTACGGCTCTGATGTCTCTCACTTAAATCTTCACAAAACCTTTTGCATTCCCCATGGAGGAGGAGGACCTGGAATGGGACCAATTGGAGTGTGGGTATCTCTATATTAATAGCCTTTCCTTAAAGAAGTATATATTATATATATATATCCCTTAGTGAATCATGCTTGGTGGTTCACTTCAGTACAGAGCTGCGAGTGGAAGAGGGATACTGTTGTTTGTAAACTTCTGTCTTTCTCCAGCATAGTCATGTGCTGATCTCATGAATGGTGTAGTTCACTCATGTTCTCAAACCCTGACTTCCATGTTGGCCTTTTAGTGTGCATGGTAGAGCTCCCTCAGCAATCCATTTCCTGAGTAAAAGCAGAGATGATCTGTGGGCTTTGAGGGCTGATGCTGTATGTAGTACAGAACGCAGAAGTGGAACATGAGCTGTGTGAATCTATTCTGTAGAGCATTCATATTTCCTTAAAAGAAAATAATCTTACTTGTTTCAAGAAAATAATTTTTATTTGGATAGCTCCATGAATATCTTGTGATAGGTTGAAAACTGAGTGCCATCCTCCATTGGCAGCAGTTATGTTAATAAACTTTGTTGAAGACATGGACCAGACTTCCTGGAGGACTGTTTGGAAGCAAGGTGAAGAGAAACTACTGCTGAAACTGTCCAGATGTGGTAACACAGAAACAGTCATTTAAGTTCTATAATCAATGTTTTTGTTTTAGGAAGAAACATTTGGCTCCCTACTTGCCTACCCACCCTGTCATCAAAATACAGCCGGATAAGGATGCATGTTCTTTGGGTACTGTCAGTGCTGCACCTTGGGGTTCCAGTGCTATATTGCCAATTTCCTGGGTGTATATCAAGGTGTGTAGACTTTTATAAGGAGTATCAGCTGAGGTTCTGTTTCTGTTTCAAGTGCGATGCCACTGGAACCACATGAACAGGTTTAAGAGCAACTCAGCATAAGATGTTTGCACAGACAGAAATGCAAGTGACTACAGCACAATCATAGATTATTTACATCCATCAAACCTCATTGTTTTCCAGTAGGACAATAGAACTGCCTATTGCCATCTTTTGCCATGGGAAAGGATGTTAGGACAAATGCTGTATCTGTGCAGCCTGGTTAACTCTTTTACATCTTGTCTGTAATAATTTTTGAGACAAGTGGACACCAGGCAGAAAACAGCAATCAGGTTTGCCCTCCTACTTTTTCTGACATAGAAGTTTTCATGTTTAAAAGCTACTTGGTAATTACTGTTCTTCCAAGAATATTTCTATTTGTATGCTGCAGTATTGTTATACTTCACATGTATGTAACTTTTCAATATCCTGAATTCCAGAGGATTTTACTGAATTTTAAAACTGAATTTAGTTTTGGCTTTGGATGTGAGACAGCGTGATCATGATCTCTGTAATTTGTTAATCCCTTGCAATTTAGTGATAAGCCAGCAAATATTTGGTTGCATATATGTAAGTATTTAGCCAAGAGAGATGAGTGTAGATTCAAATTCTGTTTGAGAGAAGGTGTGCTGGGACTCTCTAAGCAACATTTAAAGCTTTCAATGACAGAAAATGTTGGGGAATAGTGAACATAGGGGCAGTGTCGTTCAGGGTACTCTGTCGCCAGTTTGATACTCTAACCATGAAAACTTTCTCTGCTGAGGATACCAGCTCTCCCAGAATTCAAAATGAGCAAACATGAGCTGATGCAACTTACCTGGTGGCTTTTCAGCTGTGGGTAAAAATCACTTGTGACTGAAAGTTGGTTCCCATCACAGAATATTTAAACTGTAGTAAATCTTTAAGGGAAGATGTTTCTTCACACTGCAAAATGCCATCTATTTACACTGTCCTATCTTAAGAGGTTACCTTGAAGGATGTTTTGGCTTTCTTCTATGTCACCTTGACTTCTAAGTGCAATGTTAAGAAATTCAACCACATCTCAATTCCAGCATTGTCCTTTTGCAGTGATTTAACAGAGGAATAAGTGCATCTGTGTTCATTTGGCTCTGGTCTTTGTTAATACACAGTATCATCTGTGACATGACACCAGCAGGCAGAGTTTGAGTTGCTGGGATAATCTGTACAGACAGCACACATAGCTTTTTGGACAGCTCTCTGGATACTCTTTCCTTAGGATGGTGAAAGGGGCAGCCTATGCCTTTCGACATTATTGAGTTCTCACTTTTTTTTCTATTCACTTCAAAGCTTCACAGTTTGAGGAAAGGACATCAAGCTTAATCTCTTACACAGTAAACACTCTCATAAGCTATGTATACCACAGGTGTTTTCAGTTAATACCCAGAGCTTTTCTGTGAGTGTCGTGTGGAAAAGTGTAATAGCAGAGTGACTGCCGTAAAACTAGCCAGATGCATCAAGGTGCTGTTTTCTATCATGCTTGTCAGTGCAAGAGCACACTTGGCTTGCTTGGGAGTGGTTTTAGATCTGTTTCTTCATGTTATTCCTCTTTCAGACAATGGGAGCAAAGGGTCTGAAGCATGCTTCTGAAATTGCTATACTAAATGCAAACTACATGGCAAAGAGGCTAGAGAAGCACTACAAAATCCTTTTCAGAGGAGCAGAAGGCAAGTATTAGACAACTTTTTTCTTCTACAAAGCTTTTTTTTTGCCTCATGTAGAAGTTGGCTTGCAATATGGTTCTTTTTTAATGCTATGTGACATCTCAAACTTCTCTTGATGTTGTTCACAAGAAGTGAAATAACCTGCCACACTTCTTTTGAGGATGAAGATTTCTTCTGCAATGAAACTGAGACACTTGGAAGTAGAAGGAAAAAAATGCCTGCTTGTAATCAGATGAAATGACAACAAAAGATGGAGTATACCATCAGATAGTTCTCCTTTAAGTCTAGTAGCAGATTAATTAACAGTAGAAAAAGGAGAAGAAATCAAGTTGAAACCCAAATCCTCCATAACCAATGGCACTACAATTTAAGAACTGGAAGCAATTTTTGGACTTGTACTTTCCCCTGCATACTTTCTCTAAAAAAAAAATCCCACCAAATTTCCCTCATTTCAGCTCCTAGTTCATTTTTGTGAGATGGGATACAATCCCCTTGGCAATGCAAGGTACTTTAGCTACATTCTGGTTTCCTGTCATGGCTCTCCAGTCTTGCAGCAGGACAGAAGTAATGAATAAGAGGTGAAACAATTATCTGTAGAGTAACTATCAGAGCTTCTTTAAGCTGAAGAACATTGAGGAACATTTAAGTACAATATGTATGCTCTTTAAAATATGTCTTATATTTAATGGTGTACACATTGGCTCAACCTGCAGGTTGCACTTCAATAGAATATATTATTTCCTCATAGAAGTGAATGGAAGTTGCAAATTTTGAAAGATTCAGCAATGAGATGAAACAAGGTTCTCCAGGATCATGGATATAAATTTAGATAACTTTTGTCTTCAGCCTTTTTATAACATTAGATTTGAGCTTTGCTCTGGCATAAGATAAAACTGATTATCTTGATTAATTCAAGATAGCCTAACACCCAAATGGTGTTGGGTCATTGACAAATCCAGCTGGTTTTCAGAGTACTTGTAAATTGTAGGAGCTACTTTGACCACTCATTCCTGGTCCTGATCTTGGAAATCAGGCCTCTTCTTAATGTGACATGGGACCCAAAGGGCCAGTCATCATATACTGAGTTGTGTATCTCTTACCTGATAATTTCTCAGGTTTGAGTTTTTGCCCAAGTGGATAGTTTTGAATTTGTCTTTTTGCCATGTTCTCCACAAAACCAATCAGTAGATGGTTTTGGACTTGGTAGATGGCAGTGTCCTCCTAGTAAGTAAAGATAGTGTATACTTTTTCATTTACAGGTTATGTAGCCCATGAATTCATTTTGGATACGAGACCTTTCAAAAAAACAGCAAACATTGAAGCTGTAGATCTTGCTAAGAGGCTTCAAGATTATGGTAAGCCAAATGTCTATTTTTTAAAATAGCAGCGTAAGTGAAGATTTTCTAGATCTCTCTTAAAAGGAGACAGAAACATTCTAGTTCTGTGCTTACGGACACAGTGAATCTGTCGCAATCGTTTCAGGCCTCCGCATCTTCTTTAAGGGCTTGGAGAGAGAGTTGCGTCAATTGAGTTGTAGTAGCTACTTATGACTCTGCTGCTGCCTCACAGTTTTGTAAACTGCCCCTTCAATTACTGATTACATGACTCTGAACCACTTGGAGCAAGTGGGTTGGAGCCATGAGCTTAATAAGATTCCAAGAAAATGAAAAAAGAATATGAAGAAAAAATAAAGAGATACTGTTGAAGAAGGATAATAGGATTTATATATTTCCATCCTCATAATAGTTTGTGCAGTTTTGTACACATGCTCTGAAGAATCTGATTGTGAATGCTCTTTGGTTTCCAGACAAGAGGACCCATTTAACTGCTCAATCTGGTGGAACTGTGCTTCTAATGAATATGCATGAAAGCTGTTAAAACCCTAACCAGTAATACCTCTTCAGTGAAATAATCCAAAGCCTAGCTGTGATACTAAAAAACCCACCCTTCCTCCTCTTTCAAAGTGGGCTTTAAATAGCATGCACCACTTTAAATAGACTTTCCAGTAGGTAGTAGGTACAGAGCTACACAGATAAGTATAGTAAAGTTCTATCCTCTTCAGCCAAAAGTGTCACAAAACTGTACTTACAGGGCAGGCAGGAAATCTTGAGAGACCACCTTTTCTTTTTACCTGGTTTACCAGTGGAGAAACCTATACCTGCCTCATGTTGCCATTCAGCCTGTCCTAAGGAAGGACAGTGACAGAACAGTTCTACTGAAGTGAGCAGTAGTAACACAAATAACCAGAGAAATATATTTTGGGCTGAACAGTAACAAAGAAAAAAAAGAGCAGGTTTTTTTTTTAAAGTATTTCATTAAGTCAGTGTGTAACTCTATTGTAAATAATACAGTAGTGTTACCCTTCAGTGTTAAAAACTAAGATACTTGAAAAGTCTGTCTTACCTCTACAGTACACTGCCAGCATTACCAAGGAGTTCAGTCCTGTAAAGATTATTGTATAGAAAGGGCTGAATTTGTGAATCAGTTGATAGCTAATTATGTAATATATATTATGCATATAATATACATTTGCAATCGGACATGTCTATCTCGTATTGGCCTCATAAGTCACCAGCATGCCTATAACAAACGTGGATAGAGCCTTCCTAAATCTTCGTTTGCAAAGCCTAGCCATGATGATAATCTCATAACCTATTGTCAGTGACTGATTTCTTCTATTGTCATCAGGTTTTCATGCTCCAACCATGTCCTGGCCAGTGGCAGGGACGCTTATGATTGAACCAACAGAGTCTGAAGACAAAGCAGAACTGGATAGATTTTGTGATGCAATGATCAGTATTCGGCAAGAAATTGCTGAAATAGAGGCAGGCAGGATGGACGCCCAGATTAACCCACTAAAGGTAAGATGGCATGTACAGCAAGTTACCACCATCAGCTTAACCCTTTAGACTTCCTTGAGACTACATAAGCCTGCTTCCTGGTCTTTCAGTAATCTCAAAAATAACTGTGTGGAACAGTGAGCACAAGAATTTTTAGAAACCTTAAACTTTTTCAAAATTTGAATGTTGACTTTTTCAAGTTAGAAGCCTGGCCTTTACTGACAGAGCAGAGAAAGTTATTTCCACAAGCATGTAATCTGTATTTCAAGGCCACCTCAAAGCAATGAAGGAGAGATTCTTATTTATCTGCGTTAAGACAGGAAGTGGAAAGACCTTAACATTAAGAATAAAAGAAAGATTGAATTAATTATTTTAGCAGCAGCAGCACAGAACTGCTGTTGGCTCAAATTCTGTTCAAGTCTTGTAATGCTGACTTTTAGATACTGAGGGGATTTAGGGAATAGCCGTAAGTATATTCAAACCTTGGGAAGTATCTTCAAACCTTGGGAAGTATCTTCAGGCCAACTGAAAAAAATTTCAAATATTGACTTCCCTCCTGGTTTAGACTTGCCTTTTCTCCCACAGAAAAACAGAGTTCTCAAGAGACTCTCAAGACAGTAGTTATTTACATGTAGTAATGTGAATTTGAAGGAGATTAAGTAATTTCATATCCTAACTGTGTCTTTTTCCTTGTAGATGTCACCACATACTCTGAACTGTGTCACTTCTTCCAAGTGGGATCGTCCCTATTCCAGAGAAGTGGCAGCATTCCCACTGGTGAGTAAATAATGGGAACCTAGTGGTGTGGTAATACATAAATATGCTTTGTGCTCTGTAGTTTTTTGGTCAGTTGGAGATGAAGTAATGTGGTAAAAATAAAAAACTCAAGAGCAGTTTTTGCAGTTGCTGAGTTTTTATGTGTGCGAGCTCTGCCGCAGTTCCATTAGTTTTGTTCTTAAAGACAAGGAAAGATCTCAAAAACAAAGTCTCTACACATCAAGTGCAAACTTGGATTTTTAAATTTTAGCACTTCAACAATGGGCATTTATTCCTATTGGAAACAGCCTATTCAGTTCTGACATACTGCAACAGGGGCTCCCAGAACACACTACCATGTGCTGATGTTCAAAGCTCTGCTCAAAAGAACTTGGCTAAGGGTGTGACAGTGCCCCATGGTCAGCATGGGGCAAGCTACACCAGTGCAGGCCTGCTACAAATAAAGGTCACACTGAATCCAGACTCATCAGACTTCTTAATTGTTTCCACAGTTGAAACAGGTAAATGTGTAACAAACGTTCCACATCTGAAACTGAATTGCAACTCTACATATTGTTTCAAAGAGTAGGAATTCAACTGCACCAGTGGTTTGCCACCTTGCTTTATATATTATATTGTAACTATATACTGAACGGCACAGTAGTCTCCTGCACTTTTCATTGGTTCCTGTCTGTAAGCCAGCTATTCAAAGGATGATAAAGTTTTCTTTTATCCCGTAAAAACTTCTTCTTTGCAAGCATTTCTTAGAGGACATGGCTACACTTTTTTGGAAAATCTAAGCATTCTAACATGACTGCCACCTATATTATACAAGCTTGTTAACTTTCGGGGCCTGCAAATAGCTTTGAAGGTTCACTTAAAAAATCCACTTTTCCAGCATTTGTAATTCTTAAAAATTCTAATTGCTTATCATTTTGTAGATTTGCTTGGTAGAAAAATTAAGATTGGTTGGGTTTTTTTATCTGTCTTAGCCATTTGTGAAGCCTGAAAGCAAGTTTTGGCCCACAATTGCTCGCATTGATGACATATATGGGGATCAACATCTGGTTTGCACCTGCCCACCAATGGAAGCCTATGAATCTCCATTTTCTGAACAGAAGAGAGCATCTTCTTAAGACTGCTTCCAGCTGCCTGCATTTCTGACTCCATCAGGATGATCCTTTCCTGATTTCCTGGGGATATGTATACTGTGTATATTTTGGATAATCACCATGTTTGTTAATTGAATCACTGCGCAGTTAAAATGTAAATACAATCAGTAGGTGTAAACAAAATGTGACTGTTCCTCAGCAGTTGATGTTGAAGTTACCTTGATTCAGCCTTTTGTCTGTTTTGTGCTAAAGTTTTAACAATTAACACCCAATTTGCAAAGTGGCATGGAAGATATGGTTTAAAAGTAGAAAAGATGCAGATAGATAAGGCAATACTAATGAATATTAACTGCAGGGGTAATTGTTTACATTTTGTAAAAAAAATTATGAAGTAGGTTTTTAATTTACTTCACATATTACCACTAGCATTGCAAGTGTTAATATTTCATACTGATTTTTTTATCTGTCAGTGTTAGTAGTCTAATAAAACTGGTAAGAATTTTAAGTGTTGTCATGTTTTGGATGTGAACTTTTCAGCTGGATTTGTCCAGCAGAGCAGTATGAAATTATGAAGCTTAAGTTCTTATTTGTAAGAATTGCCACAGCAGTAACAGCTTCTACACAAAGGAAAATACTGTCAGAGATTAATATTTCAACAAATCTCTGATTTCTTCAATGAGCTAGAATGATCCATTTTACCAGGCAGTAACAAACTTAATATTTTTCTGTGTCATGTCAGTTTTTCCATGTAGTTTCATGTAGTCCTTTCTTATTCTGGAGAAGGCATAAGAGACCTCTTTAAACAGACTGTGAACTGCTCAGTATGACTTAGATCTTGGGTAACACAAGCAGGAATTTTGGTGAATGAGGAAACAGATACTGGGATAACATTTGGACCATGAGAGGACGGCACAGTTTTGCACCTTACAACCAGCCACTACTCAACCTCTTCCTGAAGATCCACATGCACTCACACCTGGGAACTCTTTCTGAAGTGACACAAATGACACTAGTGTTCACTGCACTTTTTAAAGTACTGTACTTTTATGTCCTTTACAGAGAAAGTTTTGGGACTGCAACTTTTCCATTACCTACCCTATGACTTTAATTACACAAAGAGACTGCATATGACAGGAAGGTTTAGGAAAGTTAGGCCAGATACCAGTTTTTATGTGAAAAGCTGCACCTACATCCTAAACCGCCTCCATACATAGTGAAGAAAATCAGAATTTTATACTCTAAAATTTAGTACTGAAAAGGGTGTCTTTCAGTAACTATTGATACAGCACTAAGGACATAAAAAATCATGAAAAAAACACTGCGAACTTGTAAAGTGACAGAAGGACAGTCTGTGTTGCCAATCTAACTCCACAGTCTTGTCAAGCTACTTCAATATTTGTTAAAGGCAGTTTTATGTTGCTCAATTATGCCTGCCACTGGAAAGATACATTAAAAAATTGGTTTACATATTTTTGTATTAAGCAGATAACTTCCCATTGTTGATCTCAAACTGACAAATTTATCTCATCAATTGGTAAAAATTACCAAATGGAAAACAAAGCACTAAAATATTTCACAACATTCAACTAAAAAGTGACAAGCCACAGGTCTGATGTGCTTACTGCACAGATGCAATGGCTTTTACAAAGGTAAAATTGCATCTGTTTTCCCCAGAAAACACTGAGCTACCTGTAGCACTGCTGTGGTTACAAGCTATCAGTGCGACCTCAATGCCTAGAGTGGGACTCTGCCTTACCACCACAGCTCCCAGCAAGTGCCGCCAGTGCAGGGAGGGCTCCCTCTGACTCTGTTACATGAACTAACAAGCTCCCACTGCTACAGAGTATGAGTGAGGCCGTGGACGTCAATGTCAGGTTGGTTTCTTGTTTGTGGTTGTTTCTGTGTTCTGTTTTTGTTTTTAATTAAGCGTTCTTTTCATTGAGAAATGAGTTGAATGTAAAGCTTCATGTTTGAAAAATAAGAAGGCCGCCTAAAGAAAGTGTTTTGTAATCTGAAAAATAAATTCTGTAGAAACCTCATGACTTAACTAAGCGGATAATAGTAAAAGCAAAATTAGCAACTTTTCTGAATCATAAAATATTTAATAAGGTATATTTTTGGGGGGGATATATTGTATATAAAATTTCAGATCACAATATGAAGCGATTTGAACCCTCTCCAAGCTAGCACTGCCTTTAATGCCGTGTAGATGTACTGCCACTAATACAAGACCTACTAAAAGCATACAGTTTAACTAATACAGAAGTGGCTTTTTTATATGAACTATTTTTTACACAACTAGAGTGTCTTGAATACCCTCTTTTAAGTGCAAAAAACACAGATCACTTTACACTAATGCAGCAACAATGCATTCATATTGTTCTCATTAGTCATTAGTAGTCAACTTGCATAAGATACAAGAAAAGCACAATGAAGCTCACAAAAATAGACTAAAAATCAGCCTGTTCTTGCAAAAAAATACAGCATAATAGAAGAAAAAGACAAAAAAGGGATTATGCACACCACAGAATTTGCTGTTATTTAATCCAAATGGCTTAAGTGCTGACTCTGTTTCTTTTTCCTGGTTTTTTATGGGTTTTTCTTTTGGTTTGGGTTTTGTTATTGGATTGGTTTTTTTGTAAATCAAACCACATGGACCAGGCACAACTAAGATTTAGGAGGCAGTGTGTAGCTAAAACGTCACTAACTTTTTTTGATCCCCAACATTGTTTAACACAATTTATTTTCCTCTGTCCTGAGGTAGTTACAAAAAAACAAATCATAAGTTAAGCATCAGCTAGGCCAGTAAGAGCTGACGCTTTCCTTTTTCTTTTTTTTTTTTTCTTTAAAAACTATTTGTTAACTGGCCAAAACTACTGCTGATGTTAAAAGACAGCTGAGAATTAGAGTTCTCACAACACCAAAAAATGGCTATGAGGGGAGGAGGGCTAGCTGCTTCAAAATGTGACAATGTATTGAGTCCCATCAGCCTGGCTGGTCCACTGTTGAATTTCCCATGTTTATTCTCCTTTACTGTCTCTAAAGTCACTGGGAGAAGTACAGAAGGATCTGAGCACATCATCGTCCTTTACTGTAACCAGGAAAGAACTGGTCCAGTAGTGTCTGCAGTATCTTGTTGGGGACCATGGTGTAGCCCTTTCCCAGGTCATAGCGGCAGGCAGGGCAGGTGAAGACTTCAGCTCTGAAGGAGCGCTGTAAACAACTCTGAGACATACAAAGACAGAGAAATAAATTGTGAGAACTTTGTTTTACACCAACAGTTTAACCAGCAGAAACTGAGGAATCACTGTTAACCAAAATCTGTTGTACTACCAGAAAAAGGGAAGTCATTGCCAAGCCCTTTGGTGCCTGGCTCTGCCTCTGTGACTAAAATGTCCTAGCAAAGGAACTATTCTCTTTGCTGGGATGTGAAACACTGAGCTTGGGAGGAATTGAAATGAATCACAACTGCGGCTTCCCCTTCATTTCCACGAGTGCCTTCCCGTGATTCACATCTGATTTTCAGCTTCCTTATAGATGGCTTCACAGATTGCTACAGTTTTCCAAACTTTAATTTCAAGAGGAAGGTCAATACACTAGGTATACTGTTTACGTAACAATCTCCATCTACCCCATCAGAATAGTTTCAGTTAAGCCTTACAGATATATGTAGAATAATACAATCTCTAGCACATTAGCATCTGTGCTATCATCCTTACTATGTTACTGCTGACAGCCCAACCATGTGAGCCGAATATCAGAAATTTATCACGCAGATCTGTGCTCAAACAGCAATAGCAGCTTACTATCAAACTATTCCTTACAACTTTAACTAGATGTTATATTGTATTCACAAATATCTGCCGACATCTTCAAATGTTGTGCTTTCTGGGTGTGTTGCTGTGTAGCTTTTTGTTCTTTTTTTTCCCCACGGTTTTCCAATTTCCATAATCCTAAATATTAACTCCTTCAAAATACATCTTATGTTTTTTTAAGGAGACATAATCATTCTATGTGTGCAGGCCATGCATAACAACACCATGATTTTTACTGGAGTGATACATACCTTCCTGAACAGCAAACTCACATTATCAAATACAGACTAAGATGATAACAGCCTGAGTTCTTTTAGGCTCTCAGGTAGAAATACTAGGAATGGCAGGTACCATTCAATATGCACAATTCAGCAAATGATTCTGTACACACCAGTGCTACAAAAATTAACTCTAGTACAAATTTACTCCAAACTCCTTACATTATATCCAGCTGACCAAGATTCTAAGACACATGAGTAATAAATTGACTGCTATGGCCCTCCTACCAAACATAACCAATACCAAGAATAACAAGATAACTTTCTCTGAATAAATCCAAATAATTTTCCTGTATTTACCCTGCATCCTTTCAGAACTTTTAGTAAGAGAGTTATACAATTATAAAATCTGCTTTTATTCCTTAACTATGTAAAATTAAATTATTGATGCTGTGCCAACATCTAACCACTGGGCCAAACCAATTCCTAGTGTACTCCACTGATCACAAAAGCATGACAGTAATGGTAAACCTCACTCATTATGTCTATCAGGAACTATGCAAAACAGACGTCCATTCTTTATTACAAAGAATAAAGTCTACATAGCAAACAGTGACTGGAAACTTGTTGCATGTTTTTGCTCAGAATGTTAGGCAATTATTACTGTTTTTCTAAAAAGCATATGGCTTTGGTGACTGGTGTTTCAGAGCCAAGAAAACAGCCCAGAGCAAGGCAGAGTTTATTCTTACTTTACAGACGTTGTGGAGGCACTCTGTTGTCACCGGCTGGTAAACCAGCTCCTGGCAGCAGACACACATAAAGGATTGTTCCAGTTTCTTCAGAAAATTCTAATGTAGGGCAAAGGAATAAAAGAGACAAACTCCATTACAGTTCTCGTAAATGCCACTTCTTACATAAAGGTGATGAACTTCCAGAAGTTCTTAAATCCTTTATAAGCACAGCTTTCTGAAAGTAATCAGGAATCAGGTCTTCAATGGCTTAATTTCCCTGCTTTTTTAAAAATGGAAGAATCATATAGAATGGTTGGGGTTGGAAGGGACCTTAAACAACACCTACTCCAACCCCTCCACTAGACAAGGTTGCTCAGGGTACCACCCAGCCTGGCCTTGAAAATGTCCAGGGATGGAGGACCCACAACTTCTCTGGGCAACCGGTCATAAAATTTTCTGCCTAAACAAAAAGTAGTGACTAGAACCATCTTTCTTCACGTCTCATTTCTGACATCAGCATAACATAAAAATACATTTATCATTTCAGAGAAAACATGCTTTCTTCAAAAATGAAAAGAAATAAAAAGCTACTTTTAACTTCAGAATGTTTTTTGAGCAAGAAAAGATCTCTATTATGCAGGCATAAACTGATAAATAGCAAATGGCACAAGTGAGGCTTATTTTCTTGAAACGTAAGCCTCAGTAATGATAAGGTTTCGCTAAATACAGTCTGTATTTAGCAAAAGTTCAACAAGCAAATTACATTTTAAGAGGGACTGAAGGTTCCTCCCAGTAGTATAAATAAAAGGCAAACATTAGAAATTATGCATGCAACAAACATACTGGTCCTTCTTTAAGAGAAGCAAGTACTTCATCCCACAGTTTCTGGTTCATACAGTCTTCTCTGATCAGCCATTGTTGCTCTTGGGTCAGCTGGAAAGCTTCTCCTTTCCCTCCATCTCCCATCCTCATGGCTTTGGGTGTATTTGCAGGTTCCTCTATACCTGCTTAAGATGATGACCATGAGATGCAGTAACAAGAGAATGTTAGTCTGAACTAATAAAAGGGGAAGACAAAACTGTTCTAGAAGGAAACATGGATTAACATGGATTACATTCATGAAATGCGGCAAGCAAATTCCTACTCCAGCTCATACTGTTCAGCATTGTTTGGACTGCAGCACAGTGGCACAGAAGAATGTTCATTTTTCTACAGAGCTTAAGAGAAAAAAACACAGTAAGAGTAGTAAAAAGGATAAGACTCCTACACTACTACTTAATTACAGAGCGTGTGCTTATCAATTTACATTAGAATTCCAAACAACTTCACACTTCCACAAAGACTTCATGGTTTAGTAGTAACAACACGACAGACTTTGCTGATGAATGCTAAAAAAGTACAAAGAAATACCATCATCAATTGTCCTTTTCTGGTTTCCATTACTTTGGCTGGTTGGTTCCTGTTTCACTGTTTGCTTTTTAACCTTATCTTTCTTCTCCTTACTAGCCATGGCTTCCAAATAACCTTCTGGATACTAAAATTAAAAAGCAGAGATTAAAAACAAAAACTACTGGCATACAGGAATAATCAAATACCAAAAATAATAATTTCTAGAAGACTTTAAAGCCCTGTGACTATATAGTGAAATAATTACCAAATAATTTTAAAAACCTATATGTTGGAGAGAACATTTAAATTAGTATCTATCATAAAGAAAGCGTAATCAAGTCAAAGAATCTAATCCAGACTCAACTGCATTAAGCAGAACCCTATCTATGTCCTTACAACTATACAAATCAGTTAGGCAAACTTGAAGATGATGGCATGCTGCAAGATATGCCACTGCCTTGCTGAAAATAGATGTTAATTCTTTCCATCTTTCATTGATTCTGCAATGCCCTAATCTTCTATTTCTGTGCCTAAAATATACTATGTACACAAACTTCTAAGTCAAATGAAGAGAAAAATACATGAAGATGCACAGGTTTTTTAGTTCCCTCGGACAGACTCTAGTCACTTTTCGAAATTAGTTCCATCCTAAGGATCCCAAAATTGGATTCAAATTCTGATTTTCCAATTCACATATGCAAAAGCAATTTACTGTTAAGGCAGAAAGTTTTATCTGCAATTCCTTGTACTGTGTCACTACTACAGGATTCTTTCACTCTGCAGATAATCTGTAATGGGTTTTAGAATTAAAACTTGCCACTGTGAAGTACAAGAAAAAAAATGGGGCTTTAATTTAGCTGATTTCTACTTTTGGAATTTGTTTATTGGAACTAAGAATAAAAACTCTGTGAGTCCTGATACAAACCTGTACACTCAGGCCCAGTTTCTTTGACCGTTCCATTCCCTCTGAAGTCCAAGGTGCAGGTTCAACATCATCTCTCCTCAGAAGATAGCGCCAAACTAAAAATCCACACTTTCCAATTTCTGGCCAATATTTCACCACCTAAAGAACAATATAAAATTACTGCCATTATTTTATCAACAAGCAAGACATATGCATATTGTCATACTTTAATTGTTAAAGAAGAAATGAGAAGACTGATTTGCATATTGCTATTATACACCAGTTCTTCCCTCAGGTAGGAAATTTGATAAATGCAATGCTCTTAAAAGGCAACTCTTTTATTTCAGACACTAAGAAGTCATTAAACACACAAAAGGCTGGGATACAGTCAGAAGGAGTGAGGAAATAATGAAATAGTCTGATTTCCAGGGAATAATATAAAGTAGCTTACATATTCAACGTCGTATATCCTATTACGGATTATGTTCTATTATCACTGCCCTGAATAATTTCATTTTGGTTCTGTGCAGAATAAGACAGAGCTAAAAAGCTATAGTGAAGAAAAAAGAACTATTTTTTTTAAGTAATAATGAAAAATTTGCATTCTAACGCATAAGAGACTATTTAAAACAGCTGAAGAAGAATTTTATGTGGTAGAAATCAGAATACCTTGTAAATGCCATCATATCTGTTGCCTTCCTCTGGGGCATATTTGCTGATTCGCCGTCCTTTTGAACTGCGCACTACTCTGACTGGCTTACCAGCTCTCCAGTTCTTTGACTCTGCTCCATTTTTGTCATCCAGTGGGGCATCACAGTTAAGGGCCAATGCCCTAGAAAGACATTTAAAATCTTCATAAACTAGACTGCAGCACACAACAGAGTTGTGAGAGTGAGTGTAATTAAGTCATATGCATTTCCCTTGTCTAATTATGCTTTATTAAGCAGTATAGAACTTTGCAGAGTACTCTTTAACAACTGCAGAACTGATGGGAGCAATGAGATCCCAGCTACAATGCATTGGTGAGAAAAAAGGATGGGAACTCAAAATATTTTAGTGTCAAGCTTCAGATGAAAACTCATCTGAAATTGCTAAATTAAACAAACCAATCCTTTTAGACTTAACATTCTTCACTTTCAAAAATAATCCCTTCCTAAACAGCATTGAGGAAATTAAAATTTTAACAAAAGGCAAACTGCCTCTGCTGCTATTCCCCATCAACAGATATTAAAGCTTCTTAAGTGTACATGAAAGTAAGGAATATGATGAAAAACACTGTAGAGAAAAAAGTACAGAGTAAGCATTCAAAAAAGCTCTAAGTACCACAAATCTCTCACATAATACATACAATGCCTCAGAGTAGGACTTAGAATCACAGTAGCCAATTCAAGGACAAGCAAACTCCTTTATCCATGAAGACCCTTTTCTGGAAACCTGGAGCAAGACTGTATGAATACCTATTAGACCAAGCTGCCACAGTGAACAGTATTGCTATTACCACAGGCTGATTCAAAGGGACTGAAAACCCTTCAGAACCAGCCTCAACCCAAATGATGGACCTCAGAACAGAAGAAATAATATGGTTTATAAGCAAACATGGTACAAGTATAGAACCCACACTGCAGAGAAAAGTAAGAGACAAGCACACTACTCCAACATTAAAAATGTTTCTCCTATAAAAACAAAACTTAAAAAAGGAAAAATATCTGGACAAGCAAAACCAATACTGGTTCAACTATATGGAATCATTATAGTTTTCAGTATCAAAGTGCTTGAAAACTTGTATCAAAATCAGTAAATGAGACTTGTTATAATCCACATGCACTAATACCTGCAAAGCTAAGCAGCAAGTTTTGACAGTGGATTTCTCATTTGTTAAGAGCACAGAAATGCTAACACTGAGTCCAGTTTTCTGAAACAAATTTGCTCTATTCACTATATATGCCTATAAACCAATTGCTTAAACCTATTTCCATCTTCCTTCCCTCCTTGTTCCTTGTTCACATCATGTCCCCTGTCTCACTCCCTCCATCCCTCCTTTCCTCCCTCCCTCCCCTCCCTTCCTTTCTCAGCAGCCAAGTCAGGCTTTTTCTCTCTCTCCTCTAAGCACCATTGAAAGCTTGAAAGAATCCCTCTTCAGCCTGCTTGAGAGCAGCAGAACATATCTAAAAGCAGATCTGGTAAAGAAAAGGTCTCAGTGACTCTCAACATCCTACAGGTGTTCAGAGGTCAGTTGTATAATAGATTATGCTCCTAGAAATAGAAAAGGATGAAGAACTCTTTGTTCAGGCAGGCTTTTAGAGGATGGAAAAACACTTCAAGCAGATGTCTAATTCATCTTTTGGATATGTATTTTCTTTTTCAAGCACCTGTTTTTGATAAAGCAACACTCTAATTCCTTGCTTTTCATAGAAAAATATGATGGAGGAAAAGGCTAGCAAAATACAAAAGATTTCTTTTATCACGGGAAAATGAACATGCTTTCTTCCTTCTTAAATTTATAATTGATTTACTCACCGGAGAAGAAACTTTAAAAAAAGAGACACCCAGACTAGAAAACTTCTGCTCAAGAGTTTTGACAAATTTCTCATTAAATTAAAACAGAATCCTCTAAAGGTGACTGTAGCACAATTTCAGCCAAGAGACATGACTACAAGCTGCAGCAGCAATATAGCAATTTCACTGAGGTGCCATGTTTCCTTAAATCAACAAAACATAATGCTTGATAAAATGCCTCTTAGTAGCAAGAGGCACCACTGTTTACAAATGCAGCATGTACAGGCATGAATAAATATAGCAAAATGTTAGTTTTAAGTTAAAGCACTACAACCCAGCTCTTTGTTTTGGAATATTTTTAAATTTTATCTTCAAAACTTACCTATTCATGTGGGTTAATGTCTGATCAAATGAATGTTCTCCAATCCTTTTATTGCCAGATAGATCTCTCCCTCCACTCCCAGTGTAAGTGAATTCATCTCCTCGATCCTGTGCAAGAATATTATCCTTCGGTTTAACACTCTAAAGTAAAGTAACTCAATTTAAAAAAAAAAATGCAACTTCATTTGTTCTATCTAACTATAATCCAAGATATGAAAAAATTTGTTTTCAATTTCAGTTTCACTGTCCTAAAGCAGCTGCGCCAGCACAAAGCTAATGGTCTAGATGTAACCTATTCACCAAAAAATTCCTACAAAAAAACCCCTCGCCTTTTTCATTTTTTAAAAAGCTATTTTAGAAAAAAAATTCTGAGGAAGGGAACATATTCTAGCAAGTGGTTACTTGCTCTAGAGCTTTCCATGAGTTAACAAGATATCGTGTTTGTAAAATACATAATAAATACCTTGGACAGTTCACCTCAATCTCTTCAGCTTGTGCCAGGGGCTAAGTGATGATAAGTACATACAGCATCACCTTACAAGGCAGGTGCTTTCATGAAACAGTAATGCCAGGCAGAGTCTAAACTAATTTAGATTTGTATTTTGTAAGCTGATGTAATTCTGTAGTATAGTTCCTACGTAGAACTTACATGAAATTAAAGGTAGGTTGATAAAATCTTTTACCATGAACTGTAAAAAGTCAAAATCTAAATACACATAAGCAAAGCCAGTATTCCTACTTTCTGTAAGAAATCTGTCAGAGAAACTCTTATTACTCCTGGTAAATTCATATATTTCTAGAAATATATATATATACACACACTATATATATATTTAATGTTATTTCTTTGGAGATGTATATTTTGTACAAAGCATGTAGCAATTGTAGAAGATAAACACTTAATATGAAAGTAATGTTCATATGAATTTTTATAGCAAAAATCTGAATATGTATGCAGTAGTAAAATTCAGTCAATTTCTTACCACTATTAAAAGTCCGACACTATTTAGGATTCAGTGCAAGATTGTTACAGATATTTTATGGTTGACAACAGCAGAAAAAGAGAAAATTAGAAAGTGAAATGTTGGTTGAACAAGGCCACAGATAAATTATAGAAATTTTGTTCATTTTATTCTGTGTAGGAAAAAACCTAAAACAAATTCAGCTGCAATTATCTGCACGTAATAAAAAGCAAGTTCTACGAAGTTAAAAAGTATACTCTAAATCTAACAAAGACATGTATAAACTCTGGTATATCCCTTCTTAGAGTAGTCTACTCATTCTGCTAAATAAGTCTCTAAAAAATCACTGAAATAGGGATGATATCGTATGAGGACAATATATGAAACAACTTCAAAAGACCAACAAGGCAGGAAATGTTTACTAAGAAAGGACGTAAAATAAATTGCATAAAATAAAGTATCACAGAACTGGAATTAATCACAGAGTATGCTTAATTTTTCAGTGACTTTTAAGGTAAACACAATGCACAGATCACAGAAAGATGACCATGATAATAATATCAACAAGAATGGCTATGCTCGATGTATCACTCCCACTCAAACAAATTGCATTTTGACAATGAATAAGAAGCTTGTGACAAGTTCAGAAAAACAGAGAATGTATCTTGGAGGTCATGAATCCAGAATGACTTGAGTTTCATAACAAAGAAAGAAATGGTGTTGCAGAGAGAAGACTTTTAAGGCAGTTTTTTGATGTACAAAGAGAAATAAATTGAAACTGGAAGGTGACTTTTTCCCTCTTCGTAGAATACAATTTTGAAACATAGAATTTTGCAATATATATATAAGAATGTAAAAAAAATACAGGAACAACAGAAATACTTCATATGCAAGCAAGACAGAGAAAATTATTTACAAGACAGGACAAGTTCTTGACAAACTGTTTTGTTTATCAACAATCAGGTTGTTGATAAAATCTTCATGAGAAGAAAGTACTGAATAGACTTATTTTTAGGCATAACAGACAAACATAAGTCAAGGACAAACCGCTATAGATTTAAGTCAAAAAAACTCAAGCAAGAATGCATAAATGCAACAGTGTTCATTATTACCTATTGGCACACATTTCTATGGAAAACGGGTTAAATGTAAATGGCCTAAAAACAACACACTTCCAACATCTTCAGAAAAACACTGAGTGGTTCTCTGGGTGGTACTCTAACCACAGGCAAACGGAAAACATAGGGCTTGAAGAGATAGTATGGATAGAAGGCCTATGCATTCATGCTCAGCTCTTGAACATATTCCACACTTCATACTTTACATTTGCTTCTCTTTAATTATCTAAGTGCTCTGTGTATAAGTAAACAACTGGAAATCCAGGGCAAGGTAGAGGGAGGATAAATGGAACAATGATGGAGCATAAATGTTACAGGTCAAATTACAAGAAGATGACATCTTTTAACATCCTCCAGCATAAGATAGAGTCACTTCTGATTTATTTTCCAGAAGAACAACACTCCCTTATTTCCCAACAGATATACTAAAAAACCCAAAAAGGATTGCAGAAAACAAAGACACAGTTCCTAGAATTGGAGAAAAATGACAAGAGACTGTGGCGCTGATCTAGTTTGGATGAAGGGAAATGTGGAGGAGATTTGAACCTCTGATATAAGAGCAACTCTTAAGCAGAGAGGAAGAAAACTCCTAAGCGTCTGTAGAGAATGGAAATCAAAAATAGCAAGAGTAAGTGATGCACAGACCCAGTGTTCATTGAGTAGAATAAATGTGGATATGAATGCAGCCCAAGACAAGCAGAAGTGAAATAGGGACACTGGTAGTCTGGAGACATAATAGGAGACCTACAGATCCTACTTCCATGAGGCTTAAAATGTTTTACTTTGAAAATAAGAGTATGATAGGAATATTCACAGCTTATTATGTGGGATCTTTTGAGAGTAATGACTCATTAAAACAATTTCTCAATAGCTTTGAGTTCTGAATCTATCTACAGACAACAGAGGATCTTCCTACCACCTACAACAATGTTCAACTAAGAGCCTCTGTATGAGATGCGTAAAGCTATTTTTTTCACAAGAGGATCAGAAAGCAGATCTGAAGGCAATGGTCCAACAGTTAAAGAAAACATATGGCAAAAGGAATTACTGATGTCTGTATGTTCTTTGTTAACAAACAAAATAGCCTATCAAAACAGTCTTCCCTTCCCTTCTTCCTACCTTCTCCCTATTTTCTTACCTTGAAATACATAATTGTGCCATTTCTCTTCTGCTTTCTACAGTTTAATTCCACTTTCTTGCACCAAAACTGTCTTTCAGCAGCTAGTAAGAACTTTGTTATCCTATTTTCTCTTAATATCTTCTGTATATCTCTTTTTCTTATGCTATGTCCATAAAGTTATTTCTTAACTGTCCTGTTTGTAAAGTCTGATCACATTATAGAGCAAATGAACTTCAGCCACAGTAGCATTGACCTGGTATCTCATACTGAGGTGAGTGAGTGGAATATGAGCCTGAAGCTCTTAATACTATAAGCCAGTCAGCCTCAGACAGACAGCATAAACAGTCAGTTTTATTATATCATCCTCCACTATCCAATTTTGTTATACAATCAGTTGCAAGTTTAACAAAGAAAGTAAGATTTTGAATCCCACTGAATTGTATGACCACATTATTTTTATGGGTTGCTTTTATGCAACAGCTGACATGGGCATTCACAATTTCAAGTTACTAGAATATCATCTATCTCAAGATAGTTCTCAATTATTTTCTCTTTCCATTAACACCTCTGTTATTACACTCAGATTTCAAAGTTTTGTCTTAACAGATACTGCAAAACCACATTTATCACAATAAGCTATAACAAACACAAACAGACTTTCGAGATAAGCTTCAACATTTAGTCTGAATGAAAAAAAAAAGTCCTACTGGATTTTTTGATAGAAGAAACCTCCAAATATCATCACTTCATTAACCCCTCAATTCCTCCGTTTCACCTCAGTAAAATGCGACAAAGAAAAGCTAACAGTTTGCTTAATATGACACAGCAAAATAAAAAAGCACTAAGCCTTTTTAAATGAAGTTATTAAATCCAAGTCAAATATTAACTATCACACAACTACATTTGAAGCATTTTCCTTCCTAGTAATAGGGATATCTGACACTGAATTATGTCACCATTCATCTCCAATAAAGTTTCACAAGTCTGTATGCATGTAAGCGCTGACAGAATTGGTCTAGCTGTTCATTGTTTGATTTAATTTTGATAATTTCAAGGTGCCAATTGAAAAGACTATACATTTCATTTATAAATCAACAAAAACCCCTTGCATTAAGTTCAAAGTCTGAATATATCATAATCGGTCTTTCCGAGTCTTCCCTACAACCACCTCTAAGAGCAAGAATGTGGAAGCATCATGGCACATTCCACCACAAGGAAAACATTTGACCATTTTACTGTTTGTCAATATACATGTCTGAACCATAACAAAGACAGCTTCAAAGCAGGAAACAGCAGGAGGTGGCTAACTGGTAATGAAAGTAGGGCAACGTTTTAAAAAATGGAAGTACTAGATAACTACTGTAAGTGAATCACTTTCTGAGGTCTTACTCATTTTCATGTTCGGTGTCAAAATGGTGGACTACCAGACCTTTAAGCCAATCATTTATATGTAAAATTCAGGCTACTCTGTCTGAATTAATTATTTTTTGCTCCATTCAGAATCTGTTCTGACTTCAAACCAAGTTCACCAAAGATACAATAGACAGAAAGCCTCTTCAGGTTAAAGATACTTTTCTGTAGTGGGAGATTACTTAGGACATAAAACAGTTCTTAGAGAAACATGTTTTAATTACAATTATCTTTGACTTTTGGTTGGAGATCACAAATTGACTGTTTTTCTGAGGGTAAAAAATCCTGTAATCTGTATGACTAATTTAATTAGTCTACTCTAGTCCTAGTTAAAGCAAGGCATGGAAAAGCTAAAAGACATGCACTTTCTATTTGACATTCATTTCATGAAGTGGTTTGTGAGTGCTATGTTCCAGGTACTGGATGGGTTTGGTATAAAATATCAATGGACCTATACCATGAGTGTATTGCCTGGGGTCTCTTTTGAGTCATTAGAGTCATTCTCTTTTGTACTCTCAGAATCTTTTATAAGAAGATGCAAATGATCACAGCAAGTATTATTCTCCAAGAGATTCTGAATCTCAGTCCAGAGATTTCTCATATGATCCTATATGCAACACACTTTAAGAAGAAATAATCTTTTTTTGGATTAAACTAAGCACATCACACAATTCATTGACCATCTTTACAACACTACCTCAACCCAGCAGCAACATGAACCTTGACACTTTTGAAAATAAAGAGCAGTTTTAACCCTGATACATAAAAAAAAGACACAAGAGAGCAAGTTTTCAATACAAAAGTTAAATTTCTTTATCTACCTGATTTGATGAGCTGACAAGTCAAAATACTTTCATCATGAACACTGTGATTGCACAATCACTGCTTATGTCCAGTATCTAGTTTTTAAATGATAGTCTGTTCTGAAATAATTCTTAAATTTTAAATTACTAAAAGACTTCTCAATTTCTTCAACTAGTGTTCCTATTACGGTTATTATCAAAGCAATACCAGGAGATCAGCAACATTAACATATTCAAGACTCTAAAGTTAACTACAGGTAAGCCAGGTAACTTGTCGCTAAAATTTAAGGTTAAACATTTTCAGGAGAGAGATTAATGTGCAAATATTTTATATGCATGTAATTTGGAATGAGGAATAGCTTCATGTGCAAAAAACTTTCACCCAATGCTCATTTTGTAAGCAATGCCCTTCTGAACCTCAAGGGCAGATCTTACCGAACTGGCAGAACTTGTTATTACTAAGCACTCCAGTACATCCAAATATTAAAAATATAGGTATATGTATATACATACTCCAAAATGTATTTATTTCTCAGTTTTGTAAAAAATTATACAGAAGTACTTTTGTAATTCAAGTAAGAGTCACCTCTCTGTTTTTGTGCTCATACAATAAGGTGAACAGATGTGAGCAGAGGTTTTAACCTGAATTTTTATTCCAAACTTTCATTTGTGAAATTAGATACAGTACTTAGGATACTTATTAGTACAGAATTTGATTTTTCTGTGGATATTCTTATACGAGTTTATTCTCAACATTTTCCAAAAAAACCCCAAGGAAAATGGAAGTAAACTAGAAAATAAAATCTAGTATATGAAATAAGAACAGAAGAAAAACTGATTTCAATAATGTACCTGGGGGGAAAATAATCCCTTGTATTCCTAATTTAGAAAATTGAAAAAAAGCTGACATTCACAGAAATTTTTAGGGATCTTCTGCAATATTTCTCCCCAACAATGCCTCTTCAAAATTATTTATGTCATCTAACATATGACAATATGTAGGTGTCCACAAAAACAAATGGTCACAACATCACTTTGGTGAACTGAAAAGACATCCAAAGGATCCAATAAATGGTAATTAAATATTTTGAATTGAATAATTACAGCAGCAGAAATAAGGAGATATCAGTATCATCGCCAAAAAGAATAAAAAATGAGCTTGCAGCATCCCAGCACTGCAGACACAATTACTGTGTTCTTAGGGTCCTAGAGCTTAGGTTGGGGTAGACACTGTATCCAAACACCAAGTACTTGTTTAAACAGAAACAGATTCTTTCACAGCAACACTCTGCAGCAGCAGCAGCTAGTAGGTGCTGTTGGCAAGGAATGTGTTATATTCTGTTGCTATTTCATTCATATGCTTTTTTTTTCTTCAGTGCCCTTTTCCTTACGACTAACAGTTATGTGTGTTTTAAAAAAAGATTGCTTACTGCATTATCCTTCACCTGATGCATGATTCAAAATTCCACCTCGTGGACCAGAACTGCAGGAAGGGATGCACATTGTGTAAACATTATTTAATTGCAGCAAACAGTAATCTATTCATAAATAAATGTTGGTCAACATCACAGGATGAAAATTGAAAGTAGTTACTCTTTTGTTTAGCAGCATAATTCCTTTCATTGCTCTACTTAGATGTTAACATCAAAGTAGAATTTTTTCCCAGTGCCTTTAAGGCTCATAGTACAAGATTCTGCGACTTTCTTAAGAAGTTATGAAAGTGCTCATCAGTAGGACCCAAGAACCTTCAGAACCTCATAGAATCAAATAACACATATCTTTTATTTTTGCTTCATTAAAATAAATTTATTACATATTTAGAAACATGACAAACCCAACGGAAGAGGCATGTCTTGATTGTAACAAAATCGTGACCAAAGCACAACATAAAACATATTATTTGCATATAATTGCAGAATTATATTTTAAATTATGCTGAATTCAGATTCTGCAAGTATACTGAAATGTAACTACCCTAAACAACATAAAATCCAGCCGTAACGGACACATTTTGCTTGAGTGTTAAATATGAGCATAAGCATTCTTGAAGAAAGCTTTGCTAAGGTATTTCTTTCCAGAACATTAAGAACTACTTCATTTGTTATCAGTAGTAGTTATTTTTTTCAGTCATATTTGCCTAACCATTAGTTTTAAGATAAACAACAAATATAACTCTATATTTACAAACATTGATACATTTGATGCATTATGAAGGCAAAACTCTTGCTTGCACAAATGACATACCACTTCATCTTCGAATCCTCCAGCTAGTACAAGTGAATAAGCTCCATCATTACTGCGTCCATGGATTCCACCAACATGAGGCCTGTGAACACCTGCTTCACTCACCTGGCAACAGAAAAAAGCCAGTTTCTAGCATTTTTTTAAACAACTAGCCACCTACAAACACTTTTAACAATCAACTTTCTGCTTAAAATATTGTACAGAGGAGTCTGTGTGAACAGGCAATGTAAGACTGCCATTAAAGTTGAGAATTCCACTTGTTTTCAAGAAGAAAAGCTAAAAGTAAGAACACCCGAAAAAAACAGGACAATGTAGGACAGTGGTGACACCAGAAGATGTAAAGGTACAATTTCTTCTTTGGAAAAAATCTCCATGGTTCTCTCCATAAGTAGTACCTAAGACTGTACTCACTGCTATTCTCTGCTTGCACAGTCATTTAGAACAATCCAAAACCAGAAGGAGGTCTGCCAATTTGGTAACATTTTACAATTTTTTACTAAGGAAGATCCCAGTGACCTGTGTAAAGCTCATTATGTCAGGGACCATGAAGGTAACACACTATAAACATGACTAGTGCAGAGGAATATTATTACACTGCCATTGCAGGAAATAGAAGAAGCCATTCCAACAACGTATGGATCATGGACTGGTTCTCCAACCAGGATAACTCTCTGGTAATGAATGTTCAAGTAATCTGCAACCTGACCACCTGAAAGCTGCAGCTGTACCATAAACTGGCAACATTATTAAAATCTGCTGGAACATGCCTCCCAAAAAATGTATTTAATAATTGTTTCAAACTGCTAAACTACATTTAAAAAAAACTCAGTATGTGATGTCAAAAATACTGTTGTTAGAATGAAGGTTCCCAGCATAAAACCAATTACAATACTTTTTCCTACCTTCATATCTTCTTTCAGACCTTGATTTTGCCTGTTTTTCTGATTCTGCCTCCCACACTCCTGAACTCCTTTTCCTAGCCTACACTTCCAAGAAAGTCTATGTTCTTCTCCTATGGTCTTGAAATTTCATAATACGATATAGCAAAAACCCAGCTGGTCAAAAATGCACTTTTTAACAACAGACTAGAGCTGTGCACAGTATGAAAACTATGCAAAGACACAATGATACTTCCTTGCAGAATTTCTCAGCATTCAGCTATTTGTGGCTCTGACTTCCTAAACTATTTAAAACTTTCGGATTCATAGTATCAAAGAGATAAAAGAGTTCACAGCAGTACGACTTGTCATATGAACTAGTTCTACTTTCAGTCACTTGAAATGGGCAGCTGACAAGTTTTTGATGACCACTTTACAAAATTTGACAGAAGTGTAATTTTTACAAAAATACAGAAGTGTATATATTGGTCCCACTTTTTTTATACTGCACATCATTTTGTAGTCATCTACACCTCCCAAAATTTTCAACATTTTCCAGATGAATCAAAACCATTTCATTCCTCTAATCATCCTGACTGCTGTTCATAATAATGTATTTTATTTTCCTGACCCTCCCTAGTACTTGATTTATTTTTTTAATCACTATTGGGTATACACTATTGGGTATTAAAATGACATATTTTCAAAATTAGCTATTAGAATATCTCTTTCCTAAATAACAAGAAGACTAAGCAGCTGAAAGCCCATTAAAAACTATGTATTTAGAACTGTTCCCAGACCCATGTTTACTATCCACAACAACTTAGCACTCTCACTTAACTTTATCAGCTATTTGCCAGTTTTTCCAGACCACTTATGAGTATGCTGAATAAAAAGGCCCCACTATTGTGCTCCTCTTTCCTGTTGTATCAAACATCCTCTAATTCATTCCTCCCTCCCTCCTTTAATTTCCAGGTTTTATCAATTAAATTTAGGTTTCTGGTAGGTGATTCACCCCAAAGATGAACTCTGGTAAGTAATTCATGCCAAAGATGCTCTTCAGGTGCTCTCTTCAGAAGAAATACTTAGTCAATTTCCTTCTAGGGAAAAGAGAGTTTGTGTCACAAAAAAACTATGCAAATCAGAAATAAAGAAACTATAGTCTCTAAATTCTCATAGATTTGCTGAGACAAACTCATTTTTCATAAAAAGAATAGTCCTATGAGAAACAATAGTGCAATTTAACTTTCTATGTAGAAAACATTTCAATCTTCACAAAAAAACAACAAAGTATTTTACTTGTACCCAAAATTAAATAATTATATAGAAACAGTCATTGCCTTTTGATATCTAGTCCACGCATATATATAAAAACTGGTAGTCTTTGCTGGATTTTCTGACAAAAGCAGCACTCCAATTCTGTTGCTTTTTCCTATCAGCACTAAAAATATTTGTAAAGTATTCACTTTTTTGTTACGAACAGAATTCCTAACAAAAAGGCGAACTAGTAATTTCAATTATTACTGAAGCAGTGAAAAAAAAAACTGATTTTTATATTTGGGGTTTGCCTAAGTGATTTTAGAAACTTCTCTTATTTATTAGACTTTACTTAATCTGGAAGCCAATAAAAAGAAAGCAAGTGATGAAAAGTTCATAAAGTAAATCAGAAGAGACTTTTGATTCTTGGCCTGCACCTCCCCAAGCAGTTTTAAAAATCCTGTTTCTATTCTTCCAAATATGAGGGAAAACATTCAGTTACAATCATTTACACGTTCACGAGATAAAGAACTAATTTTGAAAATAAAATTTTGATTTTCCCTAACTAAAAAAAACTATATAAAAAAAGGATAACCCAAAAATCCGTGCTACCAGATCAGACTGAGGAAAAAGGGAGTAAGTCTGTAGCTTGCCGGACACTTTGAAACCACAAAAAAATCAGTTTGGGCACAAAATGAAGCTGTCCCATCCTCCCTGCTTTGTTTTTTCCTGCCTTGTCAAGTATTGGCATTGTGCTAATATAACCAAAATGTGAAATAGACTGGGAAAATCAGCCCTACAGCTACCCCAGATGGGATTTTCTGCCAGTTTCTTACCAATCTAGTTAACCACAGAGACCCCAGAGCCTAAGCAATATCTGAAACAGAAGATGAGACAGTGCAAGAAACACCAAAGGCTGAATAGACAGCGGATCTCAGTAGCAGTACAGGCTTACACTGGTTTAAGCTGTTCACCAGCCTAAAAGCAGATTTGGACATCCATTACACATATGACCAAAAACACCGATAGAGAGTCAATTCACAGCGATACCATATAATGTTGTCAAAATCTATAGTCTACACCTCCTAAATGGAATAATCTGTTCACGTGAAGTGCACTTCAAAAAATACCTGACGTTATTCACTTGAAATTTTAACATGTGAAATAAGTTTATCCTAATTACAACAAACTTTTTATGAATTTGTATTGTCCAATCAGTATACTTCAACCTTCACTAATACTGGCATCACTTCCAATATTAGAATCATAGTGTATTTGCTTTACTTAGTCCTTGTGAAAATGGCAATTGTCAATCTAAATCTATTTTAGCGCCCAACCCATTCATTATTATTCCTACTTACTTCAACTACAGCTAATATTGAAGCAACCTACCTGAACTCTGAATTTCCAGGTTGTCCCAACAGGAACACCAGGTATAGGCCCATAGTGATTTGAAGGAACAATAGTGCATTCCTTAGTGCGACCAACACAGGCCATGCCCTAAAAATACATCAGACAAAATGAATTAGTATTACAATATTGAAAACTATTTGCAAATGCAATGCAGAGATCAAGAAATCTGTCAATTATAACAAACACATACTTTTAAATATGTTAACAATTATTAAAAGGAATGTTAAATAAGTAATATGTGGTTATGAGTTTGGGAGGGGGTTTGGGGTTGTCTTTTTTTTTTGTCTTTTTTGTTTGTTTGTTTTTACTTCTAGTCACCTTAATAATTCTTCCATTGCTTTAACTGCCAGTAGACAGTGGGCAGGATTAAACATTGTCTTGTTGTCTGTGCAACCCAGTACTGAATTTTGTGTAGTGCATATATAAGCAGAATTATAGATGTAGCACATACATAAACAATAAGAGTAACAGCTGCTTCTAAAACACACTCTACCTTGCCCCAGTCTCTCTGGCTTTCAGTACTGGCAGATGGCATCTTTGCTTTCTTTTTACTCTGTTTGAGCTTTTCTCCAGCCTTTACAACTTCATTAGAATCATTTTTGCAGGATGGACAATACCTAAAAAAAGGTTTTAGTAAATTCTCAATTAACTTCATAATAATGGCAATACATTTCTTGTAGCCAAAATAGAATCAATTTGTTTATCTCGACTGAATATTTCAAGCTAGCAAGCATACACCAGTATTAAGCAGCTGAAGCTATGGCTTAAAAAATGAACTCAACATGAACAAATACCGTGAACTTCAAAAAAAAAGGGCATTTCACTATCTTTAAAGGTAGAGTGCTAGAGGCAAAACATTTAACTATTCTTTCTCACATAATATGTGAGAGGTCCCCGTGTCTCCTGTATTCTCTTGTCATTCTGTCCTCTTTCATTTATGTCATGTAAAGGAGAAGACAGCTGAGATTAGAGGAGGTTGCTAACCAGTACTCATGGTCTGTTTCTACATCCTGCCCACTCTACCCTTATTTTTTGCTGGTAGTCCGACAGATGTCACTGCAGATAGCTGAATGTCAAACAGAGCCAAGGTATGACATAACATGTGTAGAAACACACATACACACTCACACTCACTCCACACCACTGAAGCCACTTAGAACACAATGCTGAGACTTACTCCAACTAACACAAAGCTATTCTGGCAGCAAAGTAGGAGACACTAGTATGCAGTGACTACAGCAGATAGAAAAACGGAGTACAAAAACAAGCTAAAAAGCTTGAATGCCATTTTTCAAGACATTTTAATTATATGAAATAAACTTGTGGAAATTCATCATTTGGAGAACGAACGAAGACTAACCCTGAGGAGGACTTGGAGGTGTTTGTGAACATCAACATGATTCAGCAGTGTGCTCACAGCCTAGAAAGCCAACCCTATCCTGGGCTGCATCAAAAGCAGCGTGGACAGTAGGTTGAGGGAAGTGATTCTCCCCCTATACTCTAGTCTTGTGAGTTCCCACCTGGAGTACTGTGTCCATCCCTGGGGCCCCCAACACAAGAAAGACGTGGGTGGACTTGTTGGAAAAAGTCCAGCGGAGAGCCACCAAGTTGATCAGAGGGTTGGAGCACTTCTGCTATGAATAGAGGCTGAGAGACTTGGGGCTGTTCAGTGAGAAGAGGCTTCAGGGAGACGTTATAGCACCTTCCAGTACCTGAAGGGGGACTACAGGGGGATTGGAGAGGGACTTTTTACAGGTGCATGTAGCGACAGGACAAGGGGGAATACCCTTAAGCTGGAGGAGAGAAGGTTTAGATTAGATTTTAGTAAGAAATTCTTTAATGTGAAGATGGTTGGGCACTGGAACAGATTGCACTGAGAGTGTGGAGACTCTCCATCCCCAGAGGCGTTCAAGGCTGCATGGGGCTGTTAGTAATCTGGTCTAGTGGAAAGTGTCCCTGTCCAGGGCAGAGGGGTTAGAAGTGGATGATCTTTAAGGTCCTTTCCAACCCAAACGATTCTATGATTCTCTAATTTTTTGGCCAGAAACGTAAGTGGGTCTAAATTGCACTTAACATATGACCTGAGAGACTCTAAAGACCATGCTATCAGTCAATTTAATTCTCACATGATTGTCTACAGAGCATCAAACCTTCTGGGAGGAAAACAGTCACAGGGACTTAAGAAGTGCAGTTTTAGTGATATAATTTGAAGAGGGTAAAGGGATCTGAACATTAATGGCTACACTTGAAAATAATTTCTACTCTTCAAACTTTTTCTGTAGTCCTCTGAAATAGATGTAGGATAATATGTGCATTATGAGAAATTTTGAAAAAGAATGGGTGCCAGTGAAGAACAGAACACTAATAGCCAATCTAAAAAAACATTTGAAACCACCCAGCAGGCCAAGATAATCTTAGCACACTAGTTAAACCAAAAAGACCCTGATGGCTGGTGAGATTTCAGTGTCAGAATCCTGACATGATTATCAAACCTTCTGTGTACTTGAGGGTGTAGGATAAACCAGAGAGAATAAATTTTCAGGACAGAACAAAGGATTTGGGGGGTTTGTGGGAGGGGGTAACTGAGTCAAAGCATATATATTTTATCAGGAACTTTCCTGGGACCAGTACTGGAAAACAGATGAGCTTAACTGTTACTGGAGTACTGGATTAGAGCTGGTTCTGAGTAAGGGGCAACTGAAGAATGGGTGGACCGAGCAGATATATACTTCCAGACAGATGGTCTCACTGAATATTCTGAATGAAGGAAGTCAAAAAAGAACTTCTGATGTTATATTCAAAGGGCAGGTGCAATTGAATACTGCTTATGGACTGCAGTCAGTAATAAACCACTTGTGCCAAATTAACACTGTAATCATTTTGTATATGCAAGAAGTGGAAGGCACATAGACAATACTCAAATAAATGCTATTTTTAGTTCCAATGGCCCATACGTATTTCTGGTAGACACTGAAAATATTTTTAGATAGTGTTTCAAGCCAGTAGTTCCTCCAAAAACAGTAAATACAACTCTCTCCAGTGCAGAAGTTTCATGGAAAACAATCAACTTCCAACAACAGTGTCCCTGTGGACAAATGTACACACTGAGAAACACCTAGCAGTGTTAAAGGTCTCAAGCACGCACTAAGTCATACATTGACATAAATACAAAAGTAGTTCAGAAAAAAAATGCCCTAGAAAACACCCATGCCATCAGGCACTGACCACTGACCACAGGCACTACAGAATCCACTAGGGTGTAGGAGATTGAGTTATTAATTCACAGAGAATGTTAGAAACTTCCAAAGGACATATACAGATTTTTACATCACAAGGTCCAAACAGATTCCATGTAATGTATCCATAGACATCTTAGACATTTAATGAAGTCTATGTAATGGAAAACTTTTAGAATAAATTACTATTTATTACTCATTTATAAAGGATTGGCATCTCATGTAAGTCACAGGCAGGTGATAAATATGAACAGTGTATATTGCAGACAGCCAATACAGACAAAAAATTAGTACAAAGCCCAAGATAGCCTAGGGGGCTGCTAATGGGCCCATGCAGATTCACTTCAAAATACAGTTAAGACTTAACAATGCCAGTTAACTTGTTTTCCTGCATGCAGAATCAGGGACATAAGAAATTAAGAGCAGCAAGGTGGTGATCCTTCCATAGCATGAAAAATGAAAGTAGTAGAGGCAACGAAGAGCGCAGGGGCAGCAACAGGTACAGAGAATGAAGGGAAAGAGAGGGGTGAGCATGAGAGAATTGCTCAAGCAGTGAAGCTTGAAAAAAAATGCTGAGGAACAACAACTGCTGATAAATACAATCAGACTAGGTAATGTCACAGAAGAACATAATAATCATAATGAACATATCAGTTTTGAAATTCTAATGGTCATTAAAGCTTACTACTAATCCCTTGTGAATGATATAAAAGAATTTTCTTGACAGAAGACAAAGCCTTAGATTAAGCAGGTGGATGAAAACACCACAGAATTTAAAAATGCCTTCAGTATTGTCTCTCATGAGGCGTAAATAACAAGAAGGTACCATGTACAGAATGTCATTATAGATAAGTAAATCATCCTTGTATATTTACCAGTCCTCATCCTCTGGTATCTTGCTTAAGGGAGGGTTCAGGCAGTATATATGATAAGCCATATTACATTCATCACACAGGAGTTGCATGTGAGCATCCTGTTTGCCACCACACAAGTAACACGAACAAAACCGGCACTCCTTATCTGGATCAGCCCTACAGTGCTTGCATTCTGGGCCACTCTTTCCTGTCAAAAACAAAGAAATGTCAAACGCCATGTATCTCAGAAAAGTGCATTACTGTATCTACTGGAAAAACTATTCCTGAACATGAACACTACCCTCTTGAAAAGGCCTTTTTTTCTAACTTTTTAACTATCTAGGCTACTGAGATTTCTTCTGCTTGTACAAACAAGTGACAAAGAAAATGACTTATCATCTGCTTATCTTTATTTCCTCCTGTTCCTAACATGCTACTGCACATTCTCCCTACAGATGGAGCTTTGCTGCCTTTTGAAGCTGTACAGCTTATCAGTTCCTTGTAAGTTAGTTTGCTTGGACAACATAAGCAATCAAAGTAAATATTTATTTTAGGAGTTGATTCTTGAATAGAAAGATGAGGTGGATCCCCGATGTATCCAGAGGAATTCCGGATACTTTAATGTTCTAAGTGTATTGAGAAAAAAATTAATGACTAGAGGTTTGCAGAAATCCAAGCCCCTTTCCTACAGAAGAAAAATATGCCTTCCCAACTGAGTGAAATTTACAGAAAAATTGATCCATGTGGTCATAAGGTATCAGTGTAAAAATCTCTGTGGAGAGAAACTCCAGACTGAAAGCCTTATAAGAAAGGGGGACTAGAATGCCAAGTGTTGTGCTGTATCTGCAGTCTTTCTGGAGGACCTTGAAGAACACTTATCTTCAAAGATGGAACCAACTAGACCTAGAGGGAAGGGGATGGAGTTTTGATTAACAAAGAAGAGTCAGGGCTGCTGATGTATCAAAAACCTATAGGGAAACACCCTGTGAAATGCCTCAAAGGAACTAGAGCTTTTCCTCTAAAAAGTTTACACAGTTGATAGCTCAACTGAAATGTCTATACACCAACACATGTAGCATGGGTAACAATCAAAAGGAACTGGAAGTGACTGTGCAGCTGGAGACCTATAATCTAATCACAGTCACTGAAAGTTGTGGGAGAAAACACACAACTGCAGCACTCCAAATGGTAGCTATAAACTGTTCAGAAGGGACAGGCAAGGAAGGAGGGACAGGCGATTTGCCCTCTATGGACTGATTGCACAGGCCTGTCTTTGAAAAACAACAAGACCTTGTGGCTGAAAATAAGAGGGCAAGCCAACAAAGGAAACCTCATGGTTTGTGTTTATTACTGGCCACCCCACTGAGAGGAGCCTGTTGACAAAACCTTCTTACTTAAACTGCAGGAAGCATCACTCCAGCACGTTCTGATCCACCTCAGGGACTTCAGTCACCCTGACATCTGCTGGAAAACCAGCTTGGCAAGATATAAGCAGTCCAGGAGAGTCTTGGAGAGCATCAAGGATAGTTTCTTAACCCAGGTGACACAGAGCCAGGTGACAGAGGTGAAGTGTTACTGCACTTGTCGCTTACTGTCACAGATTAACTAACTGGAGAGGTCAAGATCGATGGCAGCCTGGGCTGAAGTGATCACGCCCTGGTGGAATTCACCATCTCGAGGGGTACAGGCCAAACAACGATTAAAGTCAGTACCCTGAATTTTAGGAGCCTGAACTTTTAGTTATTTAAGGAATTAGTGGACTGGACTCCCTGGGAAACTGCCCTCAGAAGAAGGAGCAGAATAGAACAGGCAGATCTTTAAGGACACTTTTCTTAGAGCTCAAGAGCTCTCAATTCCCATCTGTGAGTATTCAGACAAGGAAGGCAGAAGACCAGCCTTGGTAAGGACCTCCTGGCCAAACTGAAACATAAGAAGGAAAAGCACAGGCAATGGAACCAGGGACATGTATCCTGGGAAGAATATAAAGACACTGCCTGGTTTTGTAGGGACAGGATTGGGAAAGCTAAGTTACAGTTAGAGCTGAATTTGGCAGTGGATGCAAAGAATAATAAGAATGGCTTCTACAGGCATGTTTGTCAAAAAGGAAGACTAAAGAAAAGAAAATCCCCTCTCTGTTCCCCAAAATGAGACAGAAGTAGTGACAACTGGTATGAAGAAGTCTGAGGTATGCTGCAATATTTTTGCCTCAGTGTTCACTAGTAATCACTATTCTAACATCTCTCAAGACCATGAACCTCAAGAAAGGAACTGGGGAATTAAGTCCCTCTGAATGTAAGAGCAGATAAGGTTCAAGATCACCTGAGAAACCTAAATGTACACAAGACCATGAGACCTAAAGAATTACTTAATGTAGTTGCTAAGCCACTCTCCATCATATCTGAAAAGCCATGACAGTCAGGGTAAGTCCCCAGTGACTGGAAGAAAAGGAATATTTCACCCTTTTTAGAAAAGAGTAAAAGCAGGACCCTGGGAATTACTGACCAGTCAGCCTCACTTCAGTGTCTATTAAGATCCTAGAACAGAGACTCCTAGAAGACATGTCAAAGTATGTGTAAGACAGGAGGTGATTAAAGACAACCAACACAGCTTCACCAAGGGCAAATAGTGCCTGACTGGTACAGTGGCCCTCTACAATGGACAGAATCCAGTGGCAATGGAAGAACTACAGATGTCATTTACCTGTCTGCAAGGCCTTTGATTTGGTTCCTCATAACATTCTTAACATAAAATTATAGAATTCTAGAATATCTAGAAGGAAACCACAAGGATGAATGAAGTCCAGCTGCTGGCCCTACACAGGAGAGTCCATCACACCATGTGCCTGAGAGCATTGTCCACACGCTTCTGGGACTGTCAGGTTTGGTGCTGTGACCACTTTGGAGAGCCTGTTCCAGCGCCCAACCACCCTCTGGGTGCAGAACCATTCCTAATATCCAACTCAAAACTTCCCTGACACAACTGCAGGCCATTCCCTCGGGTCCTGTCACTGGTCACCATGCCACAGAAGAAATCAGTGTCTACTCCTCTTCCTCCCCTCAGAAGGAAGTTATAGACTGCAATGAGGTCTCCCCTCAGTCTCCTCTTCTCCAGGTTGAACAGACCAAGTGACCTCAGGTGCTCCTCAAACGGCTTCACCTCAAGGCCCTTCACCATCTTCAGGGCCCTCCTTTGGACAGTCTCTAAGAGCTTTATATCTTTCTTATATTCTTGCTGATAAACTGAAGAGAGATGAGTTTGATGAACGAACTCTTAGATGGATAAGGATGGCTACATCCAAAGACTGCATGGTCCATATCCAATGGCTCAATGTAAAAGTGTAAACTAGTAAGAAGCTGTGTTCTTCAAGGGTCCACACTGGTGCAATATTATTTTATACATTCCTCAGAGACATACATAGTGGGATTGAGGGTACCCTCAACGAGGTTGTAGATTACACCAACCTGAGCAGTGTAATTCATCATAGAATCATAGAACCAACAAAGTTGGAAAAGACCTTTAAAATCATCAAGTCTAAATGTCAACCTAGCACCACATCATGTTCAGCATTAAACCCAATGCCATATTCACATCTTTAGAACACCACCAGGGATGGTGAGACTACCACTTCCATGGGCAGCCTGATCCAACACTTTACAAACCTTTCCATGGAGAATTTTTCCTAATATCTAATCTAAACCACCCCTGGTGCAAATTAAGACCACTTCCTGCTTCCTTGTCCCTTGTTATCTGGGAGAAGAGACTGACCTCCATCTCACTACCACCTCCTTTCAGGTAGTTGTAGAGAGTGATAAGGTCTCTCAGGTCCTCCAAGCTCCCTTTTCTCCACACTAAACAATCCCAGCTCCCTCAGCCACTCCTCACAGGACTTTTGCTCCAGACTCTTCGCCAGCTTTGTTGGCCTTCTCTGGACATGCTCCAGGGCCCAATGCTTTTCTTGCAGTGAGGAGCCCAGATACTAACACAGTACTTGAGATGTGGCCTCACCAGTGCCAAGTACAGGAGGACAATCACTTCCCTTGGTCCCACTGGACACACCATTTCTGATATAGACCAGGATGCCATTGGTTTTTTTGGCCCCCTGGGCACATTGCTGGCTCATGTTCAGCCATTGTCAACCAGTACCCCCAGGTCCTTTTCCTCAGGGAAGCTTTCCAGCCACTCTGCCCCAAACCTGTAGTGCTGCCCAGCGTTGTTGTGACCCAAGGGCAGGATCTGACACCTGGCCTTGTTGAACTTCATACTATTGGCCTCAGTCCATTGATCCAGTGTGTTCGGAACCCTTTGCAGAGCTTTCCTATCCTCCAGCAGATCAATATACCCACCCAACTTGGTGTGTCTGCAAACTTGCTGCAGGTGCACTCAATTACCTCATCCAGATAATCAGTAAAGATATTGAATACAACTGGCCCAGTGCTGAGCCCTAGGAAACACCATTGGTGACCAGCTGCCAGCTGGATGTAACTCCATTCCCCATCACTCTCTGGACCCAGCCATCCAGCTGGTTTTTTACCCATACAAGCCCTGAGCAGCCAGTTTCTCCAAGAGAATGATGTGGGAAATGGTATCACAGGCTTCATTCACTAAAGTCCAGTAGAAACATTCACAGCCTTTCCCTCATCCTCTAGGTGAGTCAGCCTGTCATAGATGGAGATCAGATCGGTCAAGTAGGACCTGGGCCTGATCCCCTCGTTGTCCTGTACATGTTGCATGGAGGCACTCAAGATGATCTGCTCTATGACCTTCCCCAGCACCGAGGTCAGGATGGTAGGCCTGTAGTTCCCGGGATTCTCCTTGGGAGTTATCATAGGTTCATAGCACAAATTTGAATTCTAATGGAAGTAATATATGTTGATATTTTTGAATCTAGGTCTTATGTACATTTTGCATATAAATGCAATGTATTTACAAGTATGTGTCGTCTTAGATTTCTATATTTCTGATATAATTTTCTGATAGGTTTAGCCTTACTCTTTTCCTCAGCTGTACAACTTAATTTCCATTAAATAATTAGAAAATAACTATTTTTAATTATAACTGCTAAATGTATATTGACATAGACGTACATTGACATCACTTTACACATAAAAAACCTAACTAATATGTGGTCATGCTGAAGGAATAACAGTTTTTCTGCATAGTCAGCCTACATTGCTTATCTGATGAAGATTATTTCCACAGTAGGCATTCTATTTTTTGGAGAGGGCATGGACAGTAGCTTAATATGGACTAAAATACAGTCTGCGCATTTTCTGATTGTGCTTACAACAAACTCATAGAGTATTTAAAGCAAACAATTTATTTGAATTTCAGCTGCATTGTTGTAATAAAAATCTGCATCTTTCCATGGTATATAAGTGAATGGAGTTGTGGGTTTACAGGTACATGTGTATATGTACATATATTTAAACTTTTTGCAATACACAGTACAAATGGTGTCATAAGGACAGATCAGAGGGAAAGGGTATACTGGTGGTTATGTCATACAGCTCAGCTGATGCTGTGCATATGCAAACAAAGGCAAGACAGTTGACCTGGCCAAAAAATCAGAATCACATGAGTGGACTTGTGTGATGAGAAAGTTGCCATCAGGAAGAAGAGCAGAAACAAGAAATAAGGCTGAATTCCCAGATCAATTAAGTCTTCAGGGTTACATTTTAAAATATTATATTTATGAGTGGCATTTATCTATGAAAGTTTATAAACAATATCCTGAAATTAATAAAATTAAGACCAGGAACAAAATTAAATAAAACATACAAAGTGGTGCAAATCTCTACATAGATGTCAATGTGCGAGTAGTTTAAGCAAAGAGGTTACAAATAAGGAAACAGTTGTCAAAACAGAGGGAAAGAGCTGTAAGTGACAATGAAGATCTTGACTTCGAAACTAAATGTGGCAATCAGTGTAAAAAGTACACTGATTGGTGAGGCCACCCCTCAAATCCTGTGTTCAGTTTTGGGCACCTCACTCCAAGAAGGACATTGAGGTGCTGAGTGAGTCCAGAGAAGGGTAACAAAGCTGGTTAAGGGTCTGGAGCACAAGCACTATGAGGAGCAGCTGATGGAGCTGGGGTTGTTTAGCCTGGAGAGAAAAAAAGGCTCAGGGAACCTGAGACCTTGCTCTCTACAACGACCTGAAAGAAGGCTGTAGTGAGGTGTGGGTCAGTCAATAGGACAAGCAGAAATGGCCTCAAGTCATGCTGGGGAGTTTTAGAATGGATATTAGGAAAACCGCTTCACCGAAAGGGTGGTCAAGCATTGGAGCAGTCTGCCCAAGGAAGGGGTGGAATTACTGTCCCTGGAAGTGTTCAAAAAACATGTAGATGTGGCACTCAGGGACACGGTTTAGTGTGGACTTGGCAGTGCTGGGTTACCAGTTGGACTTAATGGTCTTAAGGGTCTTTTGCAACCTACATGATTGTATGACAAATAAATACTCATGCCAGATCAAATGGCACCATTGTAGACAATTATGTGTAGTCAGTAATACAGTAATCACTCATTTCCACAACACAGAATTAAAAAAATTAATTCGTTACACAGTAGCTGCAAGGAAGAACCAAATGAATAGTAATAATTTTTTATGCCATTTAAAATGTTGCATAAACAATTAGACTTGCAAAATAAATAGTATGCAAATGCAAACCAGTATTTGTAGATTTTTAATTTTCTCACACTGCAATTTCTAAAATCAATACATTCTTAAAGGTATTGCAAAGATCTCTGAATGTGACTAAGAAACAGTAAAACAGAATAGTAAAACAGGTTCACTTTCTTTTTTTAGTAATCTGAGTACAGTAATTCATAAATAATGAAAAACTAATAGTTATGAAATTGATATCTTTACTTTTAAGAATACCACAGAGAATGGTATTTGCTCCTCTGAAAAAGAGTGATTTTTTTTAAATGGCAGCAAATAAACATGCAAACTAGTTCTTGCACACTGAGAGCCACCTACAAAGGTTCTGAAAATTGCCTTGGAGTCAGGAGTGTAATACAGAATAATATCTATTACCTACTAGTATACCTGCAGTTCAGTCTCTCAGTCTTGCTATCACAAACACTTACCACTCCTAACTTTAATATGCTTTCAAGCTTAGGATAAAATGTCACGCTACTTTTTAGAGAAACTGCAACTAACACCGTCCTGTGGTTGTGGGAAGGATAAGGAGGTCTGGAATGGGTCATTTTTTAGAAGATCATGCTGGGCTAACTTACACAAAAATTAATTATCCTTTTTTGTTCATGGTACAAGCAACTTTGGCACAAAGTCCCTTAGTTCCTTACCTTTTTTTTTTCTTTTTTTAAAAATTCTGAGATAATGACAGAGTAAAAGTGCATCACTACAGACTGATTCTATCTTTGGCATTTTTAATTTATTAAAAGTTGAAATGATATGTCAATTGCAATAGCAATTTGGTGACCTGAACACCTCTCTAGGAACTTAAATGAGTCTACATTTAGCACTGTTCGTTTAGAACATTATCAGCTGTTTCCCTTTTTCACTGCTTATGACTGATAGCAGTAAGCTGTTACCAGTTTTTGAATATAGCAAGTAATAGAGCCATCTTACAGTAGCTATACTTTTAGAACAGAAATCTAAAAAGGACTCTATGTTATTACTTTCCTGAACACAAAACAATTATTATTACTAACTCTGAGTACTAATACTTCTGGTTTTTTTTTAAAGAAACATCACTCAATTTGTATTTCTATTCAAATAATTTAAAAATGTGCATACTTTTGAAATCTCCATCCCCAAATGTCAATGGATAGGCTCCTGGCTTTTCAATCTTGTACATTTCCTCTATAAAAAGGATTTTACAATCATTTATTGTGTCTTCTGGGCCTCTGAAAAACAAAAAGAATAAAAAGTACATTCAACTTAGTTCCTCAGACCTAGATTCTGTACTTTATGAATTCTAAGCAATAAGAAAAATATAAGTAGTATTTTTTTCATCATTGATAGGATACTTTATTTCAATTCACATACAAAAATCAGTCTAGTACTGTAACCCATAAGAAAAAAATAAAGCACATATGTAGGACGTGCTTAAAGAAAAGACTACTCCATTACCCTCAGACTGTCTGGCAGCTGAGTATGTCCTCACATAATGGCTTAATTCCACTTGTAAAACCTCAGAACGTTTTTCTGGCTGAACACAGTAGACCAGACGAAAGTGTATCTTTTGGAATACAGCATTTCAAATGTTATTATAAACATTTAGTGTCAGAAATGAACCAGAAATGTGACTTACAAGACAGATCATAATCAAACTCACAGAGCAAGAAAAGCAACAGAAAGTTTAAAAAGCCCTTCTATGACTTGTAACTGTTTTGGAAACCTAAAACTCAATTCTGGAAAGCCGCATACCCTACCATACTGAATTATGTACTGTTAGAAGTCCTGCTAATGTCAGGTTTCAGTGCAAAATCTGCTAACCATATCTCAGTGATTAGTAGTAACAACTACTCCAAGACCCTGCAACACCAGTGCCAAAAGACTTCTACAGAAGGATCAGAAAATATTAAATGTAAAGATTTTTGCCTCCTCTTATTAAAATATCTTTGTATCTACACAAATTCTAATTCAAATGTAAACATACGTAGACAGCTGTAAAGCACTCCCTTTTCCTCCCTCCTCAGGATGATACTGTGCTTTCTTCAACTGCCTGTTCTCCTAACACTTTCAATTTACTTCCTAATCTAAAACTAAGCAGGAATTTTCAGTATAACAACACTGGATATCTGTAAGAAACAATCACAGAGGTGACTTGAAAATCCTTTGGAAGAAAGTCAGCCAGGTGGCATATCCCCATAAAAAAGGTCTAGGTTGCAAAACGAAATCGAACTATAGACAGGTAGGGAAACAAGATATTAGATTAATATTCAATAATTCATATTTCACTCGAACAACAGAACATCTCCAGAAACATCAGGCTTCAGTTTGGGAGTTCATTTGCTCCCAGCACTTCCCTTGTGCTGACTCCCAGTTCTTGGACTCTGACACATGATAACCTAACTAAGGCAGGAAAAAACTAAGCCAGAGGAAAAAACCACAGGCACAAAACCTGTAAGCACTTTTTGCTGGCCCTGAGCACTGTAGTATTTAGGTCTCCATGGAACTGGGGTCGAGAGGACTCTTGGTGTCTTGATTGACTGTAATTGTCTTTTAAGAGCACCAACAGCTGTTTACTTAGGCACTTCTATTTATTTTGACCCTTTTTTTCCCTGTGGTTTTGGAGGAAGAACATTAACCATTGTTGGTCACGTTCATAAACAGCAAATGCTAGCAAATTTCAAATATTTGGGCTATTTGAACAAATGCTGCATCAATGCAAATACATCCATCAGATAAAGAGTTTGCTTCCATGACCAGGAGAATCACTCATTTAAGCTAATCTTCATTTGCACCCTAAGGGGGCACTACTTTACAGTGGTTCTGGCCATTGTAGGTAACACCTTCAGATTTAGCATGCAAAGACACTTTGAATTATCCACAAAACATACTCAATAATTTGCAGTCATAAATACACATTCAATAAATTCAAATATAGAAAGGACAAGTTGTAAATATAATCTTTAGCAGAAAAACTAAATCAACAAATACAGACTGAGCTTCTCAAAGCATCAATGTTTCCCAGGTTATATTCTGTACCTTGGAGAGTCTTTTATTAAATATCATATATTTTTTGTTATTTCTCAATTATTTAGAGTTAAAAACAAAACAAAACACACTCCTTGGCACTCTTTAATGCCACAAATCTATGTTAGAACCTTCCTTTGTTGTAACACTGCTTGACTGCCTACCCAGCTTGATTCCTCTAGGACTTATTTCTAACAGAACTCAAGGTGGTGAATCTAATTTAAAATAAAATTACAGAATTATGCCTTCTTTCACATAATTAAAATGGAATTTTGTACTCAGTGTAGCAGCTAAAACCATGACTTTACCCATGTCAAGGGATGGGTACTGATATTCTCTAATTACAGTAAATTTCAGACAAATTTCAGAATATTTTCACTAATTTTTGCATTCTGCAAACATTGAACGCATGTAATCTATAACCACTATCCCTATTATGAGCAAAACTGCATCTAGAAAAACTCGCAATACTTTCTCTCCTGTCTAATGATTTAGAGCCGTTTAACTTCAATTTGCCCCCCTTTTCTTCCTGTGTTTTCCACAGAAAACTAACAAGTAGTTATGCAGGAAAGTTTATCATCACCTGTAATTCTCTGCATGCAGTTCACAGTCAACAAGGAGGGTGGCGAAACACCATACAGCTGTAGCCAAAATTTTACAGATACTCGTGTTACTGCTATCCACATCTTTGGGAAAAAAGCCAAACCTGAGCTCAGCAGAACATTTATTAGGAGTAAATTCCACTGCCAATTTGAACTATTAAAATTACTTTTAATGGCAAGGATTATCACATCGTTTTCTTAAAATATACCATGAAAATATTTATAAGTTGGTTCAATTATGTAAGTGTTCCAAAAGGCAACACAGCAAAAAGTTTTTGTGAAGTATGCAGAAGCACAGACTCTTATTATCAACTTTACTATAAATATCATCTAAAAAAAGTTATCTCAACCTCAAAGTGTTGAGGAGCAATATACTTTTTTAATACAGCAACTGCTCTAATTAATAATAGGAAACACAGAACTCTTGAAATAACAATAAAAAAAAATTTCAGTTGAATGGCACTAACAATTGGTAGCATATTTTTCTTTCATAGCACTGCAATCCTACTGACTAACAGTACTATTCCCGTATCTAGGTAGTACTGATTAAACAGATGGAATTCATCATTTCTCTATCCCATATTATGTCATGGTAGACATTCCTTCTCTTTTTGTCCTGTATTTTTCTTTTGGGATAAGGGCATTCAGAAAGCAACTTTCAGAACAAGTTTTTCCTAAAGTATATTCAGTATCTGAACCAGAGAAAACATTTTATTTTCTATTATAAGTTACACTAGAAGCAAGCAAATACTACTATCAAATAATGTTACAAAGCTGGTATGTTCCATCAAACATCACAGCTATATATCTGGAACTACAGAGGAAGATTAACTACCACTGTGAAAAATCATGGCTAATAATAAATGGTTAAGCCTCACCAAAGCTAAAAAATTCTGTTCAGCTGGTTACTCTTAAAACACTAATTCTTCTGCTGCACTACACATACAACAGCTTTAATGATGACCAGGCTACATATCATCTGATTTTCAAATTACGGTTATCTAATAAAATTGTGATTATATTACACTGTCAAACATAGACAAGAAGTATAACCTTTACTCATTTCTTCACCTTACCATACCAAAAATAACAGTATACATTATGCAGAGTATTTCAAGTAAGTACACTAAATCCTTTAGAAGAATTAAAACCCAAAACAGACTCAGACTCTTCAATACAACAGAATTCCTAACACAAGCCTTCCTTTTAGATGGGTTAGTCACAGTCAGAGAGAAATCTTCAACTGAACCTTCTTATATCTGCACTTTCCCCACACACACTTCCTCTTTTTTTAACCTTCATGTTGCCAAATGCTTTAAACACACAAAATCACAGTTTATTAGATGTGTGACAACTGGGCATTATCCTGGATATTTCAAAGGTCAGCTTTCCAGAAAACAAAAGCAGCTGGACAGTTACATAAGAACTTTATCAGTTCTTACTGTCTGAGAGATTCAATTACAACTGTCAGATCTCTGTGTGGAATTCTTTGGTTTTACCACTTTACCATAATGAAATTACAAAAAAAATATTTCAACACACAGGAAGAGTCAAAATACAACGCTGAATAAAAAGAGGGGAGCAAATTACTAGAAAAATATACAGAAAAGTTATATTCACACTAAGAATTACAAGGAAAAGTGTCTAATGACAATTTATCTTAAGGCCCCCTAAGAGTAAAACCTTACTCACACTAAGTCATGTTTACCAGAGACAACTAATTCATTATCAGCCTCTATGGTGATTGTCAAGAGGTACTGTCTAGGTCAGTAGAAACAGCCACAGAATAAACCCTACAAGAATATAATGTCAGCTATGCTCTCCAAATGTTCAAATACAGTTAACAAACAATATAAAGATCAAAACAGGACCAGATTTCCTACGACTTGCAGTGTCTATCTTTTCATATGCAACACTTTGTTTACATCCCATGGTCAATCAGCCTCTATTCCAATTTGCAAAGTTTCCAGCACAGTTTTCCTTCTGCATTATCAAACAACAGTTGAATAACTTGTTCAAAAAAATACACATTTTTTCAATATCAGCATTCAAAATGCTTGTTAGAACTTCAAATATCATCTCCTTAGAAGCAGTTGAGCTGCTGGATTCCATGTCTAGTGTACATACCAATCAACAGCATTACATTGCACCTGTACACTTCGTGCCTTCACATTTAACAGCTGCATGAACTCGTATCCTGACATCCTCAATATACACTTCGTAAAGTGAGGACTGTTTTTTAAAGACATTTTTCTTTGCCTTTGAAATTAGAGAAACTGTGTTCCTGAACTGAGCTTATGAACAATTGTTTATCAAATTTATAAAAATATTAGGATAGAGAATCAAATATGTTCTATTGCAACAAATGAGCTCTATAGAAAAAAAAGAACTATATGATGTTAATTCATCGTATTCACTCTAAGTTACTATCAGTCAAAAGAATACTTTGAAATTAAAGCAAATGTATGTAACAGCATGCATATTTCAAAAGATGTTAAAAGGAGACAATTTCAACCTAATATAAAATATTGAAATGTGAGGTTACTACTTGTTGCTTTACATTTAAACAATAACTAACTTTGACAAAACTGTAATTTCAACAAACTGCAAACACTAATTGTCTACAAAAAAGGAACAAAGGCTAAAACATACTCATAAAACAATTATGACTCTCACCAAACATGACTAGAGATTTGATTTTAAACAGGCTTGCTTCAAAGGTGACTTACAAAATCTTCCCACATGAAGACAGTACACTACATTGATAATTTGACCAAATTCTGCTAGGTTACACAATTACATAGAGGTTCTTTTATTTTTGATTGTACACATGCAGAAAAAACAGACAATATTTTCAAGATTTTTTCAAATATTCCACACCCATTTGCTTTATCATGAAAATAAAAATACACAGTTACAAAATGGGACAGTAGTAGCTCTGCTTTTAATTCAAGTTTTCTTTTGTTACACAAGCCACTATAAAGACAAAGACACAGAACAACTTCTAAACTACGTGAAGAGTTACTACTACTCTCTCATAACACTAGTATGTTATGTATTTAAACAACAAAAAATATTAAAAATATATTTTCTAGGATATGTTGAAGACCTTACCATCAAAAGTTTCATAATCTAATATTAATTTTTAAGGTCTTTGAGACCAAAACACACACTGCTAACTCCCAAACCTACAAATTCATACTGTGGATATACACACAACACAGGTATGATATTGCTTTTTTTCATCTCAGTAGTAGGTGTTGATGCTTGATGCATTTACAAAATAATGTATTATAGTTCATGATGCCAGATTCTGAAAGCACAGACTTGGATGCAGGAACAACTCTTTTTTCCTTAGCCTGGGATCTGTAAAGCAGGTGACTCTTGGAGTAGCTGGGGAAAGCACTGAGAGAACAGTCGGCAACACTGTCAGAGCCTCATTGACTCCAAGCAAGTCACTGCCCCACTCCACGAACACAGAGATGAGACGGAGCCTCGGGAGGGTGGCCCTGTCCGTGGTGCTGCAGAAACGCCCTTGTCCACTCCCAGACCTTCCTGTGCCATCACCCAACTGCTCCCTTCCTGTACTCAGGATCAAGGCACTACCACAAATGTTCAGTTGGCATCTATGGCTTCCAAATCCAAGTTCAAACCCACAGATGTTAACACCTGAACAGCCAAGAAGAACCAGGTAAAAAGAGCTGGTTGAAGACTCACAAAGATGGTATGCCAAAGGCTTCCTATATGAAAAACAAATCTACAGGAGCTGTCCTTGGCATCACAGAGCATGGTCTATGCTCAGTACACTTCTCTGTGTTTGTGGACTGAACTGCAACACATAGAACAATGCAGAGTCTGTTCCAGACATTATTCCAGGCGTCTGGACTACTCAATAAGCTCTTTCACATTAGGAAAAAGCAGAGCTACAAATAGGTGATTCTTATGAGAAGAGGTTAAAAGCTCCTACACAGATTTTTTCAGAGAGTAGATGCAGCACACATGCATCATGAGCTTCCTCAATCACTTCAGAGGTCTGCTTAGAAAAATCCTACTAGACACCATATAGAGAAGGCTCCAGTAGAGACAGTTGATATTTAAGGATCACCCCCTCCAAGCTCAAAAATGGTCTACCACCATGTGCAGGAAATCAAAGGCAGCAGAAAGCCTGCAGAGATGAGTAAGGAGCTCCCATACCAACCTGAGATATAAAAAGGAAAGGTGTAAAAGATGGAAGTCAGGACAGCTGACCCAAGGCAGGGGGAGGTACAGAGTTCTTGTCTTACCATGTAGGCATAGGGTTGAGAAAGCCAAGGTCTACTTCAACTTGAATCTGGCAAGAGATGTGAAGGGCAATAAATAAAAACAGGAAAGGAAAACTACAGAAAATGTGAGCCCACTGCTAAATATAGAAGGGCCCTTGATGACAATAAACAGAAAAAGCCAAGGTACTCGGCCCTTTCTTTGCCTTAATTGTTTACTTCTAAGACCAATGTTCAGAAATCCAAAGACACTGAGACTAGAAGGAATGCCCAGAGCAAGGAAGAATTAGCCTCACTGAAGGATTAGGTTATGGAGCACTTACTGGAGAGCAGCTTGGTAGATATAGACCTTGAGGAACATATAAACAACAACCATAACCCAGCTATGTGCCCTTGCAAGCACAGAAGGCCCACAGCCTCCTGGACTACATTAGGAGCAGCATTGCCAGCAGGCAGAGGGAAGGCGAATGTTCCTCACAACTTAGCACTGGTTAGGCCAAGCCTAGGCTCCCCAGGGAACATAGACATGGGATTATAGGAGTGGTTCTAGAAAAGGACATAAAAATTATTAGGGAACTGGAAAATCTTTGATACAGGATGTTTATTCTGGAGAATAGAAAATTTGTGTGTGGATGCCTCTCACCCATGTATAAACAGGGAGCTAGACTCCTCTACATAGTGCCCTCTGCTAGGATAAGAGGTACAAACATATGAAACATGTATTTTGTGTAGCCAGAGTGAATTTTATTTTTATGGTGACTGTTCAGGGAGCTTGTTGAGTCTCTACTCATACAGATATTCAAAACTCAACTTGATATAGTTCTAAGCAGTCTGCTCCAGCTGATCCTGCTTCAACAATCTCAGGAGCTCTTTTCCATCCTCCATGATTCTTTTAAATGTATACATATATTTCAACACTACTCCTTTTTTTTTATTTTCATGATGCTTTCCCTAATATTGTGCTCATCACCCACCCAACCACTGTTTGCCTTTTTGCACTTCAGTTTGTTTCTTCTGTTCTTCCTCTTCTCTTTGGAATTACTTTCCTCAGTGGGAAGAAATTAAGCTTCAAAACATTTCAAAATATCAACCCCCTAGAAAGCAAGTCAAAAGACTCTGTGGTTCCAAGTCTGCATGTTTATTACAGAAAGGACACTGTTACAAATACAGTTTATGTTCTGGGAAACCAAAGAAGACCCTCAAGATCCAAGTCAACCCACTCTTCACTTTCAAAATACACCTTAGAGTAATTATTTAGGAAATAGTGGTTAGGAAATCCAAAACATTTTCAATTTTAACACTTGGTGCTTTTCCTTTTTTGTTGTTTTGTTAAAGCAATTAATGCTTTAACAAGTATTTGAAAATTTAAGCTTTTAAATGCAATCCAAAGAACCAATTTTCTGCCCCTCTTTGAAATTCACTCTAGTTTATGAGTCTCTCTTTTGTGTGTTGAGATAAGGAGGAGAGGTACTTTTCTGAGTGGGTGGATGGAATCTAGTATTCTTGATGAAGCTTAATTAATGCTTACTAACTGAGAAAAAATCACTTTCCCCAATTTTCCTCCCTTTTATACAACCTGAATACTGTTCGTCTTCATTACATAGTGGCTCCTATTCACTTTGCTGTTTTATCAACACCCACAGATCCTTCTCCTCAGAGCCACTTCCTCACCAACAATGCAGCAAAGGGCTCTGCCTTCCCAGGTGCAAGAAAACTCTGCATTTATCCACCTTTACCTTCTTGAGTCTCCTGTCATCCATTCCTCCTGACTGTTCAGGTCTCTCTGACTTGCAGTACCCTCGAATTTCGATTAATTTAGTGTGTCTGCATGCTTGTCAAGAGTGCCCTGTATTGCCACAGTCACACTGATGCTTAAGATACTGAACAGCACAGGTCCCAGGATACATCCCTGCAGTTCCCTGCTTGTTATCGCTTTCCCGATAGTGTAACCACTATCCTCTGAGCAAGATCATTCAATCTTTTGGTTTTTTCTAAACCCACCTAGTTGCCCATCCACTCAGATTACTACAAGAACTGTCAGACTGGAATGGGATACTATGGGACACAGAAAAAAGATATTTTACATGTTGAAGTAAATTACATTTTTTGATCTCCCCTTGGCCACAGAAATAATAATTTTATCACAAAAGGTAGACAAGCTTATAAGGCATGATTTTCTGTTGGAAAAAACTCTACTCTGGCTATTCCAAATGATCTCCACTTGGCCAGCACTTCCAAGAGGACTGTCCCCTCTTTTCCACAGACTGAAATAAGGCTAACTGGCCTTCTTTTAAAATGGATGCAATATTTGCCTTTCTCCAGTTGTCACGGACAAAAATCAAAGTGGTATTAAAAGTCAAATGTCTGTTGACACAAGCTGTGCAATTAACCAGATTTTGATCCACAGGATTTGCCTGCTCCTTTTCCTTGGAGAGATTTGTCCTCCAGGTCGTACCATTTCACCAGCAGGACTAAGATCTCGTGTGACTGGGCTACTCAGCTTGAGAGATAAACCTTTTCTGTAAGGCAGAGTTGGTTTGCAACTCAAATTTTAAAATTCTAAGACAAAAGAACAGTACATTCTCAGTCCAAAAGACTAAACATTAATTACAAGCACCTAGTATACTTTCCTCCATTTTGGGAAAGTAAACTGAAACAATGAAAAATCAGTTTCTCCATAATGCCAGTTAAGAACAGGCAGTGTGTGGGAAAAGAGCACAAAGGACAAATCAATTACTTTTTATATTCTCTCTATAAGAATCTGGAAGAGGGAAGTATTAAGATAAAATATTTCTTAGATACAAGAAAAATAATTATGGACAAGCAATCTTGAAACAGTAATCCTTCAACTCCTCTCTACTCAATGGAACCTCCTGAGGATTTGTCCTCATTAAGGCAGTAAAATGAAGCATGGAAGGAAAAAAAGTGCATGGAGGAATAGTTATGATCTGTGCAGGATCTGTCCATCATAAAAATTCAAGGACAGTTTGTAAAATGGAAATTTTTGTCCAAACGGAAAGGAGAAAGAAGAAATATGAAAAGGATATCTATAATAACAAGTTGGCCAAATATTTTTCAAAATGTACTCTTTCAGTTCATAGAATCAGAGAATGGTTGGGTTGGAAAGGACCTTAAGGATCACCTAATTCCAACCTCACTGCCAGGGTATGGATGCCTTCCACTGGACCTGCTTACTCAGAGCCCCATCCAACCTGGCCTCGAACACTTCTACGCATGAGAAATCCACAGCTTCTCCTGACAACCTCCAGTGTCTCACCACCCTCACCCTACAGAACTTCTTCCTAATATCAAATCTAAAACTACCACACTTCAGTTTGAAGCCCCATTGTTCTGTCACTACATCCTCTTGTAAAAAGTCCCTCTCCATCTTTCTTGTAGGCTTTCCTCAGGTCCCGGAAGGCTGCAATTAGCTCACCCCTAAGCCTTTTCTTTTCCAGACTGAACAATCCCAATTCTCTCAATATTTCCTCATAGAAAAGGTGCTCCAAGCCTCTAACTTGGTGGCCTTCTCTGGACTTGCTGAGGACCCTGGAACTGGATGCAGTGCTCCAGGTGGGGTCTCACCAGAGCAGAGCAGAGGGACAGAATCACATCCCTCATGACTACGCACTGTGCCACGCTGCTTTTGATGCAGCCCAGGATACAACTGGCTTTCTGGGCTGTGAGCACACACTGCTGGCTCATGATCAGCCTGTCATCCACCAGCATGCCCAAGTCCTTCTTGGCAGAGCTGCTCTTGATCTTTCATTCCCCGTCCTGTATCGATACTGGGGGTTTGACGTTATAGGTGCTGAATCAAGGTACTGTATCTCATTTATGACCTTAGAAAAGAGGACAATTACCACAGGGAGTAGTCACAGGATTCACTGTCCATGCTCTCTTTATGAGCTGTTCTCAGTCAAATATTGTCCTTCTGTCTCACATTTGATGGAAATAATACGTCCTGAACACTAACCTTTCTCCCATCCCAGTGAACAGCCTTCCTCTAGAACCCAGAGGCTGACACTGCGTCCCAATACCTCCTGGGCATTTTGTCCTCTACACCTGAATCATTCTATGATTCTATGAATCATTAATAGAAAGCACTTTACATTACTCCAAAGTCTTCTTAATAATATTCTGTCCTCATGCCCATTGTATCTTTTAATTCTTTACTGTTCCTCAAAACTGAAGCAAAGTCAGAAACCTAATCTGGAATTTAACAGTTTGATTTTCACACTCCACTAGAGCAAACATGAGTTGTTCTGTCCAACAGGGTAATTAAGTGGTACCCAAAATATTATTCATGTTGTCAAAAGTCATTCCTGTTAAGAGTTGTGAGATTATTACCTAAGGCTGCATATCACAATAAGAGCCATCTCTAGCAGTAGAGTCTAGGGAAAGCAGTACAAAGAAGTGTTTAAGGATTTCTAAGCATCACCAATACAGAATCACCACGAAAAATCCCAGGAGGATTCTTGGCCAATGAGAATCTACCTTGGTTTGAAATACTTGTGTTGATTCAAAGGGAGGTCTCTTCTTCAAAGGAGGTGACCAGCTCCACTGAAGTCACAAAAAGAAGAAAGAGGGAGACACAAATTCACCCTTTCAGAAGTTTTGTTGCTTAGAAGAAATATGCTGCTTTTACATCCGTGCAAGAAAGCTGCAGGCAGGGTCTTTGGCAATTAAAATTCTTATTATTAGGATACCTGATGATACAGCATGACAGTTATTTTAAAAAATGGGTCCAAGTAAATCTTGTTTATATTTCACACAGCATCAAAACAATATCTCCCCAGATCAACCAGCAATAGTCAAAGACATTACAATAAAATAATATATATTTTATACAATAAAATAAATAAACTGGGAAGTTATTATGGATAGAAGATCATGCAAGCATTAGTAAGGCATAAACCACATTGACAAAAATTCCAGGCCTAAAGAGGAAACACTCTATGAGAACTAGACTATTGGGCACCTACCAAAGTAGGACAACAACAACTGTGACATCATGATGATTATCACAATATATGCTGAGGGGGATAAGAAGTGTTGTACTGGTTTTTTTCTAAGTGTCAAATCAAGGTACAATACACTTTTTTTTACTAACTAGACAGAAATTCACAGAGGCACAAGAACTCTTGAAATTACACAAAAAACCAATAGAGGGCTTGTTTCATTGTTAGTTCAGTATTCTGTGTAAAGTGTTTCATTTCTGTGCCTTTGTAAAGCTCTAAAAACAAATACATGTGTAACTTACAAAACCCAGAAGTTCAATATAAATGTACAATCTTTTCAAAAAGAAGTAAAAGGAGCAGCTAAGAGTAAAATCTGTACAGGTAGTAGAAAGATAATTCAAAAATATCATACTGCATTCTGAGAACAAAACATGTTGGATGTGAATAAAGGGAGTACTGAGAAGAAAAACATGAATGCATCGCACAAAAAAAAGATAAAAAAGAGAAAGACAAACAGGTTACAAGAAAAATACAAGAATATTTAAAAATTGAGAGAAATTAATCTGGAAACAAAATAATACTTTCTTTTTGGGAGCAGGAAGCCTCACACAAAAACCTGCAGAACTAAAAGACGACAAACACAACATGAAAATTTAAGATCCTTCCTATTACATTCCCTTATGGCTGCTTAGGAAAAGACTTCAAATTCATTAAATACTCACTCATGCAAAGACAAAAATTCTGTTCACTCCACAGAATTTATACCTACATTCCTGTGTATCTCCAAAGGCTTAAGCAAAGTACAAGTCTTGGTATTGACAGTGTCCTTGCTAAACTCAAACTTTGAAAGGCTGACTGAAGAAAACCTAAGAGCTGATTTTGTCTTTCTTCAATTCTAGCATGGAGAAAACACAGAGCATCATTTTTCTACTTTGGTTCAATTTGGTGTGGTGAATTGAAACATGCCTGCTATCTGCAATGTTAAATTGTGAACAGTTAGCCTCACAAAGATGACAAGTCATATTATTCTGGACCACAAACAACTGCTGTCACCATGAAACAGAAGATTCTCCCTAAAAAGAAAAACAGAGGATGTCCAAAAACAGAGGTACACCTTGTCAGTTAAAATCAGTTTAGAGGTACCACAATATGGATACTCGGAGCTGAGAATCTCACATTCAGATTTTATGAACTGTAGGCATGCACACAGTCATGAGAAACGTAGCATTGTTTTCCGTGGTCAAAGCACTGCTGCTTCCACAGTATTTGTATCTGAGACACAGTAAATCCTATTTGGATAGGATGGATAGGTTATTCTTCGCATAATGACATCTTTATCTTCCCTGTTAAGTCTCATTCCTTTCTTTGGTTATAATTTCTAATTCATATCTGTTTTCCAAAAGATGAACTAGAAGAAATGATGACAGACTGTACAGGATTTTTCCTTTGGGTTATGACTAAAACATGAGCAGAAGTAACATCTAACACACATGTGTCAAAAGGTACAGTAAAAAAATAAGTATTCATGACATGTTCTACCAGCTTCAAAGCATTACCACAAACAGCACATGTTCTTGTTATTTCCTGTGATTGTGCCAATAGCCTCATGAAAACTTTGTCAAAAGCAACCAAGATCAATAAATCAAACATTCAAATATTTCATACAAAATTGTTTATACAAAGTCTCTTTGATGTAACACCACAAAAGGAAAAAACTCCACATGACGAATATACCTGAAGCAGCCCAAAGAGCTCCGTGTCCCTTTACTGCCTGCTAAGGTTGTTCTTAAGTAGTACACAAATTACTACTCATTAACATACAATCAACTAATCACTAACGTAAAATCATAAAAAATTCAAAATAATGTCACCTTTATTTGAGACAAGTAGTCAGTGCAAACAGTATACCAAGAACTCATTATCAAATATCAATAATAAATTCTAGAATATCAATATATTAATTATATTATTCTAGATTAAAAGAATAACATCATTACATGATAATTCTAAAATAAATTAATGTATTTAATACTATTTATTTTATATTAATAAACACTGAAACACAGAGATTTGTTTTTACTTTGCGAATCAACATACCTAAAACATAAAGCGATTATTGTTGCAGCATGTTCCTTACAGAAGTTTATGAATAGTAGATTTTTCTTGTACTTTTACTACTATCTGAGAGGAATGACTGAGGTAGTGTATCAGGTGATACAGAATTATTCTTGATAAATTTAAGAAATGGTAACCTTACTTTCTGCAACTAGTTCAGTACTGCATACACAATCTATCAGCACTTAAAAGAAGCCTGAATTGCTAATTAGGAAGAAAATTTCCTGAAATACGGTTCAACTTGAAAAATGGACTTAAGTTTGCCACCTTCTAATACAGGTATTTGTCAACGGTATTTTTTCTCCACCTGCTTTCAGAGGATAATAAATATAAATATCATGGAGACCCCCACTGTGCCTGCCTCAGTACTGATGGTATTTCAAGCTACCATCTTGCAATTTGAAGCATAACTATCAGTTTATTTAGATTTTAAAAAGACTACCCTATAGAGTCCCAACCAGAATTTTTCATTAGCCACCAGGTGCTTGCTCTTGCCAATATAAAACATACTTAGATTATCCTATTTTTACTAAATGGGGAAAACTCTGAAAGAATCTATGCAGACAACGGTTTTAAATAATGTTATCAATAGACATCTGAACTTCATGTAAACAGCTATCTGGACAGTTCTATTTATAAAAGGTCATGAATTCCATCCCTAATTCACCAAATGCCTCTAGCCCTGAATCCATTACAATGAAATTCTGTATCTCTCTAGACTGGCCTCCATTTCTTAATCTCTTCTGTTCTCCAAGTTAATTCAAAATATCTACTCAATTTTTCCAGCTTTACATTTCAAGTTCAGAGTTTTTTTGCTTTGCCTACAAAACAAGTCAATGTGCCTGCCCTATTTATTCCAAGATGACCATAATGCACTGAGATTATGTAATAAAACTCCCGTAATTCTAAAATTAAAAACCATGTAAGGTAAAATATATGCAGGTCTCTTCCCCAGAAATGCCAAGGTAGTGGAAAGGATTCAAAGGTTTTATTTCAGAGGCAAAGACATTAAAACTTACAAACTCCTTGGTGCTGCAAGACAGCACCAGGCCTCAGCAGGAAAAGGCAAATCTGTTCCCTAAAGGGTTTTGTCATCTCTGCCCCACCCCCAACTGTCCCTGGGCTGCAGCAGACCGGTAGCATTTCTGTAAGCATTATATCTCTCCTCTCACGTATCCGACAGAGAGGCTGAGAACTCCTCTTGGTACACAGAGTGAGGGGAGAAAGCACTGAAACTGCCTTTGAGAAAGAGTTACCTTTAAGGCAGAAAGCCTTCCTAAGCAAAAACTCTGTCTCCTCGTAACAAAATCTTCCAGGATAAAGGCTATTCTATCCTCACACCATCCCAAAACAGATTTTCATTTACCTGCATGATTTCCCAAGTCAATGTCTGTCCTGTTTCCCAGTACTAGGTAAGACTGCATTTTTACACAAATACTGAATTAGACATGATTTATGGAGGCTTCTGTGTGCCTCTTCCCATTAACCACGTCCTACACCAACTCTTCCTACAGCTACAACAGTCTCCTTTCTCATAAAGAAAACTACACTGTACACTAACAGTCCAATTCATTTTAAGGAAAACACTAACGGAACAATGATATTGCTCATGAGTAAATGTGGGACATGACAACGTTTTTCTTCAGTGAAAAGAAATTTAATTTTACTTGAAATTTAATTTTAAAATCAGTTTCATTCCTAACATGTAAGTACCCACACACCTGCCTCTTCTCTAAGAATGGAGATGGTAGACTGGAGCCATTTGCTTTTAGTTCTTTTGTGTCAGAAAAGGATAGTACTAAAGGAATGAGGAAGGTAATGAAAAGGAGGAGAAACATTACAGGGAATTCCTCAAGGAGACTACCAATAAAGACTGGTCATCTGTTCATCCCTAAAAAAACAATAAGGAAATCTGCAGAAGACACTGCTCCTAAAGAAATATACACAAGTTTTGGAATTAAATAGAAAAACGAAGCAAAGATATCCAGGTGAGTTCAGTCACATGAAAGCTTGCAATTTTCACATCCCACAGTTCCATGTTCTACTCATATCAGAAACTGTAATACCTCATAAATATTCTATTCTTTAAAAATGTAATTAGCCAGTTTGTTTTTACTTTGCAAATCAACATACCTGAAATATAAACCGATTATTGTTGTTCAGAGACTTATTCAAATTGTCAGAAATGACTGATACTCAGTGAGACTTAGGGGTTCCCAGTTACCTAAAACTTTACTGAAACCAGATTTTTCAGTTTCCAATGGCATTGAACATATAATACATACATAAATTAATATACGTGTAAATATATAAATATAAAAGTATTTAAAAACATTGTTCAATCTGAATCACAAATAGTACATAAAACCTTATGGTTGCCTTCAGTAAGCTCAGGAAAAGTAAAAATTCTCACTCACAAGTAAGTCTGCACACCATAAAAACTAGGCACTGCAGTTCTATAATTCAAACAGCTGTGGAATTCAAGTATGACATCATTTTAATCCAGTGGTCACTTGTAGATAAAAAAACCAAACGAAACATAATTCATATGATACGTAAAGATTTTATGAGTTGGTCAAACAAATCTTACCCCAGCAGAATTTTAGCATGAACCTCTTTGTTAGTCCTTGAGATTTCTCTCAAAGAGGTAATTTCTGCATCAAACCAAAATCCTCTTTCTTCTGGTGTCTCAACATTGTAGTTAACCATCACCACATCACCCACTTTTAGTTCACTCCACTTCAGAATGGTTCTTGCTCGCGGTCGGAGATTAATGGTGTCCATTTCTATTATGCCATTTTCTGGGTACCTTGAAAAGTAGAACCAACAACAGCAATGATTATGACTCCAGTAACAGTGAAGAGAAAGTCACAGAAAACATTTTTCAGCAGTTGAAGATTTTAAATGTGCTTTGGGCATGTAAGACACACAGTATAAATCTGACCTAATATCCTTATTAAAGTATAGCTTTCATCTTAACCACTATCAAGAATTTGTCTGATCTCTGATGAGAAAAAACCATGTCCACGAGTTTACTAAAAAAAAAACAACAAAACAACAAAAAAAAAAAAATCCAAAACAACAACCAAAAATTATAATCTCTTTTGGACTGGAATGCAATCAAGTTCAAGGTTTTGACATACACATCCCATTTGCTCCTAGTAAAGTCAATATTCCAAATAAAATTACAAAGTAAAAGTAATGAAGATTAAAATTAGGTTTTTCAACCTATGTCTAATTATTTCTAATTTAGCATTGGTTTCATGCATTTGTTCCATTTCCACTACTTCAACAAACTATTTAAGACAGCTCTTCTTAAATATCTGACCCTACAAACACATCATATAAAATTCATGTGGCAAGTATAGTTCTAGTTCACTTTCCATGCACACTGTTTAAATAAAAAGCCTAACTACAAAATGCAGTAAGTGAGAAACAGAACTAAGTCTGCCAATGAAGTAGCTGAACTAACAAATTTAAAGTGTTTCTCCCTCAAATTGCAAATCCAAAATATCTAGGAAGACAAACATGGGAATAATTTCCTCTCTTGACAGCACACTTCTCTTAGCAAGATGTAGTAAGGAATGCAATAAAAATTGCTAGCATAAGAAAATGCTTTCTTCCTACTGTGTTGGTGTATGCCATCACAGCACACATACAAAAATGAAAGAGTAATGCATAATCTCTGAAAAGCTCCAATTCCTTTCCAAGATGAAAAAGACTTATTTAGCAGAATTAACATAGTGTCATTTGACAGCACTACAACTAAAATCCCAATGCAGGAAAGAAAGCTTTTCAAATGTGAAATGTTAACTTTTCAGTTTAACACCACAGCCTTCTCATATCCTCTGAATTAAGCAACTATTCCATGATAGTAGAATCTGTATAGTTTGCACATGTGCTGGAAAAACAGCACAAATATGATGAAAATGCTACTTGCAAAAAAAAAAAAAAAATGGTGGCCTGTTACAAAAAGTTTAAAGAAAGATGCTAGACTAAAAGTCTCTCTCATACTGTGTGTAAGCAGATAAAAATTATCCATCATTTAACTAGTATTCCAGGAGTTCACAGCACAAATTTAAACAGAAAATTAAACCAACTCTACTGCCAATAAACAAGTGCTATTAAAATTATTCATTCTCCTTCTTAACAAACACTCGTGAGGATGATGTATCCCAAATTATATTTTCATCACGCAATTACTGGCACTTAAGCAAGAACAGGCATGCTTTAGTTAATATACCTTTATCAAACAGCATTGTTAAATTGTAATGGCAAAATCCTACTCTTACTAATAAAAGTATGACTCTGCCACTTTCCAGCATGCCTCCCTGTAATGAACAACATAATTTCAAGATGTTGGGAAAATCACACGTAATTTACAACACAAAGAAATACTAAAACTACTGTCATTAACAGCTTGAGACTGATAGACTATAGCCTGAAATCTGTAGACATTTTAGAATGTCTACTCCTAAACAGTTGATTGAAAGCCCACTGATGAAACTGGAGACATTTTGAACAAGTTCATTTTGCTTTGGTTTATGCCTTCTATTGAATCTAACATGCCAGTTTGCTACTACTGATATGAGGGACAAGGGGATGGAGTGGGGAGATTTACTGATTGTTTTATTCTGTTTAAAGAAACATGAACCACAACAGTTTAGAAGCAGGTGTACCTTCAGATAAACCAATAGCCAAGTAATAAAAGATATCCTTAGCTACTTACAAAAGTTAAATTAAACATTTGTGGTTTTACCTTTGTGTCATGCAGCTTTCCCTTAAGAGAATTACTATACAATTCTACTATAATAATTGTGAATACTGTAACTGTATTACCCACAAAAACATATGCTGTATTCACCTACAGGTAATAAGACAGAGTAAAAAGCAACTACAGAGATCATGTCTATTTTATTGAGTGCCTGAATAATGACATCGTGTTATTATACAACAGGCCACTGAAATCTTAAGACAGCTATGTTTGAGCTACTAATCAGTTCCAATAGTTTTACAATAAAACTTCCCTGAAGTTTGGAGAATACAGCAAGTAGAACACAGTAAATGAAGACTCAGTTTACTTGAACTCTGAAACAAAAATAGGGCTTAAACATCAAGCAACTAGAGAAGATAGATCAAAAATATACATCATTTATGCATACAGCAAAATGATCAAGTAAGAAGTACATATGGGATCAGTAGGATTGTAAAAATAACGAATAGACATTTTAAAAGTTTCAGTGTCACTATAAAAATATCAAAATCAAAATATGTGACTTACAAGAGTTTACATTCATATAAACTTAACTTTGATCTGAAAAATCTATTCTCTTCAAAAATTAAAACGCCTTCAGGCTCTGTTTTTCCTGGGAGACCTTTGGACAAATATTTTTTTCCCAAATTCAGATTTGTGTTATCTCTCTACCTCTATAAAAGTTAGAACAGAATCTTTCCTACTGTACTGCTGAGGAACTTCAAATATCGCCATTGTTAACAATAACTCCACCTTTGCTCTTAGATGTAGCACATGAAAAAACCAAGCAAGAAAATTGTCTATCAGCAAGACTAGAACAAAGTCACTTACCAGGAGACAACCCCAAAGTTCCCTTTTACAAACAGAAAGAAACTAACTGCTTTCCAAAGAAAGAAAAGGAAGGCTGGCTTCACTGAGTGCATTTTTCCTCTAAATCAGCTGGTCAGATAATTAAACTCAGAAACTTTAGAAAAAAAACAGACGAGATTTCATTTGTCAGATTTCACATTTCTTCTGCAAAGGGTTCCAGACACTGAATGGTTTTTACTGCTGTGCCTTCACACACAGAAATATGCTTTTATGGTTGCTGGTGAATGCTAGCAGATATTTAACCCTTCACATTTGTCCATAACGGACACCTTGGGCAGAACAGCAGAAACAGGAGTTGCCACAAGTTTTTCAGTTAGGCTCAAAATTGCAGAGTTAAACTCTATGCTAAGTTTAACTCTAGTTAAACTTTATGCTAAGGTCAGTACCATTGCTCCTTATTATACTATGTAGACAGTACTTCCACGGTAAACTTGTCCCATCAAAAGTGTCTAATGCTCCAATTTACTTAACACAGGAAAACACACTCACATTACAAAATGCTACCACCTCCACATTCATTTTCCCAAAGATTAACATGTCACTTGTAAAAATCACACAGTAACTTAAAATCTAATCTCTTAAATACAGAATAACATTTAAGCATAAAATCACAAAATAAGAATATGTGGGCTTGCGTAGATAACCCAAAACATAGAGAGAATAAATATGACCTTTTAACCTCAAGAATTAGGGGAAAAACCAATTTTGGCAAACTGTAATAAAGGACTACTGTCAGACATGGATGTTTACTGAAAGTGTTTTCTTATTTACTGAGTTACTTTTAAAATCCTAAGATGCCCTCAAGACAAAACAGAAACATTTTCACAGCAAGGTTCTACTTAGACTACTGTAAATTTGGTACAGTTGAAATGAAGATTATACGACTCAATTAAACCTTTAAATTTAAAACAGCCATGGACAGTCTCTTGGTTTTCCATGTTTTTTTATGATACTTGGCACCTATTATTAGAAAAAGGAGACATGATAATAGCAAGAATAACTGTAAGAGTTTAATGAATATTGCCAAAAAGAAGTCTGTTTACCTGTAATTTTTCCCTCTGATATATCTAACTGTAATTACTAACACTAGCATATCTAGGATTTCTTGAGATTTCCTATCAGTGCAGACAGATTCCATAGCAAAGAATTATTCATGAAGTAAAGATTCCAGTGCTTCTTGGCTACGGTTGGCTTTGGTTTCTAAAATACTCAAATACCAAGACACACATTAGTATCATGTCAGAATAAACACAAGTCTGCTCAATGTACTGAGAACTTGCAACATAGCGTTTAACTTTCACGGTTGTTACCAGAACAAATGGAACTGGAAAGATAAAATTATAGAAAAAAAAGACAAGCCTTGTCCATAAAAGTATGGTAAGGAATGTTAGTGTAGAAGTACAATTTCTTTAACTGCTGTTTTTCCAATATTAATAAAATTAAAGCATAATTTATCTTCCCAATCAACAAATTCAGAAAAGCCAATACACACTCTGAAATGAAAGAATAGAAGGGCAAAAACAAAAAAAGAAAGAAAAAGGAACGAAGTCCTAGAGCAGGTAAATCTGACTAAGAAGGTAGACCTGAATAAAAACTATATTCGCACCACCACCACTCCTTGATAATTTGCTACCTGAGGAACTAATGAGCCTAATTTTGATGCAGTGTTTGAGAAAGCAAATATAGTGTTTCAGAAAGCACTACACTGGAAGAATACGTAAGCCACAACTACGAATGAAGCTGTGTATTTGCACTTCCAAAAGACCAGCAGGTCTGACAATTTGTTATTGCAAGAGAAAAAAGTAATGCATTTCAAAAGACAGACTAGAGAGCATAATGAATATCAATAAAGATAAAAATCAGTCACATGAAACATAAACAAGATTTTGAAAATCTTACCTAATAACTAATAGTTACACAATTAAGCAGCTTAAACACTGAGAAACCATATTAATAGCCTGAAAAGAAAAATCTTACTTTCCTAATGATTTTAGTTCCGAGTATTAAGAAAAATTAACTTCTAGTCTTACACAACTGCGCTGTGTAGACAATATGCATACCCTGAAGGGAGACAATCTGGAAATAAGAGTATCAAAACATAAGTTCAGAAGCTGTAAGAAAGAAAAAGAATGTTCAACTTTTAATACAATACTGTGGTATAATGAGTTTAATTATTGTGAATGTAATAAAAAACAGGTTTACTTCACTAGGTAGCACACAAGATGAGAAGTCACACAATTACCAAAAGACTTTTTCTTGAAAAACCTCTCCTCAGGGGTGCAATCCTGTGACGGTGCAAGGATTACAGCCAATTTAAGACACATAAACTATAAGATTCAATCTCATTCTCACTGATCAAACCATTTTTTGAGAGTATCAGTTTTAAAAGAAAAAAAAAGTTTAACTGTTGACATTTTAGTTGTTCTCTCAAATAACTACAAGGACAGCAAAGCTTCCCTCTCCTTAGCTCAAATCCTTTATAAAGAGACACAAGAAACACCCAGACTTTCTCCTCAAACTGTTTCCTTTCTAGTTTGCGCAAAGTGTCTACGTCGTTACAAATCCAAGTCTTACAGTTAATGCCTGTTGTCAAAACCCTGACTACTAACACATGCTAACACTTCAACATTTTTAAAAACAGATTATACAGTCAGGAAACTGCATAATGGGAGTGCAAATGGGACAAAGAACCTTACAAGAAATCAACTTCCTAAATGAAAGTAGTGAACAGCCTACTCCCTCCAAACACTTTCAAGTTCGAACAAATAGGCCTATACAGCCACATTGTACTGGTACTCTTTCTAATGAGGATGTAAAGAATGAAGACTTACATCTGACAGAGCAGGTGTTCTATTATTTTAGCACTGCCTAATAATCTGTATGAGGAGAAAGTTTTCAATGAGTAAACAAACTAATCACTGATATTAGAAACTAGAAAACAAAATTACATAGGTAGGATAGGTGCTCCAAGTAGAGATTCAGACTAATTATAAAAAAGGTTTGTTACTAATACAAGGTCAAAGAAAATACGTGTTTCCCTTGGGAAGACACTGTCTTAAGAGAAAATTCTACTTGGCAGACAGTATAGTTCTCATTCCTCTTCCTCTTCTGAAATTCTAAACCGCCCAACACAAACCAAAGGAAACATGTGCCATAATGAAACTGTACTCTATAGCTCCCATCAATTCTTCACGTTTCTAGTCACTACCTTCATATCCTTCAGAAGCAAGCTCTCCCCAGTCTGCTCACTTCTATGTCTGAGACTACTGCCAGGAATCTGACAGCATACACCTTCCCGATTTGTGCTATTTCCTGTGCTTACTGTATATAAAGAAAACAGTCAAATAATTCAGTTAACCCTTGTAAACATGTTTATTTGAGAAACACATAGTATGCAAAGGATGTATTTTGGTATTTCTTCACAGAAGACAAAAAAACAGAACTGTTCACATCATGCACTGTCACTAATGCTGCACAAGGCAGCTACCTCTCAAAGAAGCAGTGATTCTTTCCCATGTTCTGCGCCACTGGGCAAATTTATTTGATTGGATCTGTGACTTAAAAACCAGTAATTTTCACTTAGGGGACACTCATTTTTAGATAGTTTTTTATAGTTTTTATATTAGGAAACAAGAGCATTTTATTGTACAGTCACACAACCACCAAACTAATTGCAACTTCACTATCAGATGTACATAGCTGGGAAGCAAAGTAAGAGAAAGAAGCAGGGGCCACCTCATCTGAGAATGGCCCATGTCATTTGGTCTCCAAAACTCAATTTATCAGTACTTTCACCTGTGTGACTTGTCAGTACATTCTATTTAATCCCAGCCTATGAACTTTATCTTAACATTTCACATTAAAAGCATCCAGAAAAATGGACCTGTTAAGCAAGTCTAATATTCAAACCATTCCTTGAGAAAGTAATAACAAGTTTAACAATATTATCCTCTTGCTGATCCTTTCAGCTAGGGAGTAACTTTCAAGAGGAAAGCAATTATTTTTCAGAGTTATCTAGGTAGTACTTAGAACATTTCTTCTCATTGTCTCAAAATATTGTGCTGTCCAATTATGAGACTGCATCTTGCATGTTACTTACACAGCCACACAGGATGACTCCATTTTTAACCTCTGTGGCAACACAGTGAAATTCTAATTTTCTTAACATGTGAGCATGTGTATGTTTGTGTGTGTGTGTGTGTGTACACTTTAAATGAAAATGCGGAATTGTATACAAATACATTATTTTTCAAAGGTTAATGACAGTCTGGACTACAAATGACAAATGAAACTCAACCGAAATAGGCAAGACTTCTGGTAATGCTACTGGCTACAGCAGGACAGAGCATTTAAGACTGCCAGGCTATCAGTCTTTCAAACAAAATCCCTGAAGACTTTTCTTTAATTTTGTCTCCTCCCTTTATAAAACTGATGATCAGTCATACCTTAAGCCTTCACTGGGAAGTGGTTCTCCTCCCTCCCAAACATTTTTCCTCCTAAATACTTTTTTGTCTTGCATTGTTTCCCACCTGTCCAAATAAAGTTGTTGCCAGAGTTCCTATATTTGTACCATTTTCAGCTCACACGAGGACCTGTGCCCTTCACATCACTCACACATTTCAGAAGCAAATAAGCTGAAAATGGTAAAAAAGACAGCCAATCTTACAAGAGCTTCTCAGGCAGAAGCAGAAATAAAAATGAAAGCAGGAATATTGAGCTGATGGGTCAAATAATTTTCATACTGTTTAACAGCCCTAAACCTTCCTTCTCAAAATGAAAGCTACCACTGACAGACTGATAACAACTGAATTAGTTCAGTTTACACTTAGGAATACAAGAGTCAAACAGGTGTCCTGGGTCACTGTGATCAGTCCCCTTCTATTATAAGCTACCACATACACTGATATTTTCCTGGGCTCTATTTATGTTTTGAGTTTCTATAATTAATGCAGCATTTTCCACAATAATGTTTATTTTTATGACAGTTTACACAGCTTATGGAAGACTGAATGGCTAATGAGGGAGACATATTGATTGAGCCTTACAGGTATGGTAATGGCATATTCTTATGTTCCTTTACCTTCAAAGCAGGCTGTAATCTCTTTGGCATAAGGAACGTCTTTTTGTTAAATGGTCCATGGAGTTTAGCACAGTAAGTGAATTTATTTTTGAGAACTACAGCTCCTAATAAGCAATAATATCTGATAAAAGCATACATAACACACCAAGTTTTTTATTTAGATGCAACAGTAGCAGCAACGTAAGACAGAACACACAAGCATCAGTCTTACTAGATACCAATGAAAGTTGATGCTGTTCTTAATCCTTCATGCTGAAAAATGAAATGGACTACCCGTCAGTAATTTAATTCTTTAGGAATGCATTGCTCAGGTTTATTATGAAAACAAAATTGCCTCTGTAACTGGCAAAGATTTACACACATTCTCCTCTTCCTGTTTTTCCTGCCCTAACATTTCTGGCACAGGGATTAGGTGTGAATACACCACTAGCAGCAACTACCTAACAGAGTTGTCTACAAGAAACAAGTGTCAGCACACCCAGAGTGCAAACAAGAGTGTTACTCTAGGAAAGCCACATTCCTGACCATGCCTGCTTTGGCAGGCTATGTGCAATGAAGTTCACCCCATTCAAAGCCGACCGTTCTGTCTGCACAAGAGAGCTATTGGTTCTACTCAGCTTCAAAAACCCAACAGCATACAGGCTCCAGGACAGATAAATGATGAACACACGCATGCACAAGGATATGATACCTCAGAGAAATCAGTTGCTTTTAAGTAGCTCTCAAAACTACCTACACATCAATCTACAAGCACAGTCAGTAGCTCCCCATGCACACAGTTTGGACAGAGTGGGCTTTTGATTTCTTTGTTATGCAGTAATTTCTGTAGAATTGCATCCAAGGACAGCGTAGTTTACAAACACGTGTAATAGGTAGAACTAATGTTCTACAGAAATCCAGAATGTTGGCATTCTTTAACAATATAGGAATTAAAAGCGTATCACAACTTAAGCTCTATCTTAGGAGTCTTGCCACATATTTCCAAATTACCACCATCCACTCAGACCATCTCCAAGATCACTGTATCCTCTGAACATCCAGCTAGCAGCAGAGATGATACAGGAACCACCCGAAGTAACAGGTCCAAAGCAAGTTGGATGATGCCTATTCTATCCAACTTAGGAAAACCCACACAACTTAAAAAAGCATGGAGGAAAAACAGTTCCCTAAACAAAATCAGAAGTAGGATGAATTTTACTTTAAGACAAAACCTAAACTAGATCCCAAAAAAACCCTGTAATATTAACCCTCCCCCCCCCCCCCCCATAACCTGAAACCCACATGCAGGCTGTCATTCTCCTTATAGAAGAGAAGGAAATCATGGAAGTCACCTTGCTGAACAACTGAAGTCGCAAGCTAGTTGCCACAGGTTCTGAAGATTAACATGAACTATCAATTTTCCACACCATTAATGACAAGTATCCCTCATATACCAGAGGATTTTCACCAAACCCAGAAGAAACATTAACTTCAGTAAAGCGCAAGGAGAGAAGCCTGGGAAACCAACTAAAAGTTGGTTCATATGGAAGCAAGGATTAATGTAATAGTCCTTAAGATCCATCAGACAACAAAGTTAGCAAGGCTTCTCTCTGAAGACCAACATTAATGGACAACAAGAACCCTAAGTTACTTGGAAACTTGAATCCATCAGGTTAAAGTCTTCCTGCTCGCCAAGAAGGCAGTCATTTTTAGTAAAATGAAAAACTAAGAACTACTAAGGGAGAAGGGGGAGGGAGGGGAATCTACTCTTAATAAATCTGCTATTAGAAATACTCTTACCTTCCACCTGTATAGATCTAGGAACTTGATAAAGCTTTTCAAAATCCTCACTAACAATTATGGTCATCTGGCTACTAAAATTGCCAGAATCAGGCTGGGCATGTAATTCAGTTACAGTGCATCCTACCTCACATTGCTTTTCAGACATATCAAAGACATCCAGATAAATTCTACAGACGATAAAAACATCCGACACACATCCTACACAGAACTGACACAGACTGGAACATTAATCTCTTGGGCTGAGAAACAAAGAGACCTCAGACTACTTTCAGATCTGAAAGAGTTCCAAGGGCATCACTCCACAGCTCACATTAAGCATGAAGTAATTAGAAGTACCTAGTTCCCTAAAATAAATAATCACAGTGTACTTATGACATATCACAACTACCTCATGGTTTAAATTAAACTTCCCTGTTTACTGTCATAAAACCTGAGGGGGAATATCATCAGCCTAACACAATGGTCCTGAAAAAAGTTACCTACACTTGAGTTATACTAAATCTATACTTGCATATAGGTAGGTATAATGACATTTCTCATGCAGTAGAAACATCCAACCTTCCTGTCACAACCAATGAAAGCCTTCTTAAATGAAAAGCCTTTACTGCTAATTACTTTAAAAGGAAAAGGAAAAGACATTATTTGTTGTAAATCCATAAGTCTTCCCACTATTTCAAGGAAGAGTTAATGATCAAGAAGCTAACACTTGCAGAATGAGAACTGTCTCTGTGAATGAGCACTGTCTCCCTGAAACTAACTAGACTACAACCAGTGCTACACCAGCAACAGAAATGAAGTTAAGAGGAAAGGGCAAACTTTCATATGACACAGCACTGTAGACATTTGCTTATGGAACTATTGAAATGTCCAGTTTCTGATTTGAAAGTGATTCTTAAGCAAGCTGTGGTGGAGACTATCTACAGTCATCTCAGTTAACTTTAAGATCTAAGCATGTGTTGGATTCCTCACAAGTCCAAGGATTTGGCTTTCTTCTTTTTAAGGCAGGTTCACTTCTTCTGTATTCAAAGTCAGTTGTTGGGAGCAGAAGAAAGTAATGTATTTTAGCATTGTATGAAACTTCATAGCACTCTTAACTTCAAAGTTTTCAATGGCTCTTTGTGATACCCAAAACCACAAAGGTGAAATGGAAATACAGTGAATAAAGTGTCAGAAGGCAAAGATGACACTGACAGAAACTCAAAAACACTTGCAAACAATGCTGCCTCCAGGGAAAAAGCTGCATTCAGAAACTGAAAGGAGAAGATGTTCTATCAGGCAGAAATTACATAGCCACAACTGGATGCCAAGCAATTTGGTACTGCCTGAAGGTCAGCACTGATAAAACTGATACTTCGGTCTCTTTCTCACTGATGAAGATAAATAAGGCTCTTAAACAAGCACCACAAGTCTTTTAAATCTTGGAACTTATCAAAAACTGTGACTCCAGTCTAATTTGAAACTGAGAAGTTCTGTTCCTCCCAATGGCCTTAGGGTTTCTCTAAGAAGAACAATCTCTGCCGAAATATATGGGCCTTACAACTACTGCAGCAATGTAGTTAAATACCAGACATACAGCCCGGGGTGGGGTGGGTAACTATACAATTCAAACAAGAAGTGGAAAGAGGAACAAATGAAAACTCAGCCCCTCAGAGGAGGCACACTTTTATGAAATCTAAGACTGCATACCAACATGTTCAAGTTTTGCAGAGGACCTGTGATATGTAAATCTAGCAACACTACTGCTGAGTTCAGGTTTCTCACTTAAGAAGAAAGTCCTGCTTCACCTTTTAAGAAGAGTTGCTCTAGGAGAACACAGTGACATAGGAGTGCAGTAACATAGGGGGGCTGGAGTAGACAAATTCAATGCATTACAGGTGACCTATCCCTCAACTGTAACCTTCTTTTCCATGTTTTTTTTCCTTCCAAACTGGAAAGATGTAACAGACAAAGGAGCACCAGCTATGATTTGAGAAGTTGTGTACCTGTGTCCACCTCTGACACATAGTCCTTCCAATGTATTAAAGTAATTTTGATGGCTTTACAGGAACCAGTCTTGGGTCTTCCATTCGTAAGTAATTTCTATTCTGTTTCAGATAATGTAGAGTGCTTTGATGTCATGTAAGAATATACCTGTTGCAGGAAAAACAGAGCTGAAACTATGCTACCTATGAGAAACATCACCCCTGAGAGATAAAAGGGAAAAGAGCTTCTCCAAAACAACACAGCAAGGATAGAGAATGCCAAGTACATCTGGCAGCAAAATGCACATTCCACACCTGAAAAACAAAACACCCAGGCACAGGTAACTGTGCAGAAGATAGCACTCACAGTAAAATACGAACCTAGAAGAACAGGAGTGAAGAGACAAATTAATTAGTTTCTGGAGCAGAAAATGACAGACTGTGTGGCAAAGCACACTATGACCTCCCTATTTATCCACATCAAGCATAAAGGTGGCAGGATACACATGCTGTCTACAGACATCAAAGAGGTAAACACTAATGTATGAAAACAAAGCGGTATGAGCACGTATGTAGCTACCATAAGAACGTGCATGCTGGGTGACACTGAAAGAAAAAAAAAGTGAGACCCTGAAATATTTGTACCAGTAACATCCATCAAAAGCCCGATCACTGATAACTGTACAAGTTTCACTTTCCAATAGGTTTTCTTTCCAAAAGCTCCGAGTTCCAATACCTTAGACTGATCAGCTTAATTGTGACTATCTTGCCACGTTATGCTTTTGTGCCTTACCTAATTCTGTTGTCTAAGTACGTACTGTATATATTCACATAACCTTATTGTAAGAGCAAAAAAAGACTTGTTTCCACCTGCTGAAAGGGAGTAGCTAGATCCTGAAATACACATAAACAGAGGTCAATCTTCTTTTTCTTTAGTAAGACTAGGCCAAAGAAAAATCAGAAATGTTGTGAAACTTTTTCTAATTCTGTACTTTTAACTCATGAAAGTTAGCATCTACAAAAAAATAACATAACTTCATTGCAACAGTTAAAAACACTTTCTCGGAAATGTTTGCTCACTGCTAACTTACATATATCCACAGTACTGTAAAATCGAGTAATCTTAAAGCCAGGTCTTTCAAATCACACCACAACAGACATGTAATTTCAAGAAAAAATATTTTCATTTTGATCATAATAGTTGACTAGTTATTTTCAAGTATTTCTTGTAATATTCAATGACATATTTGCATTTCTATTTCCACCTTTTTAATTCTCTAACATTTTAAGTAGAGAGCCTATACAGTTCAGATATGGACTCTGAACTCAGCATAGAGTCAAAAAAAAATGCATTAAGTTGTATCTGTTACTAGTCAGAGGAAAAAAAAGCTCTCTCAGAGTTACATATTAAAATAGGTGAAGTTGGAATAGCTGCTCTAAAAACTTATTTTGGAAATCTAGGTTTAGTTAATACTGACTATACTTTGCATCCTTCTACCTGCATGATACATTCCACAAACTGCAGTATTTTTACTAATCTACTAGTATCAAAAATTAAAAATACTCAACTCATTCAAAATTTTATTTGTTTAGAAGTGTAAATTATTGCTTTAACACATATTACTAAAACCCAAGATCTGAACAATTTCTCAAGCAAATGAAGTGGTGCAAAACCTGTTTATAAATACAGAATCCTTCCAAACTCAGGACTTCCCACCCACCTATTGCAGGCTTTAGAATTTGTTATTACTAGAAGGGAAAAAAAAAAAAAAAACACTGAAAAAAAAACCCACCCTTAATGCCCTCTCTCCATTTAAGAATCAATTTCAAGCCCTCAGTCACAAAGTTCTTGATTACAAATCTCTACTGTAAGCGCAGATCTGTAATTTTGTGCACAATTGTTATATTTGAAATAAAGTTAATCCAAATCAAGTAACAAAATTTGCCCTAATGGGAGTTTTCCTTCAGCTCCACTAAGAGAAATTCAATATACATAGGAAATAATTAAAAAAATTAAAACAACACTTTACTTGGAGAAAGCCATATTCAAAATTTGGTTATAAAGGTTTTTTTTCTTATAGAGAAAGGATATATTTTAAGTTTCATAGAGACAGAAAATTAATACTTTACAGTATTTAGGGATGAAAAATATCATTATTCCCAATGGATTTGCCACATCCAACTGAAAAGTGTTAAAAATTTTTTAGTATTTTTTTCCTTGGTTGCAATATTGAACTTGTTTTCTTTGACTCCAACCTTCTTCAAGAAATTCTTGGTTTATACAAACCAAATAACAATACGTGATGTCCTCAAAATAGTATCAGGAGCACTTACTCATCGTACTTGATATGATAAATAGCTTCTTCACCAGTGTCCATACAGTCTGAATAAGATGTGGATGGTGTACTGTCCAAATTATTTGCATTTTCTCTAGAATGATCTTGATTTAAGTTTCCATTAGTCCTTTTGTAAGTGTTACCACTCTTCCCTTGAGCTTTACCATTCTTATGTCCCTTTGTTGCTCGGGTAACATTTTCTATATGAGCTTCAAACCAGGCTCCAATGCTGACATCACGGGCATCCACCAATTCATTTATCTAAAAGGAAAATCAAATAATGAATTAATGCTTATTTTATATACTTCCAATTAAGAAAAAATAAATCAGTCAACTTACTGTGCTACTGTTTATAAAACAATCAAACGTAATAACCAGTTGAGCTTAAGCAAGCTCAAGGAATATGCAGTCATGAATACTTTCATTTACACTTTGAGTATTTTATTACTCTTCCTTCATTGAAATCTAGTATAATCTGTATGTAATTTTAAAAAGCAAGGCTAATTTTCTTCTGTTTTTTCCTCCAAACCTGAAAATTAACTTGATCTATCATTATACTTTCCTCTTGTTTCACCAGTTGTTCTTTATGGCTAAAACAAGCACATAGAGCATCAAAATACTATCTCACAACCCAGCAGTTTACAGACTTCCCTGAGCCTTCAACTTGGAGTTACTATTTAACCTTCTACCCTTCTGGCCTGTATGATTTTTTTTAACCAATAAAGACTCAAGGAGAGAGATGAAACAAGTCTAACAAGGTTGCCCACACAGTCAGCCAAAATGTTATGACTGTAAGAAATGAAACTATCTCAAGAATTTCTCCCTTCTGTACTCACAAGTACTACCAGTATTAATTTACTGGCAACCAAACCATTTTTATTCTAAATCACATTTAACTTTCTGAAGTCTTCAGCCAATTAAACAGGTGTTTCTTTAATAACACTGAAAGAAAGGATTTTAAAAATACTTCAAAAGTACACCAAGTATAAAAAAATGATTACAACAGAACTACTGCACACCCATACCACAGAAAATATCTTTAATAAACAATATGAGACACATGCATGTATACGGTTTAAGCTCCACTCTTTATCAAGTACCAACATCATACCAGACATTTACTCACTCTTAGAAACCCCAAAGGCTGGTTTCTAACATCTGAATAATCTTATTATATTTTCACAGGAACAAACACAAAAACATTACAAGTTCTAATATTTAGGGCGAATCAGCCCTTAGGTATTGGAAAACAAAATGGGCAGCAGTTTGAGCTAACAAGTTTATCCCAAGAAAGCAATACTTCTTGAGTTTTTTCCATTCCTCTTCCTAAGATAACTTCCAAAACTCAAGGTTTTATTTTTCTACCCATGTAAAATATATGCATGGACATGTATTTACTTATTCTTTCTTACAATGTACAGTATTCAAAGTACAGCTTTTTACCAGAATGACAATTTCAGCCACCTAACAAACAAATCAGAGAAGGGTAGCCTCATTTTAAATCTGTGAATCTATTTTAAACATAATCAGTGGATTCTGGCACTTCTAGAAGGAACCCTCGTGAAGGCATCCCTACACAACCTTATGTGTTTGAATCAGTTGTAGCTCAAAAGGGGAGCTTTAGTTCCTCTTCTCCAAAACACAGTTGAACAAGATACACACTAGTAAAGATTCCTTCATCTGCTTCTACTTCTTGCAACCAGTTATTGAAGAGCCAGAGAAACCATGTTAGCAAAGTCAAAAATCATCATTACCAGATCCAGAACAAAACAAAACAAACAAACAAAAAGCCACCAAAATAACAAAAAAAAGAATAAAATCATAAATCAGTGCAAACTCCCTTAATCATTCCTCTTCAATGCATGCTTCTGTAATCTTATGTGAACAGTTACAAAACATGCTTCCCACCCTTGTAAAGAATAAAGGCAAGTAATTATTACCACAGACCACTGAGGTACATAAGAGTTAGAGGTGTCTTGTTTAAGAACTGTTTTATCAGTAGCTCTTTATAGACAGTATTAAACAAACACTGATTTTAATTATAGATTCAGTTTGTGTGGTTTTTATTCCAAGCTAGTGTTCTTGGGTTACACTTTTTTTACTACAGTCAGAGTTTTTTGGAAGAAAAGTTACGAAGACCATATGAGAAGGGGAAACATGCACATGGCTTCTGAATGAGCTTTGGTTTTTTTAACATCATTCCCGCATGTCCAAGTAGTGTTACTGTAACTCCTCTCTTGCAACTTGTCTTGTATTCCTCCTTTTGGCCATTGCTTAGCCAAGGCAGTGTCCTTCACAGATGCCAAGTTCACCTTGAGATGGCCCCCCAGTTCTTAAATGAGATACTACTAATGATTTTCAGTCTTAGTAATAAGGAACAGGAGTTTGAACATAATTCCACCCTGCTACTAGTCCTTCAGAGCACATATAAATAACAGACATCAGGTACAACCGGAATAAAAAACAACCTAAAGCATTCTAATTTACATAATATACAATGACCACAGAGGAACTCTGTTTAAATCACTATTTTAACCATCTAACAATAATTTAATTATTATTAACATTTACTTCCAATATCAACTCTATCATTTATTTTTTTTCATTATAGGTCCCATACTGGCTACCTTTCCTTTCGGTAGTTGAAATCAGAGAGAGCATGGTACAGAGGTTGCGACTATCCATAACATGGAGTAAGTAACAGGTATTTTCTTGAGTCTAGCTCTGAATAAAGATCCAGTGAGGCACAGGACTTCCCTCAGACAGAAGCTGTACAAGCTACTTCTTCCCGTAACTAAACAATTCCTTATTGTCTGACAAACAAGAAAATGGAAAATGATTAAATATATCAATCTGTTTAGCTATCTAACATAGCTTAGTTTATGGTCTTTTCTATTGACTTTTATTAAACAACTTTACTACCTTTGAACTACAAAAGTTGCTAAAAATACATTCTTCAAAGTTTTCTAATACTGAAATCCTCTGCACATTCATACTGTTATCTACAAATAGTAAAAAATGCAATTACTATACCCTTAATTTTTCTCTCTCTATATAGAAAACATACAGTTGGCTGAAAAAGTAATCAATTCACAAGTAATGAGGTACAAGATAAGCAAGACGCCCAACTTGTTTTCTCAGCCAGCCTCCTCAGTTCTTCAACGATTTAAGGCAAGTCTGCCAATTTACCACAGCCTCAACCTTCTATTCCTTCTCTGCAATTGTGGACATTGTGACAAAATAATTACTGTTACAGCTATGTCTTATCTAAAGAAACACCCAAACAGGAGGTGAATTGCTACCATAGACATACATAGATACATACATACACACATACTAAATGTCCAATAAGCTAGCAATCTGCAAACTGCCCATTTTCTGTTTAAATTAAACTTCTGTAAGTCTGATGTAACCCCACATGATAATACAAAAAAATTAAATGAGGTACAAAACTAAATGAATACTATATATGTGATTCCTAAAAACCCTATATTAAGAGAGGAATCACCACATCACATACAGCTTAAAGAAACTGTGTATTTCCAGAGATTATCTATTCTAATGCAGCACTGAACCATTAGTATTAAACCAATTATTTGGCAAGCTTGAAGGAAAAAAAGAAGGGGAAAAGCTACACTCCTCCACATATTTTCTTTATTAGCTTCTTCTGTCCACAAAAAAGTATATGTTTCACAGCTACTCTAAACCTTCTGGAGAACATATTTTGGAGAAGACAATGTGTCAGAGTTTGTGAACTCTCTTGAAACGTGAGTGGTACAGGGACACCCCCATGACTCTGCAGGAGTGAGTTTAAATGAAGTGAATTTCATTTAAGACAAACTGGAGAATTATATCAAATCATAAAAGAAAGCAATGAGGTTATAATCCTTTAAATAATAAACCAAATTTTTTTAACAATAAAATCAAACCCAAAAGCGTAAGGCAAGTTTCCAGCTTTTAAAGTTTGTACATACCTTGTACAGTCCAATGCCAGGATCTATGAGGAACGAGCGAGATGATGTAGATGGCTGACTGGGCGATCCACTATTTGTTTTTTTTGCTTTGTTCTTGCAGTTGGAAACAGCACAAGGATTGACTTCTCCATCTTGATCTGTCACAGAAGCAGCAGTAGGAGCTTCAGATTCAGAACGTATCAAAAGCTGTACTATGTCATTTAGTCCAACATTGTAGTCAAATAAAGTGTGTCCATCTTCTAGCTGTCAAAAGAAATGTGTACTTGTAAAATTCCACCTTAAGATACGTAAGTAGTTTGCAAATCTTCCTTTTACGGGCATTAACTGTACAGACCAGAAGAGACAAGCCATTTATTACAGGTAAATAAAAACCTAAGTCTTCAGTACATGCAAAAGCAAACTCTCATCAAGGAAGGCTTAAAACTACAAATAGACATCTTTACAGACTTTGGACTTTTTAACTATGTATCAACTTCCAATATAATGCAGTGATTTTCTTTTAAAGAAATAGGTAGAATTCATATTGTCACTTACATAACATAGACAGGAAATATAAAAATATGTGAGAAGTTTTAAATTAATAATTGTGTTCTGTGCATTTCAGCTATGCAATTTCACAATTCCCTCTTTCTCAAGGTTTTATAGAAAGCAAGGCAGTACTCTGACACTTCCCTAGTATTTTGCAAACTATTTCTTAAATAAAACATCTACCTATAAAAAATTAATGCTCATACAACTCCATTTACTTTTCAAAACTGTAAAATCTGAAAGTGTTGCACAAGAGAAACTACGCCTAGAGGGAAGCAAAAACAAAAATAGGTACTGGCCTTCATGAAAAGAAACCTCCTAAATTGAGAGCATTCAAAAACATACTTATTCCAGATTTAGCCAAGTTCCCCATTCCCCCGGCCCCCACCTCAAGATCAAAACAAGACTGAATTTGAAATCAAGTCTTTTAATCAGTCAGTTTAAAACTATTATAAAAACCTATAAAGTATAAAACTACTATAAAACTGAAAAACACACACGGTGTAGCACTCCCTCAAACAACTTCATACATCAGGCCCCACTATATTCCAGATGCAATTAGATCCTGCAGAACATCAGAATATAAATAGTAGTAGACATTTTAAATCATCCCTAGAACATGGTTACTAAACATTATTTTTGGACCCACTCTGCACAGCTTTAAGATACCTGCTATTATCTTTGTTTTACCTGATGATCCCACCTATGTACAATAAACCTAAGAAACTCATACCAAGGAAATGACAAGTTGTGTGTTAGGAAAGAAACACAGGGAGTAGTGATCACTGCTACTTTGCTCAGTTAAACACTCAATGGCCTACAGCATCTTTGAAGTAGAGATTTGACTCACCTAAGAGTACAATACAATGCTTTGAGATATCGAAACTAGTGTTACACTTTACTTCACGATGCACTGGGAGAAGAACATGCATGACTTAAAAAACTCCCACATCTTTCCAAACTACTTTTGCAACAAAAAAATTATCTACCCTTTTTCCAAGAATAGTTGCTACTTTCAATACAACTTCATGTTTCATTAATCTTTTCAAACAGAACTGTTTTCATGAGCTTATAGGTAGTATCAGTTCAACAAGAAAAAGCAGGGAGCAGGAAGGAACAGAAAAAAATAAAGAAGGAATTCTCAAGTTTCTCATTAATGTTAATTTGAATATTTTCTCTAACATTCAAATGATCTCAGGATAGACAAAAGTGGAATGCATATTTCTTCCTCCATCCCCTCTGCTTTCTCAAGCAGCTCTCTTTAGAGAGCAGGGGACAGCTGACAGTCAAGAAATTAATCAGTTCTTCTTCCACAAATCTAAGATCTGTGTGAAAAAATAATTACTCTCTTTACTGCTGATAACAATTGTACCCACCTACAACTGGATCTATAAACAGGAGAACTCACAGCTTGTTTGAAAGTAATTGAAGCTGACACAGCTGTCTGGTCAATAGCTACGGGAACAAACCTTGTAATCCTGACTGTTTTCAAACCCGTTCAACACACAGCATACAAAACTGTCCTGAAGATTTTCATGTTGTAATTATTAGAGGAATGCAAGCCTTAGAGGGGAAACCTCCAGCAACTGTGATTCTACAGGTGACTACCAACACCACATCATATGCCAGGACCTGTAGGCTTAGGGCTTCATACTGAGGAGCAAGCTACTTAAAAAGTTGAAGCAACCTTTTCTGTCTCACCATGTCATATACTATACATTTCTATCCCTTTGAAAAGTCTTTAACAAAGGGGACAGAAGTGCTCTTGCAGCCCTACAACAAGATTGGGGGCTTTCCATACCAAAAGAGGTTTGCATTTTCACCGTTTTAAGTTTAAAGTGCTACTCTTATATTCAGAGTACAAATAAACCCAAAACAAAACCAAATAATCATCTTGAAATAATACACCATTCAGTAATGACTGCAGAATATCCAATACAAAACTAAATCCTCCCTATTAGCATGAGAGGCAAAAAAAAAAAAGACTGAGCAACCTGGTCTAGTGGAAAGTGTGCCTGCTCATGGCAGGGAGTTTGGAACTAGATGATCTTTAAGGTCCCTTTCAACCCAACCGTTCCATGATTCTGTGATCACAAGTTTTTTCCTCTGCTTTTATCATCTGTATTCTTTCAGGAATATTTTGTGACACCAAAATAGTCATTCTATGACTACTGAAGTTACACGTAAGTCTAAAAGCACTGTAACAAAGATAAGATTACTATAAGCACACTTCACAAGGCAGTTTGTAGTGTTTGGCAACATGACAGGGAAAGAGCATCTGTTTACAATATGAGCAAAAAGTATGTTCTCAAGTATGAGCAACTGTATAAATTTAGACCAAGCCAAGGACACTGCAACAGTGTCAGCTTCTAGAAACAAAGGAGAGAAACACAGAAACTCAATAAGCAGAATCAAGTTCACATGTTTTTTGGTGAATTGCAAGAACTAAGGTGTGAATCTGCAAGTACACCTATATCTAGCATTACTGCATCACTGACAATTGAAATTGTTTGAATAACAAAACTGGAAAACAGTGTTTAAAGAAATCCATTCCATACAGAAGGAGAGCAGAACTATAAGATGTTCTTTCTTGAATTACAGTAAAGAATTTCATCCCATTCTGCTGCGTAAAGGTACTAAGATTCCCTGAAAATATGTTTGCCTGGTGGGTGTATTAAAAGAAAAGAAACAAACATTACATGGTTGCTTAATCATTCACTAAGCATTTAAGGACACTTGTCATTCATAAGTTTATACATGCAAATGAGAAACGAAAGTAATCACGCAATTACCAGATAATCAATCTCATTCAAGTCAGTTATGATTTTTTAATGAGTGATTAGAACATGTACTAAAGCAAAAATAACTGAACAGGCAACTTCATTTACAAAATTTTGCTAGCTCTTCTGATCCCACCGTCATTACAAGAAGATGCATTTGTTCCCTTAGCAGTAGATTTTACTTTCAGTTTTTCTTCCTCTTAATGACTGGTATGCTTCAAAAGCCCCTGAGGCTTCATTAACATATTCTGAATGAAATGGCACTACAGAGCAGCTAGCTTTACTGCATCTAACTGCATCATTATTCTAAATACAAGTAGAGAAATGGATTACATCTTTCAAATGAACTCTCACCATCGTATGTTACAGACACTATCAATTTCAAAATATTCCTAAAAGAGGTTGTTATAGATACTTAAAGGTAAGACAACACTGTGCTTACTCTACTACACGAGAGCATAAGCAATGCAATACTGGAAGTGATACCTACCTACTACCACTATTAGAAGAACTGTCTTATAACGTCAAGCCACAAACTACTTTAAAAGTATGTAGAAGCTGCACTCACGCAAACATGAACGATCATGCAGAATGTGGTATGACACTGCATTACCTGAGGGGAAAAAAATTAAGCCTGACAAGTAATTCCCCAATTATTATCACATTAACTAAAAGTCCCAGCAGAAGCACAGTTCATTATGGGTTATACAGCTTGTAGAGAGACCTCTCAAGAAAGCACATAATAATTCCTGTAAGAACGCATTACCTACTGTTATTATCTTAATGTGTGATCCAGAAACATAAGTCCCTGGGTCACCTTAATCCAGCCATTCCACTTGACAATCAAGATATTTAATCACTTACGAAAGCGTGCCTTTAAGCATCTTCTGAGGGTATCTTTTCCAAGAACTAGAGCAATGCCTATATCTAGCAATAGAGATGAAAGAAACCATAATGAATGCAGGCGAGTTCTTTAATTAGCAAAGTATGATGAAAAGTTAAGCAATATCAATCTTTTATTCTGCATAGGCATTACACGCACCCTGCAAACTGAACAGGAAATGCACAAGGGCAAAGAGCTTTAAGCTCAAGTTCAGTAGAGAACCTTGGTTAAGAGTTGTTTACAGGAGTTATCCAGAGGGTAAGTTAGTCTGAAGAAATCCAGAACCTATAACTTCCAGCAGGGTACTCATTTATGCAAGCAATGTGGACTTTTATAACTACTGGTATTTCCCATCTGAAGACTGATGTACAAAACTAAGCTTTTTTGCCTGCAGGAAGGCTGTTGGAATTGAATTCCACAGAAGCATTCCAACACATCTCTAACCAGCATCTAGTAATGAAAAGCCTAACTGAAAATTCAAAATCAGCTTACCAGTATGTAATGAGTTCTGGGCAATGGGACCAATACAGAACAAGAAAACTTTAATAACCTTTACTGCACAACACTGCACCCTTCGCTTAAGGACTTCAGCCAGTCTCAGAGTGTGCTGTTTGTTTACATTTTCAAAGCTGAAAGAGAACTCGAAAAGTATTTTTATTTCATATGAAAAACTTGTATCTGAAAAGAATGCTTCAGGATTCCAGGATATTCAAATTCATGTATTAACCACATTCAAAGTACTAGGCATGTTGTCAGGTTTTTACAATAACTGTGTACTGGAATTGTTTCCCACAGAAGTACAGTTTCCTCAGCTGCAACAGAGACAAAGGTTAAACAAAAGAGGATCTAGTAGACAACCACAAAAAGAAAGTTACTGTCTTTATATGAATTGGGACATTTAATATGTGCTGTCTTCAAGTGTTTGCAACTCCAGGAGATCCTCTTCCTTCTCAAGCAACTGTAGTTTCAATAGTACCTGTTACAAGTCTCATACAGGTTGCTCTGTCAAAAAATACTTTGTCTGGTGATGATTCCACTTAAGCATCCTATATTCTTGCACATGGGGCAGTTCTAATGCCATCAATGACAGTTTTTGAGTGATGTAGCAGTAACTGTTGAGGGTCCAAAAAGATATTCCTGGCCCTGAACAACAAAACTCCTCAGACAATCTGTTATATTAAGAGGATAAAAATGCAAACATCTTTAAGCAAAGACTCCACATCTATGAGGTTTAGTGGCTCCTTCTCACGTGTCTAAGGCAGACTGGTTCTCAAGTGCAGGCTTCATTATACTCTCTCCACATTTTAAATGAGGTTTTTGCATATATCCTGTGTAGTCATAAGGACACCCTGTTCATACTGTTCACAATGGTACTCCTGAATCTCCTGAATGTTTACTCCTAACTCTCCCTTCCTTAATGCTGCTGGCTTTAGCAAAGATCCTTATACAAACTAGACAGCAACACCAACCACTCTCATACAAAAACTAACTAAAGATTTACTTTCCTAAATAGGAAATAAATGTCTATCTTACTTGTAAAAAAAAAATAAATAAATAAACCCTAGGGCACCATCAGAAACAAAAAAGAATTCCTAGGTTATCCTTATTAGTGCTTTTTATCCTGGTTTGGATTTCATGGCTTGCTGTTAAAAATAAACAGACACAAATGACAGATTATTGCCTCATTTCAAGAAGGAAAATTTATTAATTAAAAAATAAAATTATTGCTCTGTCTTTGCTCTCTCTCTTCAGCACTCATGTAGGTGAATCATCTGGACAAGCAAGTTCTCCAACTGTGTCTAGATCCATGTCCCTCCAGAATAGAATACAGACAGGCCACAACACTTCATAAAACACTAACCAAAGAAGTTATTGGTGTCTGGAAAATATGGTCCAAATGAGACTCATTTCTGTTGGTTTTTTGCCACAAGAGTGCACATTTCAGAGCAGCCTACAAGAATGTCTGAAGACAAGATGCCATCAAAAATTGCACGAATGCGGTAGGACAAACAAGTCTTCAAATCAGAGATTATGCCCCATTTTGACAACTTATCCGTGTTACACAACAGCTAACAACCTGCCCTGGACTTAAAAAAAAGGTAATCTTAGTAGTATCAAATGACTTACTGTCAATAAACTGTGTTTTAGGTAGGTACCATATTCTAACAGAGAATCCCACAGTCTCAGCAGAAAGCATACAGCAAAGGAAACTCCTAGGGATGGAAGAATATTCTAAGAAAGGCTTTTCTACAACTTCTGTTACAACCAAAGAGTTTCATCACACTACATTGTGGATTTGCATTTGTTCAACTCTCCACACAAAGAAAAGTCTGGCATGCTATAAAACCCCACAAAACCTAGGAAGAAATTACAGAATCTTGTTGCTGACACTGTCTGTAATTACACATCAATCTCAGTACAAAAACCATGACAAAATGTATATCAGTCATCTTTGTACTCAATCAACAAGACCAGCTTTCTCGAGAAGAAATTCACACTTTCCTGAAGTTTTGTAACTAAAATTAAGGACAAAAGTCCACATTTTAAGGCCACATTCTCCAATAAACAAGAGGGTTTTACACCATTTCTACAAAATTATTTACAAAGTGTACAGGTGGTACCAACATATTTTACCTTTTAATCAGGAATAAACACAGTCCAAAATAGATTCCAGTGTACAAGATAAGTGCCAACAAAAAAGAGTTGAAAGTCAAGAGACGTAAGAAAAGAACTTTTTTACTTTATCAGAAGATCATGGTGAAGGCAGCCATTCTCAGTCTCAAGCAGGGTTCAAGTCTGAACCTCTTCCACGTTAAACTTTTTAAAAAGCAGTTCATGTTTTGAAGATTATTTATCCTTTTATTACTGGGTGAGATACAGGAAAAAAAATTTAATTTAGATATGATATTTTCTTCTTGGACACAACTCTAAATCCCATTAAAGGAACATCTGCTCATTAATTTTTAGCTTGAAGTTAAAACAGCAAGGTTTCTCTTCTTTCTGTGTTCTCAGGAATCTTCTAATTAGGTAAATAAAAGTTCATGGTGTCTTCTGGATGATATTTAGGATTACCTGATATTTTCATTAAAAAAAAAAAAAAAAGGCATGTCAAAATATAAAGCTGCATTGAAATCCTCAGAAGCATGGAAAGACTCATCCATCTCTGTGCTGATGAGATGAGAAGGGTCAAGTACCTCCTGTATGATGGTATGGGCTTCTATAGCACAGGCAATTGAACTTCAGCAAGTGGTGCCAGTGAGAGCAAATGACTATCTGCAGCTTGTAAGGACACCTGTAATGAAGAACTGGTTATTATCAAGCTTCCATAATCAACAAGAAAAATCTAAAAAAAAAAAAAAAAAAACCAAAGCCAAAACCAAAAAATCAATAACCAAGTATATTTTTACATAATTTTACAGTTAAATCATAGGAATAGAGATTCAGTTAATAGCTTTTAAAAAGAGAATCTTCTGATAACTTCTATCAATATTATTGATATCAACATCTGATCATATTCCATCATAGGAAATCCTCATTATGTAGTCTCAGTGTAGGCCTTGCATCAGATCTGTTCTGCATCTAAGAGTTTGTAGAGTCCTTTCTAATTTAAAAAAATCCACCTCATTTTCCAAGAACTTCCATATTAATTTTAAAAGTACATGTAGCAAATTATCCTAACTAAATTACATGTATGTGTGACACTCAGGCACACGGTGTGACTTTTGGGGATGTGCTGTGAAGGGCTAAGAGCTGGACTCGATGATCGTGGTGGGTCCCTTCCAACTCAGCATATTCTCTGAATAATGGCCATAAAATCTAGTTGGCTCTAATTTCTTAGAGCTTATGTGATGTTTTTTCAAGTTCCTAATACTTAAGTAATACATGCAAAACAGTACAAAGTATTCTGTTTTGACCCATGCTTCTGCTTTTCCGTCAGTTTGTTTAGGTGCTCTGAATAACAAAGATAATCATATCAAGGAATGGTAAATTGCATTATTAGCTTTACATTAAAAATTTAACCAGAAGATGATTTTAGTAAACAACTTCTGCAATCACATAAAAAAACCTCACTCATAGGGCTACTAAACCTAATGCCATATAAGTTCCAAGTATACACTATGAATGTGTCAAGAATTTTGGTAAGCAATATGATTGTATCTGCCCTGAAGACTCCAGATAACTCTCCTCACACTACAGAGCAACTTGTTACCAGTTTCAAAGAATGGTATTCACTTCCCTTTTAAGACTTCTTCAAACTATTTCTCTGAAATATAAAACTTAACTGCTCCAGCTGAAGATTTCTCACCCCAGATTTCTGTCTGAAGCAGATGGGGTTTGGACAGTTTCGGCTGAAAATGTTTACAATTTTCCAGACAAAATAAAGCTGGAAAGAGTCTGTGTTAAGAAACTCAGTTGTTCTATGAATAGGTTTAGCACTCCCATTCTTGAGGGAAATAATCCAGGAGTAAAGCTCTTCTATCGTTCTGGAAATTCATCCAAGCTGTAGATATTAAGAAGCACTTAAAAATGCAGTTTACAAACCCGAAGCTTGGAAGCTTAAACTCACATGATATTCTATACATTACTCATGTGCCAGTCCAGGTCCCCAGAAGCTAAAGAGGTCTTGTCTAATAAAGGCACACCCTATTGCCAGATTTTTAACTGTGTCTCACTGAAGCTACTTTATCACAAGGATGCTCTCATGCAAAAATAAAGGTCCTCCACTCCTCCTATCCCTCTAATGTTTCAGTTAAATTTTACATAAACAAAACCCTAAACACTTGGGCATTACAGCATGGGTCTGAGAAACTATACTTAACAGTAAACTTGCATGGCTAAGTAACACGGTGCGTACTACCACGTATTTTTGTGCCTAAAAGCAGAGCTAAATTTCTTCTACTGAAGAAGGCCTGATTTGCAGCAACTTTCATATCAAGTAAATAAACAGCTTCAATACTCTCACTTCCACCTGCGGATTTCAGTCTCCCATTCTGCTGGTTTCGGCTGGAGTAGAGTTAACTTTCTTCACAGTGGCTGGTGTGGGGCTGTGTTTTGGATTTGGGTTGACAATACGGAGATGTTTCTGTTATTGCTGAGCAGTGTTTGCACAGAACCAAGGTCTTTTCTGCTTTTCATACTGCCACACTGGCAAGGAAGGTGGGGGTGCATGAGACACTGTGAGGAGACACAGCCAGGGGAGGTGATCTAAACTGACCAAAGGGATATTCCAGACCAATGACATCATGCTCAGTATATAAAGCTGGGGGGGAAGAAGGAGGAAGGGGGAAGTCTGGAGTAATGGCATTTGCCTTCACAAGCAACTGTTACATGTGATGGGGCCCTGCTCTCCTGAAGATGGCTGAACGCCTGTCTGTCCATGGGAAGCTGTGAATTAATTCCCTATTTTTCTTTGCTTGTGTGCATGGCTTTTGCTTTCCCTATTAAACTGTCTTTATTTCAACCCACAAGTTTTCCATCTTTTATCCTCCCAATTCTCTCTCCAATCCTGCTGGTGGGGCAGTGACTGAGCATGGTATTTTCATCTCCAGCTGGGGTTAAACCACAACGTCCATGAAACAGGTTAGGAGTGGTTTCCTCACCAACAAGATTAATGGCTTCAAAAGCAGTTTCAGTTCACTTCCTCTTACATATACTGACAAAGAAACCTTTGGTGTCCAATGTCCTGTTTTTCTCCAACTCCAGTAAGCACTATGGAAAAAATATTGAGGTTTTGTGGGTTTTTTTAAACAACAGCCATTCACAAGTTTTCACTGAATTCAAATTCCAGTGGGATGGGATGGGGTGATGAAAAAAAGCCAACACAAGACATTAGTTTTTACCTTCCACAAACAACCAGTATTGCTAAAGTACAAAATGGTGCATGTTTAGTTCTGTGCAAAACATAAGTAGGTATTAATACCCCTTAAGCCCTCTGGTAAGTTTCAAATTTAAACTTCAATGTATTTTTACTGCTCTATTTTTCCATCATTGTAACTGAAAGCTAGAAATCCTGCAATAACTATAACTTGATTCTATAGAAATCTGGTCTGGTAGGTCAAAATGCCAAGATATCTCCTTCACTTTCTTGAATAAACTGAGAACTTCTATTCTCATCAAGAGCAGCTTCATAGGTTTTCCAGTTAGGAGAGAGAATATGCTGCTGGAAGTCAGCTTGTCTTATCTTGCTTTTCTGAATTTCTCTAAGAAACCTCCACACAATGCATTGTAATTTACCACTTTACTCAGAGTTAACAAATAACATTGAAAAAGCATTAGATATGAATAGTCAGCAGTGGAGCAAGGTTAGAATATGTTTTATTCAAGCATAAGGAAATATTTGTGGCCCTCCAAGAAAATCCTTCCAGACAACTATCCACCTTCTTCAAGAAAGAAAGCAAGAGACATCACTGCAGGTTTTAATGTTTAACAGACTTCTGTGGCTAACTGCAGACTAGGTTATTGCAACACACTAAAGAACTATACAAACATTACTACTCCCTTTCCTCAGAAAGCTCTACCTCAATCTACAGTTACTCAGCACTGCAGAAATGTGGATCCCAGAGAGTCCAGGATGTCCTCACAGACCAGACCATGTTATACTGAGCCATATATCTGGCTCAATCTTCACTTCCACATGTGAACTGCAGTAAAAGTTAAAAAACAGACACCAGCCTATTCAATAAAGTAGTGTTTTTTCTGGGTTTTACAGGGGAAAAAAAAAAAAAGAAAAAATCAAACACCTCAACAGTAATACAAAGTACTACATTAATCACAACACTAAGTTTTGTCCAGCAGTTCTAGGGTATTTTAGCCCTTAAGAACAGGCATGTGATGTACTGCCCACTTACATTCTTGCATACGTGTTTAAAGATCAGACAGCAGCAAATCACAGTATACCACATAAACTACATTAACTGGACATGGGCACTCATGAAGAACTGCAAAGTAATGGCTCCAGCCCAAAACATTAGTTGAAGCTGTTCTCTACCGCAAGCTAAGAGCACAATGATGTCAAAATTCAGCCCATAAATGGTGACTCACTTAGGTTCCTAGATCCTTATAACCCACATTCCTCCCATTTTCAGAACGTTGTTACGTAGTCAGTCTTCCCACCACCTGCAAGATCTGAGTACTTCTAGAGAGCCTACAGTAAGCAGTATGCAGCAGTAAACTCACGGTTCTACTAGCAGACTGTACAGATTTAACCATGTTGAGTGTTAACCAAATAAGAAAAGACTTTGGCCCAGATAATATTTTTTAACAACACGTGCAGCAATCTCCAGGTTTTTTCAAGTTTCCACCTCAATATATTGCTTTCTGTTCACCTCATATTTAATTGAAGTGCCCTTTTTTATTTCGATTTATTTTATCGCAGCCTTGAGAGACTTGAAGTTGTTTACAGTTTCCTTTGCTCACGTCTCTCAACATCCAGTTTTACTTGTGCAAGAGTAACCCTTCTGACCTTTTTTCTACTTACAAGCACCATGGAAACAGAAAAGCAACCCATGATCAACAAGGAAATTTCAGAATTAATTATGGTAACTGCAAAAAGATGGGCATTTATGAGGAGTGAAACTATAAAAAAGAACTCCCTAACTCTTCACTGAACATAATCCCAGCTGTGTCCTAAACTGGATATATACTAAGTACTACACTCACAAATGCTGCTCATGTAGGAAATTTCACTACTGCATTTTCTTAAGCAAGAGACATCTGTTAACTAAAATGTTCATGCTAATTGGTCTGGCCACTTTCAGACTACACAGAAAAGTACAACTCATTACAGGCTCATCTTCCCTGCTTCTTGGGTAAACCTCGTGTTCCACACCAACCTCTGCACTCAAAGAGATGTGCCAGCACACATCACACAACTTCAAGACTGGTGTTCCTTGACTGGGCCCCATCGGAGAAACATGCAATTGTCCTGAGCGTTCTTTACAGACTTGTCCTCCAACACCACCCTCACCAACTTGTAGAAGACAAAAATCTAGTCATCTGCTATTGGATTCACAATCTAGCCTTAGCATCCAGCTGCTAACGCTTGCCTCCTGGTCAAGATTTAAATTTGTATTTCCTAAGTTTTTACCCCTTATTTGTAAAGATACACGCTTTATCTCTTTGGTGGCAGAAATCCCACCGCCCTGTATTTCTCAGCTTAGGCAAACACTACAACACCCATCTGCTCTGTGAAGATGCATTTCAAGAGTCACTTTCCCAGTGACACATCCGGTGCCTTTCGTGCCAGGTAATAGCTGAGCCTCACTTTCACAACTCCAGCACCGAGCACTTAGTTTATGTAACGCAGCTTCAAAGGTTACACCCTTCAGCAACAAAGTTACAGCCTGAGGCGACCTATTCGGAACAAACTGTATTCAGCACAGGAGGGCAGCGGAAGTACCAGCTCACAGAACGCTTCCAGTCAGTCACCTCTGCTACACTGGGCTGCCCTGCTCGAGATGAAGCGCCTCTCCGGACCTCCAGCAGCCTCCCCGATCCTGCCCGGGACACACCGGGGCTCACCAGCCCAGGATACCCGCGGATCACGACTTGTGCCCGCGAAATTAACCCCGCGCCGCCGCCTCTCCCCGCCCCGCCACGTGCAGACCCGGAGCGGCGTTTTCCCTGGAAACCGCTCGCGGTCCGCCCGCTTCCCGTCCTGCCCGGCCGAGGCTGCGGCGGGGCGGTGGACACCGGGAGGGCGCAGCTCCCTCCTTCCCCCGCATCCCTCCGGCCACCCTGTCACTTGGGCAGGATGAAGGCGAGGGCCGGGGGAGGAGCCTCCAGTCGCTCAGGTGGGAAAATAAACACACAAAGGGCCCTCGCTGGCACACGGAGGGGGGGATTTACTCCCTCTCGTTTTTACTCCCTCCGCGAGAAAGGGGGGGCGCGGGGTCCCGGAGCAGCCTGTCAGGGGGGCTCCCGCTCCCCCCCCCCCTCCCAGGCCCGAGAGTAAACAAAAGCGGGAGCTACAGGACTGCACATGGGTAGAGACGGGGACCCCCGCGACGCACAGAGCCGGATCCGGGACAAGCGGTGACCGCAGAGGGTCCGTCCGGGCATGGCAAATCCCGCCTCACCTGCTTGCCCCGGTAGAAGAGGCGCTGGCGGTCGGGGCTCACGCGGAAGGTCTCCTGGATCTTCTCCCGTAGGCACTCGATCTTGGTGAGGCGGCTCAGGTCGTCGATGGTCTGGGTCTCGGTGCCGTCGATCGTGCGGACCTGGATCCACATGGTGCCCGCCCGCCCGGCCACGGGCACGGGAGCGGGGCCCGGAGCAGGGGCTGGGGGCCGCTCCGCGGGTGAGCGCCGGCGGCGTGGGACTGCAGGGGAGGGGTCCGGGAGCTCTCCCGCTCTTTGTTCGGCTCGGCAGGGCAGGAATTTCAAACCCCGCTGAACGGGCGCGACCCTCCCGCCGCAATCCGGGCCGCCGGCCCCGCTCGGCGGGGCGCGGGAGAGGGAAGGGAGCTGAGCGGCTCCCGCGGCGCTCCCCGATCCCGCCGAGGCGGCGCGGGAGGCGGCGGGCAGAGCTATGGGGAGGCGGCGGGAGCCATGGCCCGGCCCGGGCAGTGTTTACCGGGAGCGCCGCCGCGCTCACATGGAGGTCACGGCGCCAACGCCGCTCTCGCGAGAGCCGCCGGCCGCGGCCGCGCGGAGACAAC
>NW_020884875.1:15886805-16042935 GCF_003945725.1 Corapipo altera | reverse complement strand
CCTTGGCGGGGCCCTGAGGGAGCTGCGGGAGCTGCTGGATCTGTGCTCACGGGCTGCCGGGCCTCAAAGCCGCCGAACATCCATAGGCAACCCCGAGCAGGGTGTCCGCTAGAGAAACCCGGGCACCGGCTTTTTCGATGACATAAAGCCTTGTCCCAGCCAGATGCAGCTATCCAAAGATACAGACTGATCCTGGCTGCGGCTGTTTCGTTACGTAGATGGAAATAGGGGGCGAGACAAGAAGAGGCAAGCCTCATTTATACTGCGAGTCTCGTGTCGGTTTGCTTCCATGTATTTTTCTATGCAAATTTATGCCAGACAAATCTGTAATTTACGTGGGTGTTTCTGGGCAATTCCTGGTAGGCAGCTGGGTCCCACACAGGCGCTTGGTCACTCCCTCACAGGAGGATGGAGAACAGAATAAGAAGGGTAAAAGAAAATGGCCATCTAAATAAAAAGAGTGTAATAGGTAAAGCCACAAGCACATAAGCAAAGCAAAATAAGGAACTCATTCAGCACTTCAAGATTGGCAGACAGATATGCATTTAGCCATTTCCAGGAAAGCAGAGCTGTGACGTGTGAAGTTTCCTTAGGAAGACAAGCACCATAACTCCCCACACTTCCTCCTTCTTAACTCTCGCTGCTCAGCATCACATCAAGTTACTTGAGCATTTAACTTGCATTAATAAATCTCATCCTAATAATGTAAGAGGACATTCTGGCACATATAGAAACTAATGATTCAGTTCGGTATCTCCAACTGTATGCTCCATGAGTTGTAGGAATGGACTCAAAACTCTATTTCCCATTGCCCCAACAATTGGTATTGTAACTTTACTTAGCAGGCCTTTACAGATAGTTCTTATTGAATGTATGACCCCTCTATGAAAAATCTATTGTTTCATTTCCTGGTTTTACTGAAACTAGGGCACTTGCTGGGGATGCCTTTTTATTTTTCCATGGTCACCTTTACTCATTGACAAAAATCCTCCAATATAATAATTTTTACATCTTCTAATTGACCCTTCTTACCCATAAATAGCATATAGAGTTAGGCCAAAGAGGAGGGGAAAGCCCCTTCAGATCCCAAGCCCCCTGACTAATTGTTCTTCTTTTGCCATCTCTTACCATTCTCTTTTCTTCCACTGTAAAAAGGTATTCAGTATACCCTGCATATCCCCTCAACTAGGGCTATGAGTCAGCATGATATTTTCCAAAAACTTTCTTCAAGATTCTCATGGTAGGAACCAACAGATCATTTCCAGTTCAACAAATCTGAAGTGTAAAAGGGACACATATAAAAAATTGGCAGACCCTCTGCTCCCACTGCTTGACTGAAAGATGCCTGTATCACCTGTAGCGCTGGGAATGTCCTTGAGTTTGGTCCACAATAGGATTAAAATCCTCGCCACCTCCCATATGCTCTTTATTTTGATATGTATCCTCTTTGCTGATCCCTGTCCCAATGTTATATGGCATGGAAAGGAGGGAACTAACATTCACATATCTTCTGTTTTCTTCCCTCCACAACATACAATCCCTTGCTGTTTTCTCTTCTCAATACATACACCTGCATATCTCTTCTCATTTTACACTAGTTTCTGAATATGTGGATCTCTGTGAAATAATGTCATAAAAGGACAAACATGAAAAAAACCTCATCCCATTTACCAAGTCAGCAACAAAACATCAACTGTAAGGTAATAGATTGCAAAGGCACGATTTCCTTATCCTTCCTTCCTCATCCTTCAATTTATAAGGTAGCCACCATTGATTACAATATCTCTTAATTTTATCTTCAGTCATCAGATTTTCCCCAAACTTATTCCAATTTTTGAGAACAATTAGGAGGACCACAGGAAGGAATGGTTTGATCCTGTATTTAATAATATTAAGTTACCCAATTTCTTTATCCTTAGGTCTCAGCTTCCAATAGTTACACTGCTCCAGTCCCACTGATCTATTAAGGCCCTCCACCAAGCATTCTTTTGTGACTTACATGGAGACTGATACCTATAAATCTACATCTTTAGAAACTTTTTTTTTCCAGGGAAGAAAAGAAATATGATACTCACCACTTCAGGAATTCATCCTTATCTCCCTTGCACAAATACCTCTGGAGCATTGCGCCTTGGAGTTGCCTTATACCCCAGTGCTAGAGAGGATTATTTGGAGTCCCCAGTCAAACTGGTCAGTGTGCACTGGAGTCCTGTCTGACCTGATTCTGTTGCCAGGTGTAGTGGGTTTCTGTGGCTGGGTTTTGGTAGCAGTGGGGCTACAGGAGTGGCTTCTGTTAGAAACTGCTAGAAGCTTCCCCTGTCCCATGGAGCCAATGCCAGCCGGCTCCAAGACAGACTTCCTGCCGCTGGCTAAGGCCAAGCCAATCAGGAGTAATAGTGTATGGCCAGTTTTCGTGAACGAAGATTTGGGAAAGGTCTTTACCCTTCGAGCCTGCGCAGTGGATTTTTTAGGTGAGACACAGTGTGCGCTGAACTGAGCCCACCCTTTAATCCTAAGGTTCATCTGCCAGGGCTGAGCGAGCTTGGACAGTGGCAGTGAGGTCCTCAGGACGTAGGTTTGTTTAGAGTGACCTTCTCTTAGATGGATGGCCTTACAGGGCTGACGAGCTCCATCTGCCCGGGGGAGTTCCCTGACCAGGAATTGAACCTGGGCCGCAGCGGTGAGAGTGCTGCATCCTAACCACTAGACCACCAGGGGTACCCTAGGAGTAATAGTAACACCTCTATAATAACATATTTAAGAACAGAAAGTTGTGGCAGAGAAAGAATTCCAGGCAGGGAAGAGCAGAGTGAGAACACGGCAACAACAATGCAGACACCAAGGTCAGAGCAGAAGGAGGGGCAGGAGGTGCTCCAGGCGCCGGAGCTGAGGCCCTGCAGCCCGTGGTGCAGACCATGGTGGAGCAGCTGTGCCCCTGCAGCCCATGGGGGACCATCAGGGTGCAGAGACCCACCTGCAGCCCATGGAGGAGCCCATGTCGGAGCAGGGGGATGCGTGAAGGAGGCTGAGACCCTGTGGGAGGCCCAAGATGGAGCAGGATCCTGCTGGGGACCTGCAGCCCGTGGAGAGGGAAGCCCACACTGGAGCAGGTTTTTCCCAGGTAGGACTTGTGGCCCCTGTGGGGGACCCACACTCATACAGCTCATTCGTGAAGGACTGCACACCATGGAGGAGTGACCCACAGGACAGCAGTTTGAGAAGAACTGCTGCCTGAGGGATGGACTCACACTGGAGAGGTCCATCAAGGACTGTCTCCCATTGGAAGGACCCCATGGGAGCAGGGGAAGGGCTCCTCTCTCTGAGCAGTGGCAGAAACAACAACTGACCATAACTCCCATTCCCCGTCCCCCTGCACCACTGGGGAGGAGGGAGATCAAAGAAGGAAGGAAGGGTGGGAGGAAGGCATTTTTAAGACTGTTTTATTTCTTACTCTTTGGGTCTTATTGTGTTAGTAATCAACTTAAGTGCTATCCCCACTTCGAATCTGTTTTGCCCGTGAAGGTAACCCATAAGTGACCTCTCCCAGCTGTTATTTCAACTCATGAATCCTTAGCTGTTTTTTTTTAATCTCTCCTCTGTCCAGTTGCAGTTGCAACTGGGTGAGTGAGAGAGTGGCTTTAATGGGTACCTGGCATCTAGCCAATGCCAACCCACTACACCAGGGCAGCAAACTTTTATGGCTGTCCCATCTGAGTCACCAGAGATTGTCTCAAATATAGGTTCTTTCAACCCGTTGTGGAAGACAGAGTCAAGATATTTGTTATTTCATGTCTATGTAGAAATGGGTGCTAGCTTTGTGGATTTAACACCTGTCAATCAGTGTGAAAAACATCCTTTTTCCTGTGTAAGCACTGTTTAGCAATAGCTAAAACATCACTGTGTTATCAACACCATTTTGGTCACAAATCAAAAACATAGCACCATACCAGCTAATATGAAGAAAATTCACTCCATACCAGCAAAAAATGAATGCTGGTAAAAAGACTAATGTATCCAATACACAGCTTGCTAGAAACCAGGAAATGTGATAATCAATTCCTTTGGGGGGAATTCTGAGAAGATTTATCATCTGATATTTTGGCAGCTTGATTAAAATGTAGATTTACAAGATGCAGATGACACCTACATAACTGTGACTTTTTTTTGTAGTAGCTGTAAGTATAACTGATAGGGTGCTGAGTTAGGGGAAGAAACAGATCACAAACAAGAGTTATTAGAACACTGTTTATTAGTTAGACTGTTATTATTAACCGCAGATAACTGAACCGCAGATGCAACTGTGGCCTCACACAGCACGCACAGTCACAGTCACCCAGCTGGAACAGCAGCAGAGAGGCCACTCCCAGAAGTTCACTCAGGAACAGGGGCTCGTGCCCACACTCCGGGGGATTCCTGGAGTTGTGCACAGTCACACATAGGCTTCCTCGTTTCGCAGCTGTAATCCTTGTCCACCTATAGCAGCTGCTGCCCTCTTGCATGTTGTGTGGGTTACATGACCCCTGGTAGGTGCCAGTGTGTGCTGGAGGACATGGGCAGGTTCAGCAGCTCCTTGGTACCCCAAGCTTACCAGGTTTTGATCCAAGACCACTGTGAGTTCTTGGGAGGCTTTCAGATGCTTTTTCCCAGCATGTAGGGTAGGTAATGCTGAAGGACAAACTGACTGAGTAGCATAGTATGTATGATGGACTGAGGTGACAATAGCAGAAGAATTACTAGAATTAGGACAGCAAGGAAAGGAATCAAGAGTATGAAAGTAAAACATGGGAGTAGTGAGCAAAGTGCAAGGATCTAATCGAAGACAAACTCAAGAAATTAGTGACAAAAAGCCAGAGTTGCATAGAAAAGGAAAATTTGACATGATATTTTGTAAGATAATACTAATTTTCTTAGAGGAAAACTATAGAACACGAGTGAGAGATTAATAAAAGTTAAATAAATTGAGAATGACACACTGATAAGCAAGATTTTGTTTTGAAATTAAGACAGTTTTCATGATTAAATGTTCAAAAGCAAACCATGATGCAAATTTGGTGGGTTTTTTGAGATAAAACAGTTAAAGGTTTTAAATTATGGGATGAAAAATGGAAACTATTAGAATGAGGCCTTTGTATGTATAGGAATTTTCATAGTTTTCCATGGGTAGGTTGCTTTAGCATGTAAATAAATATAATTATTTGCTTGAGATAATGTGTGTACTGGTATTTGAAATGCTGTCTGAATTCTGGAGATTGCCTTATATATTTTATGTTTGTCAGCAGGAGACATCTTGCTGTAATGACCTTGATGTGGATGAAGTCATGGGGATAGTAGGAGCCAGCAATTAGCTTGACAAAGAGACAAACACGTGGGACATGTGAGCAGGGAGTAGAAGAATGGAAGAAAATTACCAGGCAAAGAAAGCAAAGAAGCCATCAGAAGAGTGAAATGTGTGCCTTTGAGTTTCAAGGAGGAGCTGTGGCAGGGCACCAGCAAACCAAGAAGGAAAAGATAGGAAATTTTTTTACAAAATTATTTTTCTAGACAACCTTTTAATGACTTGAAGGCAATGTGATAACTTGTGTGGCTGTTTCATTATTATCAAATGTGCTGATGTGTCTTTCAGGGAAGAGGAAGAGAAAAAGTAAATAGAAAATGTTCGTATACTGAACTGAGCAGAATCGTGTCCCTAACTCCCACAAAGTCATTGTGACTATTCCAGCATAAACATGGAAAGAAGAGAGAAAACCAGTATGGCTGACTTCATTACCCTAATTTAAACTTGACAAAGAGACCAAAAGCAAATCCAATATAGTTGTTGCAGATTACGCAGCAAGTGTGCATAAGAATGGTATCCTATATGTAGGGCTGACTCTGTATTCTAGCCTGTCAGGGGAGTTATGAAAGACAGCAAAGTTATGACAGTAAGAGTTCATAACATAAATATTTCTATTTGATTTTAATAGAAACAGAACTGCTAACAACTCTGTCTCATTAAAGATGATATATGTAGCAATGTTTCTTCTGCCAAAAGGGTTGAGACAGAAGTTGTTAGCACAAGTGTGGGCTCTGTGACAGCTGGAATGAGAAAAGGCCTACCCTAAGCTGGGTAAGAGTTAAAGGGAACAGAACACTGAGTGTTTTGCCCTGATTATAACTAAGAGAAGTCTATTCTTATTTACAGTGAAGAGTCCCTGTCCCTGAGGATCATGCAACCTGAAGCACCTGCTGCCTGTTTCTTTAGTGCATTGTACCTGTTCATGGAGTGGTGTATTTAAATCTCAATGAAGTAAAATAAGCCTTAAATATACTTTATAGAATCTGTGTTTATATATTTGTATACAATTTCTACTGTGAAAAAGATAAAAAGAAGTAAATACAAGGATATTACATAATTCTAATAATCCCCTAACAGAAGTAAGTAAAGAATTCACATTGTTTCTTTGCATAATTCTGCTGATTCTAGCAAAATCCCTTTAAGAATTTATCTCAGTATATGCTTTTGTCTGTTAAAAGTTTGCTAATTTATGTTAGTAAAGTTGTCATCCTCAGTTATTTCAGATGTCAGTAATTTTTGCCGTGAAAAGTAACACATTGTGGGATTACAACCTCTGTGTATGATTTGAGACCGTTTTCTTGGTTTGATTTGTTCATGTCAATTTAGGTACCAATATAATATACTGCAGCATATAAGAGTAATTGATTTTTTTAATGGAAATGCAGTTATTTTATCAAGAATTATTGTTTTATAATTATGTTTCAAATTCTACATTACTGAAATGAATAATGAGACATTACATTTTCTTTCAAGTTTTTGTTTATAAATCGTGTGATATTCTGGCTAGATCCAACCATATTGCATTTTTTACATTCATCTTTCTAAGAAGATGCATAACTTAGGAGCAAAACTATTTTGTTGAGTATAGCATTTGTAACTCTGTAGCTTATAGTTTTAATATAGAGAAATATTTTATGTGTATGATAAAACAAGTCTTCTATAGCAAAGCAGAGCAATGTTAAATTGCTTAACAACGACTTAAGAAAGTGAAATACCAAGTAGCACTACTCATACTCAGTTGGTCAACTGCAGGTTTTTAGGTATTAGGAATGAACACACAACTTATCTTGTAAGCAAAGTAGAAAATCAGGAGTAAACCTGGTCAAAACTACTCACATTTTGTTATGTAGATGGAAAGAGGTATATCTACTTTATGTCTTGTTGTGCATTCTTTCTCTGACTCAGAAATGGCAGCCTCTGTAAGTCTCAGCCTCTGTTATTTTTGAGAGGATATCAAAGGATAGCATTTATGGGGCCATTTAGTGCTTTCCACAGTACCATTCTTTTACTCTTGCAGTTATTTCTCTGTAAAAGACAGAATGGTTTGAGCACAATCTTATCCTAGAGTTGTACCCAGTCCTTAAAACACAGCTTAATCAGGAGGACAAGCCACTTTTCCTTTAAAAATCTTCATATGGATGGGAGCCTAACTACTTAAAATACTACCATTTCTCTATGAAGTCATACGATAGGAATGAAAGTGTCCCATGATCTCACCATATGAACCAGCAGTGTGCCCAGGTGGCCAAGAAGGCCAGGCATCCTGGCCTGTATCAGCAATAGCATGAACAGGAGGACCGGGGCAGTGATTGTCCCTCTGTACTTGTGGCACTGGTGAGGCCACACCTCGAATTCTGTGTCCATTTTTGGGCCCCTTACTACAAGAAAGACATTGAGGTGCTGGAGCTTGTCCAGAGAAGGGCAACAAAGCTGGTGAAGAGTCTGGAGCACAAGTCCTGTGAGGAGGCTGAGGGAACTGAGGTTGTTTATCCTGGAGAAAAAGAAGCTCAGGGGTGACCTAATTGCTCTCTACAACTACCTGAAAGGCGATTGTAGCCATGTGTGGGTTGGTCTCTTCTCCCTGACAAGTGACAGGATGAAAGAAAATAGCATCAAGTTGCATGAGGGAAGGTTTAGATTGAATATTAGGAAATATGTGGATGCGGCAATTAGGAATATGGTTTAGTGGTGAACATGGCAGTGCTGGGTTAACAGTTGGCCTTGATAATCTTAGAGGTCTTTTCCAACTTATACAATTCTATAACCCTACCTCATCAACTTATCTAGTTTCAAATTCCAGTTCTTCTCCAAACTTGACATAATGTTTAAATAAACGTAGAAATTTCTTGTGGATTCAGGTAGGACTGTATGTCAACTGGGTCTGGTCAGCCAAAACAACAACATTAACCCTAACTCTTACGACAGCTCCCAGTAAGACAGTATTAACCCTAACTCATCATTCCTAAAGCTTCTTCCCAGATTATTATAACTATAATCCTATATATCAAACTCCACAAGTGCAAAGGCTAGAAAAAACACAAATCAGGAAACCACTTTCAGGTCTAAACCTAGGTGTAATGAAACGTGTCCATAATTTAGAAGTATTAGTCTATTTCTAGGTCTTTCCCTGCTCAACAGTGCCTGCTAATCCTTCCTGAAATTCTAGCCCAGCTGAGCCATCTTCCAGCCTGACCTTGCCTTTCACCCATAGCAGATCCAGCCTTTCCTGTAGAAAGTCATCCTTTGCTACCCTACTTCCAAACTGAAATGCTCACCTCATTTTACTGTCTAATTAAAGACAATTGCTTCTTTTATTTCTGTTTACCTAGGACTAAAGGTTCTGGCTTTGCAATGGTGTTAAGTGTATATGTTCACCTCTGAAAATCAGTGAAAAAAAAAGTCTACCTGCTTGGCTCCATCAGAAAACAAGGACAGAGTTGATAGTTCTCAAACAATGCTTTCAATGCTTAAAAAAGTAAAATGTGCAAAAAGGGAAAACATTTAAACTAATTATATCTGAATTATTAACATATTTACTTATGAAAGCTGAAGGAATTAGGCGTCAGTTAAGGACTACATGCTTGCCAAATTTTGTTGGGGTTTATTTGCATAATAAAGTATATTAAATTTGATCTGCTGAAAATGTATTCATTCATATGGGTGTATTTTCCTTATGTAGTGATCTGATTATTAATTAAATGTCAGAAAGAAAAGTACTTCAAAGTGAAACTGTGTGTACTAAGGCCAGAATTTTTTATTCTCACTGTCATAAGCTCCAGAAAATAAAAGCAAAGAAACTGGAATATTTTTCATAATCAAATTTGCACTACAGCATATCACTTAAATATGAGAAACTAAACAGCAATCAAAATCAAGATTATGTATTCTAAAAGTTACTAAGTGCTGCAAATATGTAAGTAGTATAAGGTCAGTTGAATTACACTATACCTATTCTTGTATGTTTTTGCAGACTCATAAAATTAGAGAATGGTTTTAGTGGGAAGGAACCTTTAAAGGTCACCTAGTCCAACTTCCCCCTTGCAGGGGGCAGGGACACCTTGCACTAGACCAGGTTGGTCAGGGTCCAATCCAACCTGGCCTTGAACACTTCCAGGGATAGGCATCCACAACTTCTCTGGACAAGCTGTTCCAGTGCCTTACCACCCTTGTCAGAAAAAATTTCTGAATCTACTCTTCTAATGGTTTAAAGCCATTATCCCTTGTCCTACTGCCACAGGCTGTACTAAAAGACTTGTACCCACTTTTCTTACGGGCCTCCTTTCAGTTTTTAAGCCCCAGTAAGGTCTCCCTGGAGCCTTCTCTTACCCAGGCGGAACAAGCCAAACATTTTCAGCCTTTTCTCTTAGAAGTGTTCTGTCCCTCTGATTGTCTTTGTCTCCCTCCTCTGGAATCACTCCAACAGGTCGATTTCCTCCTGTGCTGAGGACCCCAGAGCTGAATGCAGCACTACAAGGCAGGGCCTCACAAGAGCAGAGTAGAGGGACAGAATCCCCTCCCTTGACCTGCTGGCCATGCTGCTTTTGATGCAGCCCAGGATACAGTTGTCTTTCTGGGCTTCAAGTGCACATTGCTGGATAATGTCCAGCCTCTTATCTACTAATACCCTTAAGTCCACTTCCTCAGATCTGCTCTCAGTCCCTTCATCCCCTGTACTGATACTGGGAGTTGCCCCAACCCAGGTGCAGGACCTAGCACTTGCACTTGTTGAATATCATGAGATTCTTATGGGCCCAGTTCTCAAGTCTGTCAAGGTCCTTCTGAATGGCATCCTGCCTCTCAGGCTTGTCTACTGCACCACTCGATTTGATATTGACAAACTTGCTGAGACTGCACTCAATCCCTTTGTCTGTGCCATAGATCGAGATATTAAACAGTACTGGTCCTAGTATAGACCCCTGAGGGACACCACTCGTCACTGAGCTCCATTTGGACATTGAGTCATTGAACACTACTCTCTGGATGAGACCAATCAGTCAATTCCTTGAATGAATGAACAGTCCATCCATCAAACCTATCTCTCTCCACTTTAGAGAAGGATGTTGTGAGGCACTATGTAAAAGGCCTTATAGAAGTTCAGACAAATGACATCCATAGCTCTTCCCTTTCCACTGATGTAGTCATTCTGTCATAAAAGGCCAATACATTGGTCTGTAAAGACTTAACTATGGTGAAGCTATGCTGATTTTGTCAAATCACCTCTTTGTTGTCCAGACTGTGCCTTAGCATAGCTTCTAGGAGGGTCTGTTCCATGATATTTCCAGGCATAGAGGGAAGCTGAAAGGCTGGTTTTTCCCAAAGTCCTCCTTTGTACTCTTTTGAAAAATGGGTGCAATATTTCCCTTTTTCCAGTCTCCTGCGACTTCAGCTGACTTTTTAAATATCACAGAGAGTGGCTTAGGAACTACATCAGCCAGTGCCTTCAGGACTCTGGGATGCATCTCATCTGGTCCCATAGACTTGTGTACATTCAGATTCCTCACATGGTCACAAACCTGAAATTCTCTTGGAGTGGGAGAGGCTTTTCTTCCCTGTTCACTCCCTCCGCTCAAGAGGTGTGGAAGGAGAAATTGCTAGTGAGGACTGAGTCAAAAAAATTGTTGAGCATCTCAACGTTCTCCTCATCTGTTGTTACCAGTTTGCTAGTCTTGTTCATTGGGGATGGGGGTTACATTTCCTTTGACCTTACTGTTCTGGCTGACATGCCTTTAGAAGTACTTATTATTATTTGTATCTCTTGCCAAGTTCAAGGGCAGGTGTTTTGTGGCTTTAGCTACAACTACGGGTTATCTAAAAATTCATGTATTATAAAGCTGTAAAGGAGATTACTATTTTACCTCTTGAAAAGCTTTATAATTTTTTCAAGTGCTTTTTAGTGGTAGTAGAATTTATCTTTTGAGAAATATCTCTATTCCTGACTATGCATCAGAGAAGTGATTTGTGAACAACGTGCAACTCAAAACAGCACCATGCAAGACATTTCTAAATGATTTTGGTGTTCATTACACAGAAAATGCATAATATCCTCGTTCCAGGCTATCCTAGGGGCCTGTGAGAAAGTTAGAGGGCTTTCTTGTACCAATAGCTTACTGGTTTTGTGAACAACACAAAACTTTCTGATTCAACAGCTAGACCTTTGCAATGATGGGTGTAGGATAAGTGACAGTAACCTCACAGCAATGCAATACCTAGCACTTCTGCAATCAAATGTAGACCTCTGAGTGAAATATTGAAGCTAAGTGCACACCATATGCTAAAATTAGATGCTGAAGAAGTACATCCAAAACTAGCAACATGATGAGTGGTGAGCTATTTAAAGTCAGTATGGGCAGTTTGTGTCTGTCTTGATCTAGAAGGACAGAAGCAATAAGGGAAGTCTTAAATTCTGTTTTGCAGATAATACAAACAGCTCAAACAGCTAATGCTGGATACCCACTTAGTCAGTTTGCAATAAGTAGGTTGGTGTTTTCTTTAACAAAAATCCCTAAGTACAACAAGCTATCACTTCCTAAAAGTGATCTAAGACAGTTCTTCCAGATAGTTAATTGACCTCATATAAGTGATCATGATTTTGGTTTGCTATGGTGGCATTCTAAGCATTTGTAGGTTCAGTGTGGCATAAAACTATCAGCTTTCTGTACCCCATGGATGTCATCCTTCATTCCTGAAAAAAAAATGATCTTTATATATGCACAGTGCACACACTTATGTGTCCATTACATTCAACATACACAGAATGGCACATTCTACATATCAGATAGTAACTACAATGTAAGAAAATAATGGAGACTGAAAAAAATAGAATAATTGTTGAATGCTATATGACATTACAATATTGAGTAAAAACGTTCTTGGACATCACTAGTATTTTACATGAATAAGGGATAAAGAAAGTTTCCAAAGGGAATGAATCTGTGACTGGTGACAGAATCAGCCCATTGTCTCCATTGTTTTCATGATGCCTTTTTTTTTAAATGTTTTTTAGTAGTCTGGTATTTAAGGAAATTAGCTGAGAATAATAAAAAAAAAAAAAGAAGAATTAAGTAATTTCACACTGGTCTCTGAAATATAGGCTAGAAAATCTAAAACATTTTAAGGATTTTATTGGAGACATTCAGAAACAGACTTTGCAATAAATTTCTTTCGGAATACTCCTAAAAATGCAATCAAATGGAAAAATAGAAATAAAAAGGGCTTTAGCTTTTCAACACAGGATGTGGATTGAATTATACTTTATCCATGATAACTGAAGGTCCTGTCATGTCTTAATTTGTGGACATCATACAGTCACAAATTTTACCATCTACTCTAAAACTCATACATCAGAAAAATTCTATGTAATGACCTCTTTGATATATCATATCCTGCAGTATATCTAGATCTAATTAAAGAAGGGATGTCTGTTTTAGGGTCAGCTTGCTGTTCCTCAACTGCAAACTGAAACTGCTGCAAGGACCGAAGTGTACACTGACTGACACATTTGCTTTTTGTCATCTTTGATGCCCACAAGCCGAGCATTTCCAACACTCCTTATTCCTTATTTTCTTTGTCCTGCTGCCTTTACAAGGTTTTTAAGGAGAAGGGATTACCCAATGTTAGGATGAATATGTCTATCTCTTTCTGTGGTGTGTTATAAGAGGATGGAAGAATCTAACCCCATTAATTTTAATTTTTTTCTTTTTTATAGGATGCTCTCTGTGTTTGGGTGGTTTTTTTTCTCATCAAGGTTGTAATATAAAGCTGTTCAACCATCTTATACTTTCACATATTATCAGCCACTCTTTTGTACAGGAACTTTCAGTTCGATGTTTTGAGAGGACACCTTGCACTTGCAAACCCGCAAATCAGAAGTGGATGTGCTTTTTCATTTGCTATGAGCAGTTTCCTGAGGCAGTGGAAGTCACTTAGTGAAGTTGCAACATGGGAATACAGTAAGTCCTCAAAGAAATGCAGACCCTGGCAGTGGTAAGGGAGCCATCCAGTGGGCTCTTGTGAGACATACAGCCACGACAAAATAAAATTAACTAATTTCAGGGAGTTTTCAGCCTTTTTGATTGCAAGACGTTGAGTGTTGTTGTCCTTTTGTCCAAAGCCTGCTTGTACTATTAAATGCCAAATTCCTCTACTTTTTGTGTTCATAGTAAGGAACTAATTTTCCCTGAAACATGAGAGTTTCTGAAGATCAGGATATGGAGTTGCATTTTCTAGAATACTCATTCAATTAAACTGTAAACGCCAAGCTCTGGGGTTTTTTTTCAGTTTATGTAATGGAAAATCGCCATATAATAATGAATGAGGTTGGAAGGCATTAATACATTCCTTTGATTTCTATTTTGAAGTACAGTTTAATCCTAATGGTTTTGATGTTAAGTATGTGATATTTTAAATTCATTTAAAAGGTTTCCAAATTCTCATTAGAGATTTCTTTAAATTCTTTTAAAAGATTCTTACAGATGATTTATGGATAATTTATCTCTGATTTGTTCACTTACTTACCAGAGTAAACTAAAAAATAATGAAAAAGATTACTATTAATGCTTACAGCAGCACAAGATCTGCAACACAGAAAATCTTAGATTATAGTTCAAGGAGTAAGGAGAAATTGCCAGTGGTTTCTAAGCTTGGAGAAAATGTTAATTGAAAGGAAAATTAAGATTTATCTTTATTCCACATTTTTCCTGTCATTCCTACTCCTCAAAACTTGATCAAGGATCGATCTTCAGTAAAAATACTTGTCTTTGTTCCTCGTCAAAGAATGGATAAAAGAGTTATAATGTCAGATATAATCACAAAGTCAGAAAAAAACATGCAACTGAGCAACTCAATTGAAAAGCTAAGAAGAACTCAGCACAATACTAGAGATGGATTTAAAATTTTTATTCCTCCATGTATGGTATGAGACGCTGAGGCGTGTTTCTCTTCTGATCACCATTAAAATCTGTCAGTATAGTACAGAATCTTTTGCTGAAATATGTGTAATATGGCAAAGCACATTAATCAACTAGTTACTTAATAATATTTTTTTTTTAATGTTTCTGTAAGGAAAACTGTGAGAGGGCCATGAACACATCAGCAGGCTCTAACTGCCATGAGAAGCCTGCAACCTCCTTTCTCTGCATCCCCCCTCTGTAAACTATTCCCCTCACTGAGCGCTTGACTACTTTTATTTAAGGTCAATTCAATTTCCCTTGCAGAGAGACAAACCTTTGCTGCTCCCTGACAGGTTTATTTGCCATTTCTTCCTCCAAATATCTGTTATTAGTGCCTCAAAAATGTATCTCCACTTTTTAATTAAAAAAAAGGTAAACTCTGTAAGTTTCTTGAGTATGTGTCACAGTCATGTTAACCTCATTAAATTGAATAAAATATTTTTCAGTGTAAGAAACAGTTTAATAAAGACCCATGACAAAGCTTTCAAATATATTATTCTTCTCTGTTCACTGAAGAAAAAAAAAAGCTGAATTTAGGAGAGCATCAGGTTTGCTTCAATAGTGTTTGCCTAAGTAGATTACAATAAGAACACTGACAACTCCTAATTTCATAGCAAATTTTAGATGCCTTCTAAAAAGCATTCATGAATCTTCTGCTAAAATCACCAGTTTTCTGGAATCTGAATTTCTATACATATTAATTTCTGCATTACAGTAAAGGCAGATGAAGTTACTAATTTTAAGCTTTTTTTTTATTATTATTATTTTTAGAATCATGCATATGAGACTTTGTAACACAATGCTGGCAAGTCTGTGTCTGCAGTTAAAACCCATTAAATTTATTGATAGTTATATAGTATAAATATACCTAAAGGGGACCCCTGGTGGTCTAGTGGTTAGGATGCAGCACTCTCGCTGCTGCGGCCCAGGTTCGATTCTCAGTCAGGGAAACTCCCCCGGGCAGATGGAGCTCGTCAGCCCTGTAAGGCCATCCATCTAAGAGAAGGTCGCTCTAAACAAACCTACATCCTGAGGACCTCACTGCCACCGTCCAAGCTCGCTCGGCCCTGGCAGATGAACCTTAGGATTAAAGGGTGGGCTCAGCTCAGCGCACACTGTGTCTCACCTAAAAAATCCACTGCGCAGGCTCGAAGGGTAAAGGCCTTTCCCAAACTGGCCATACATACCTAAACATTGCAGATCACCTCATCTGTTAAAACTAAGTTCCAAAAAATATTGAGGTTGAAGTTCTTTCTAGTTTGTTGTCAGTGACTTGTTATGTTTCATTAGAATAAAAACCATACAAAATTATTTCAGCTTTGAGAAAAGCTACTCAATAGTAAATGGTCAAAATCAATCCTGGTTGATAGATTTGCTTTGCTTTGAAGTTCATCAGTCTGATGGATATGGAAAATCTGTTGGAATCTTAGTTTTAGGCTGTAAGAATGAGTGTGGATATCACACATACCACAAAGCTCCAAATCTGCATTAGAAAAAGACCAAAGGAATGCATGTAAGACTGACAATCATGAGTTAGAATTATGGATTTGCCATTTGCTCTTGCCTGGTATTGGCTAAGTCATTTTTCTGTCTGTAGTTTATTTAAAATGTACACAATGAAATCTGTATCCACCTTTATTTTACGTTAATGTTTTACAAAACTTTGGTTCAGAATGTACCATACAACTGCAAGTGTTATTGCAGGCTATACCAACACAGAAGCGATGCCACTCTTCAATACCACAGCTTCAACCATTTTGCTTATTTACTGTTCTAACATGAGGAAAAAGCATGGATTTCCACCAAACTAGTACATTTAGACCAAGATACATATCCAGTAATACATGGGAAAGGTGTATATATATGAATACAACAAGAGTCAGGGAAACAGACTTATAGTTCTAGTACAGATAGTAAAACTACTGTTGTCAGAATGAATTTTTGAGTTATCTCCAAAAAAAGTAGATAATGCAATATGAAAACACTGGAGACAGAATTAAGAAGACATTGTATAACTTTTACAGTAATATAATCTACCAACAAAGAGATAACTCAGGGTTCATATTTGAGGACTTATCTCGGTGTCCTTCTGAAAGGAAAATTTCATAAAAACAAATGTTTTATTCTCACCCAAAGTATTTTTATCCCATTTCCATGTTCCCAAGGCTCCTCCCCAAAGTCATTTTTCCCAGCATAAATTCCTCTTACAGAATAGAATCACCAGCAGTTAACATAGAATAATTGAGGTTGGAAGAGACCTCCAGAAATCATGTAGTCAGCTCTGCTGCTCGGTAGAGGTCAACTGAAATGTGTTACTCATCACTTGTTATGCACATCATTACATTTTGGCTAATTCATGGCTGACTTTGAGATCCATCTGACCATCAGGAGCAAATCTTAGAGTTCTTCTTTTCATCTAATGCAAGAACTGGGGCTTGTTCTGTATCCAGATTACACTTCGTTAGCTCCAGTTTCAAAAACATTGAGCAATTATTCCTGTTAATTATTAGGCTCATTTAAATAGGAGATAATTGAGAAGAATGAGTACTATACAGATATTGAAATGCTTTAGATAGTTTGTCAGATGGTCTTTAAAAGCACAGGTAATTTTTACCACACCAAAAACATTGTTTTGAAAAAGAAAAAAACGTTATAGCAAAAGTACATCAGTGTGACAGGATGAAATATTATTTTCTCTACTCTTGACTCAAACACGTAAAATAATTTTAAGGCTTACCTTAAAAGTAAAGTTTAATTGTCAGCAAAGATAGCCCAACATTTTAAATGCAAAACATATATTTTTATAATGTTACTAGTCAACATATGATAGTAGCTAACACTAGTGTAATACTAAATTAGTGTGATTAATAGTCTACTATGAGTTTATTCAAGGCAATTACATAATTAAATTAATTGTACACAGAAAATGTGGGGGTGCCAGTAAAGGAAGCAGCAAAGGTCAGAATTTATAGGTTTTCTGAAACTGCACTTTGGATTATATATTCTCTGTTTCTAAATAACAGCTGTATATGTAGATCAAACTGAAAACAAGCCAAACTCATAATTAATTACTAATTAACTACTTTCTGTCTTTGTAAGCTATCAAAGAAATTAAGCTGATACCTGACTCAGAGGCGGTGCAACTTCTAGTACAGCTGCAGTGAATAATGAGGAACATATGACTTTCTAAATAGTCAGAAGTACCTATATGCATGGACAGATATACTTAATTCTTTCTCTTTATTTTCCTTCGTTTCTTCTCATATAGGAAAAACAGGTAATTTGATATGCCACTTAAACAGTTAACATGATGTTTATTGAGGAGCTAAAGCTTCAAATGACTGGCAATCGATTAAATTTCTGTTGTCTATCAGCACATACTTGTTACTTTACCATATGTTCTAGGGCACCACTTCAATTAGCCTTATTTGCAGCTCCCTGTACAACTGTAGAATACCATGCAGCCAGAGGTGAGCTTAGGGCTAAAAGAATGTTTTTAAACATAACCATTATCTTCTTTGAACTGCAATTTGCACTCATTTGGGAAATTATTGGTACTGTAATAAAAGGGCTTTGGAACTGACATTCAAGACATGGTACTCTGCTCTGCTATGTGAGAACTACAGGCTTTTAGCAGGGTTAGTGTAGTTAACTCTTCTACTGATTAGTTTTCTAGAAGGATGAAGGAATGTGCATAGAGTCACACTATTCTTTCTAAGCTTTATTATCAAACTTTTTATTTGTTCTTCTCCATTTCATACTTTTTAGCTATTTTTTTTTCTAGTATGTCTTTCTGTTCTCTCTACTGTGTCTTTCTGTTCTCACCTGTTCTGTTTCTCTAGTCAGGTGCCATTGCTATCTATGTCAAATGACACTACTATCTTATATTTTAACTCTGAAACTTTACAAAATTACTGCTGCTGTTTTCCATAAGGGCTTTTTTCCCTTGAATTGTTAAAAAAAAAATTTATTTCTAAGGCAGACAGTAAAAATACAAAATTCTGCACATAACCATAATTTAAGATTTAATTATAAAATAGATTCAAAATTCACTGAGGTCAACATTACTTTTGTGGTGATATCAGCTGATTTCATTTGTGTGCTTTGTATGAGTTTCCTGATGACTTATCTTTTCATCAATTTGCCATCTAGAGAGCAAATTTTTGTAATTTAGTGAGATGATCACATTGCCAGTAATAAATATATGACTATGAAGTGTTTGTGTATCACATAGTGAAATTATTGTACCTGTTGCATAATCTAATCTATTTCTTGTGCAACATCATAAGTAGTGCTAAAATAATTTCATTCTAGTGTAATGTGTGATGAAAACAGTACCTAGAGTTTTGGGGCTTCTTTTTTTTCCCACTAACTTATTGAGCTCTTGGCAGGTCCAGAATTTTTAAGTATTATTTACAGAATACTCAAAATCTGTTCAGTCAGCATTGAAACGAACAAAATTATTTTCACTATTTGAAGAATACAAAAAGCAAGCCACAAAACCTTTTAAGATCTTATAGACCTTTGGAGTTTGGTCTACAATAGATAATTGCCTTACTGCAATGTTCATTGGTGTGACTGACTGATTGACCTTAGGGTTCCTATTTCAGGTATGCACTGTTGATGATATTTACACAGAGCAATTCCTGCAAGTGTTGTGTATCTTACAGTCTGCTTTGCTGCAACTAAGCAACAGTTTCTTGGCATAGATGCATCATGTCTCTAATTTTTGCACATACATTCCTAAATTCCTTACATGACAGAAAATTGCTACTAAATCATGGTGGAACTCCATATATAGCAGTGCAGAAACAGATCTTTAACACCTACTCATCTGGATCACTTTTAGTTTGTTTTCTCCTGTATTTCAAATGTGTTATGCCCTGCACGGTATGATCTATGGACATTTAAGTGTTGTCATCTTCTATTTCACAACGACAGATCCTGTTGCTAAAAGACAGGTACTCTTACTGCTCCTCCAGTATACCACACATATGCACCTAGTGTTTATTTAATTCAGTTATTTTGAACATAATTATTTTTCAGATGTTTTTCTGCACTCTGCTTTGTAGACGAACACAATTGCATTTCTCCTCTAGGATTCAGAGGTGGAAGCCAATATGTCAGAGCAACTTTCTGCCAGTGTTCACAGGCACCTGTCAGTGTCTCCCTGCAGCTACCTGCACACTGTGCATCTGATGCTCTGTATACATCTTAGAGAGGTGGATAGATGCTGAAATTGCATAATGGAGTGTATGGAATGACTTGGAGATACAAGTGCAGAGGGATCTTCTAACTTTCAGCTTCTTCCCTCATTCTCAGTTAGACCTGAGACACCTTTTTCACTCCTTTCTCAAAGTCAGTCAGGATATGCACATATGCGTTTAATAACTTCTAAATGTTTTCTTGTTAAGTTCAGAGCTTATAATAGACATTTTAAAAAAAGTAAAACATTTACCACAGGGAGAACTAACTGCACTTTTTATGTTCATATTCACGTACGTTCCTTCTTTTTCCATCTTTGAAATATCCCCCATGTATTTTTCCTATTCCAGAAGATTTCATATCCTTGAAAAGAGAATTGTTCAGGTAAGACACAGAAACTGATCAGTTGGTATGTTTTTCAAATTTAGCCTTCCTCTTTTGCTGTTGAAAGTAGAGAAATAAAAGATGTCAGTGACTCAGAAATTACGTAAATGTAAGATTTCAGCCAAAACAGAAATTAGTTGATCTCAAACTTCTTCCTCTTCTTAGGAGTGTGGGCACTTAAGCCACTGAAAGGTAGACAAGTTACTTTTCCTGTAAATATGACACCCTGAAGTAAAAATTTTTGTCCTCGTTGGGTTCTTTGTTTTCCAGCTTGCAAATATCAAGTGAGTCGTCATTCACATGCAGATAGTAACTTCTATCTTCATAGCATTGGAACTGTACTGAATCTCCTTGGCAATGCATGATGAAAAAGTTATTATCTTCATTCAGCTATGAAAATATACAAGGTAAAGAATGCATGTTACATTTTAAAAGCCTTTCTATAGGATTTTGTGTGACAAAAGTTCATATATGTTGCTGGCTTGTTGTATTTTGAATGCTTTTGGCCAACGACACATTTTTAAATAAATCTTTGACAACACCTAATCATTTTGGGACAGATTTTGTGATAATTATGAATAAAATAATACCCATCTCCCTCAGAGCACTGAATAATAACATAGCTTCACTTTTTTGCTTCACAGAAAAAAAAGAGTCAATCCACAGTTTTTCTTGCCTCTTTTGAAGTAAAATTAGAATGTTACAGTATAAGTTACTGTTAAACAACTGTTCTATTACCTATGATTTTCCCATACATCTCATTTCCAATGTGCTTTTTTTAAGACCCATCTCTGCGGGAATAGCTACAGTTCAAACAGCCCCTCTGTCTGTGTGGTTGTATTTAGCCTCTTTAGGCCCCTTAGGGTAAGGACTAAGAAATAGTCCTTACCACAAAACATCATGCCAGAGAGAGGAAGAGTATGTGCTGAAAGGTAGCCTTGGAAACCATAAGACCTGGAGACTAGCAGCCCTGTGAAATTTGGAAAACCTGGTAAGCTTGGGGTACCAAGGAGCTGCTGAACCTGCCCACGTCCTCCAGCACACACTGGCACCTACCACAGGTCATGTAACCCACACCGCATATGTGATTACAGCTGCTGAAACGAGGAACCCCATGTGCAACTGTGCACAACTGCAGGAACCCCTTGGAGCCCATGCTCCTGATTGTGTACACTGAGTGAAGGAGTAACTGAGAAGACTGTGTGAATAGTTATCTGCTGCTAATCATAAGACCCTACTGGCAATAACAAGACCTTAATTAACAGAAAATTGAGATTTGTATTTCTGGCAACTCAGCCTCCTGTCAGGGAGCAGGGAATATATGATATCTTTTGGGAAAGACTGAATGCATCATAATCTAATTATTTCAACTTTCCCTTTGAGTGACCTCTTTGAACACTCATCCTACCCAAAAGACAGTTCTGTAACACTGACAGGTCTGATGCATTATCATTGCTTAAGGAGACCTCTAAAAGGAAACTGAGCAGGCCCAGAGAAAAGCAGCAAGGCTGGAGAAGGGACTCAAGCACAAGTCCTATGAGGAGAGGCTGAGGGAACTGAGGTTGTTTAGCCTGGAGAAGAGGAGGCTCAGGGGAGACCTCATCACTCTCTACAGCTCCCTGAAAGGAGGTTGTAGCCAGGTGGGGGTTGATCTCTTCTCTCAGGCATCTATCAGTAAGACAAGAGGGCATGGTATTAAGCTCTGCCAGGGGAGGTTTAGGTTGGATATTAGGAAGAAATTCTTTTCAGAGAGGGTAATCAGGCATTGGAATGGGCTGCCCAGGGAGGTGATGGATTGTCCGTCCCTGGAAGTTTTTAAGACGAGACTGGATGTGGCACTTAGTGCCATGGTCTAGTAACCACGGTGATGTTGGATCAAGGGTTGGACTTGATGATATCAGAGGTCCCTTCCAACCCGGCTGATTCTATGGTTCTACGATTCTGTGAATGCTTGGTGAAAAGGACGAGAGTATTAAAGCATCAGAGCTACACTTGAGATTGCAGCGTTGGCAATAATGAACTTTCCATGGAAGCAGCAATGTGTCCTTTCAGCCTGTATGACAAAAGGCCCATATGACAGTTACGGTAGAGTACCTGAAAGAAACTTGAGGACGCACTTTCTATACCAGCAAAGCTATAATGGGAAGCAGCTAAAACATTCTGTCCTGATCGAGTCAGTGTAACAACAGTGTATCTGCAGCTTCAATCCAAAAAGTCTGTTTTAAATAATACAGTTAAGAAAGTTGAGGAAAATTTGTCTTTAGGAAAGAAATACCTTTTAGGGACTCAGATAGGATATAAGGAAACATATATGGAATAAGACATTTTGGTGAAAGAAAATCTGCAGAAGCAAGGAGAGAGATTCATATGTATGATGCAGAAATCCATTCTAGAGCGAGGGAGATGCCGGTGTGATCTGCTGAATGTGAAGCCAAAATTACATGCTTGTAAAAGGAGATTGAGGTAGAAAAAATAAAAAATGCCTACTGTAACAGCATGAAATGATGGAAAATTAGATGGACAACTATCACAGGAAAAATTATTTGGTGAATGACATTATGTGACTAGGAGAAGAAAGAGGAACTGGGAGTAGAAGCATAATGAAACACTGCTAGGACTAGGAGTTGCAGCAGGTCATTGGAGAACCAAATTGTTTTGCAAGAAATCATGACAGAGGTAATTTTCTATTATGGCCTGTAAAGAAGAAGGATGGTGGAGAATGTAGTCAGCTACTGCTAGAAAAAGTTCTTCCTGACGACAGCTTCTAGAGCAGCAGGGATGCCTGAGAGGTTGTTTGGAAATTCCAAGAAAAGAACTGCTGCTTTTCAGCTACAATCTGACCATTTGTTTTCCATTGCATTAAATGAAGAACAAATTTGCAGATTAGGTTTCACATTTAGTGTCAAAAAATACACCTTTTCTTATGTCCCACAAGTGATTCTCAATGCACTTGCAATAGCACATGTATGCTCATGTTTGAAAAATGCTACAAATATTGTCTCCACATATTAAAAATACATCAGTGATGGGAGCTACAGAAAGAGATGTGAGGGAGTAGTATCCAAGGTTTAAATAAATAGACTCAAAATTATGTAAAGTCAGATTGAATAAGGCACAGTGAGCAGGCTAAGTTCAACTGCTATGCTGAAGATAAAAAGGAATAGATATGAAGGCCAGATGAAACAGAACATCTTGCATTGTTACGACTCATTGTGCAAAGGAGTACAGGGCACACTGCAATCTGCATATTGCCTCGTAAGAAACAAGGAAATGAGCACATGATTAAACAAGCATGAATTGTACAATGATAATAAGCAAACCAGTAAAACTGAGCTGCCACCAAAATTGCATATGAGAAGCTATGGACCTTGGAAGGTATTATAAATTAATTAAGTGATTTGTGGCTAAAATAGGGTTGATGACACACCAGTGTTTTGGCTGTTGCTGAGCAGTGCATGTTTCTCTTTCTTCTGACTCAGTCTCAGTGAGTACACTGGGGTGCGCAAGAGGCTGGGAGGAGACACAGACGGAACAGCTGTCTCAGAGTGACTGAAGAGATACTCCATGCTGTATGATGTCATGGTCAGGCATAAAAATTGATGTTTTTAAGGAGGATGTGAGGTTGAGTGGGTGGGAGTTTGCTTCCAAGGAGGCTATTGCTCAGAGACTGGAAGGGTATTGATCTGCTTGTGGGAGGAGATGAGTAATTGGGGTTTTTCTGACATTCACATGGGGGTTTTTTGAGTCTTTTGCTTGACTCAAAAGTTTTTTTACTTTTGCTTTTGCTATTCTCTCCTCTGTCCACAGGCAGGGAGTGGATTTGGGTGAGTAGCTGGGCTGGGGGCTTGGATGCTGGCTGGGGCCAACACACTTCAGTGCTTTTTCTTCTCACAGCTGATCCTGTGCAATCAGCCCTGGCTCAGTTGGTTCAGGTGTATTGGACACCCCTCCACTGAAAGTAAACTGTAGCCTGCACTCTGCTGCTAAAGGGGTCAAGAATAATGTTTTGGCAATATCAGTTGTATCAGTCTGCCACATCTGATTGCCATTCATACTGAGGCAGTAGGATAACTGATACAGCAGCCCAGCCATCAATAGTGGCGTGACTTTGTTCAGCCCAGAATAGTCCTCTTTCACCCTCTGTCAGACTGTCACACTGGCCGTATGTGACTACTGAAGGTTGAGTGAAGCTTGCTAATCACTCCTTGGCTCTCCAATAGATGAATCAACAGTTGCAGCCAAAAAAATCCCCTCAAGCTGCACGCTGGGTGCCAAAAAGGACTGTGGGTGGTTGACCTCAGCTGGCTGCCAAAGACATAAACATGGCATTGTCACTACTTAAAAGGTCAGAAATTCTGAACCAAGGTGTTTCGGTGGACCTCACATGACAGGTTTTACCTGGTTAAAGTTTATTCTGGCCTATTTAACTGGAGTAAAGGGTATGTCTCACAATAAGATCTTTCCTGAGTGCATAGCTAGCCTCCAATGTAAGCTCTCTGTCTTATTTAGCTTCATCTAACTACTCAGTAAAATATAGAGGGCTCTAGAATAAAAACTGTTACAGCTATTAATGGGACTTTTACAGCTGCAGTCCTTCAGGTCTCAGTTCACCTAGGCTGAGGAATTCCAGTCAAACTTTTGGGAAAATGCTGTCAAGATACAGTCACCTATTAACCCTGTATTATCTAGCAAAGAACAACAACTTGAAGAGGAGCAGTCAGATCCAGTGATAGAACTGTTGAATTCTATCTTTTACTCATCTTTTAAGCAAATGCATTAATCCAAGAAGATTTGAAATTGAGAGAAAACTGAGTGCTACTAGTGCTTAGGAAAAGCTGAGAGGGATAAGTATACATATGTAAAAGTCTGAGGGTGGTAATATGTCAAGAATAATAAAATATTATAGTTGAACCAGAACAGAAACTACACTGAAGGGAGATACTACAGATACGTACTGAAAAAATGTGTACCTTTCAGATAGCCAATATATACTCACTAATTCCTGTTCTTCTGGAAGAGTAAAAAAAAAAAAATAGTAAAAATATATACATAATTTATGAAAATGGTAAAATGGGAGCCATATGGTCTAGTGGAAGAATTATATGTAAGGGGCTGGGGCACATTCCATCGCTGTCAACATATTGTGGGGACACAACTGGGAAAACCTTTTTGGTGGTGGAGTTAAAAGGAAATACTGTTCTGTGTCTCTTAATTCATCATGTTGTATGGCTAACTGCATTTGCTTCTATGATATTATTAATTCTGATAAGCATGTTCTACTACAGAGTTAAAATAATCACAGTTATAAGTAAATGCAAGCCTGCACCTGAGTAAACCACTGGGGATGGTCTCTCCTCTGCTGCTGTAGCTGCAATACTGCAACTGTGTGTTCTGTGTGAGGCTGTAACCATGTTTACTGTGCAGTTTTCTACTCTTTCTATGATAGTCTTGCAATAAATATTGGTTTTCATCTGTGTTACCTTCCTGACTTAATCCCCTATCAGTATCAGATGTTATTACAAACTATTATGTGCTGTAACAAGTTTTTATTATTTTATTGCCATAAGAACCTAATTCTTATGGCAATAAGAATTCACTGGTAGTGAACCATGTCTCCACAAGCCTTGATTACAGAAATAGATGTTGACAACACGATATGCAACTCTACCTGCTGGTATAACAGCAGGCTCCAGATTCTCACATTCTCACATTTCTGATAATTCTACTTGCACTCTTTAAATAAAAAAAGGGAAATGCCTGTCTTTAAGATTCTGGTTCAAAGGTACTGGACTAAAAGTCACATTTCAGCCCCACACAGCTTTGTCATTGTCCATGAGAACTATTTTTCCATCTCAGTGCACTTTTCCATCCTAAGGACAACGGAGGCTCTACTCATCACACTAGAAATTTTTTACTCATCAGTGCACTCATTTTAGATGGTTTATTTAGAATCTCATGAGTCAGCCTTGCCTAAGATTTTGCCTCTTGGTCCAACTGGATGTAATTCAAGTGCAGACTACTGATTTCTTCTCGCAAAAATTAGTAACATTTCTTCTTCTGTTTGAGTGTATTAACAAGAAACCATGATGAGCAGATCACTGTCTGTCTTGTTAGGCAACAAATGGGTTCTCAGATTGAATTTTTCATTTTAATTCTTTTTAGAAACCTGAACTGATGAATAGGTGTCTACAGGCAACTGTTACAGCTCTTCTTCCCAGATGTTTCCCCAGACTTGCAGACATCAAGACTAATTCATTCCCTATGAACAGCTCCACAGAAGAAGGCATGTATTTTTATTTGAAAAAAAAAAAGAAATATATTTTAGAAGGATACAATATGACTGTGAAAGTTTACATAACACAAGGAGGGGACTAGTAGTTGCCTTATAAATTTCCTAAGCTTTGTTGCTTTCTCCTTCTGTGTAGAGTCAAGGAATATTAGCGGCAGGTAAGTAACTCAGCAGAACTTACACAAAGGACCCACTTAGATTTTCCAAGCCTGGTATGCAGGAGATTATTACTTAATTAGTATAGCTCATACCTTTGGAAGATCATTTCAGAAAGACTACATTTTACCAGAATTGGTAAATCAATCTATTCTGTTTTAGGAGAAAGGTTAGAAATGTTAGAAATATCAGGCTGGGAATTTCATGTATTTGGGGTTTCATATTCACTGTTATGAAATTCTGAAACTGTCTGATCCCAGATAGCTCTAATTTTGCCTGCTGTAACTGGAAATTTTGTCTTTTCAGTTTCCCTAAATAATAAACTCGCAAGTCTACAACCCTAATAAAAATTATTATTATGTACATGTCCTTAGCTTTGCATTTCCTTTAGGTTACAATGTCCATTTAAGGTATCTTAGAGAGCAATTAAAGTCATTTTCTTCATGTGCTTACAATGTTTTATAATTCCTATCTAGAGAAGAGCGAACAAAATCAAGCTTTCATCATAAAAACATGTTAAGAAAACAGCTGGATACCTGTTTTTCTATCCACAAGGCATTACTCCTGATCTGTAGTCATCTAATGATACAGGATTCATTCTGAACATATGACAGGAAGTGCTTACTTTTGATTTCTTCTTTAGAATAGATCATATGTGCATCTTTTACAGCTTTATTACTTCCCCGAAGTTTATGACTCATGGCATCACTATTTCTTACAAATGTTCCAACCTCTGTAATCTGATTCTTCTAGACCTGCTAAACACTCATCCAGATTTTCTAGCTCTTGTCTAAGAATTTCTACCAGATGAAAACTACTTTGTATCTCCCTGCATTTTATGTAAGCAAAATACAGGAAATATAACCATCTTTCATGTATTAATTGATAGATATTTTGTCTGTAGATTGAAAGATGTACTCATACATACAAGTCAGGTAAAAAAAAAAAGGGAAAATTTTTTCCTGAAGGAAATAATAAAGATCAGCTGAAAGTAAAAGAAAGTAAACTATTTGTCACCAAACCAGTAATAGCAGGATGCACTTAGATGCCCTTTTTATGCAGCTATGTTTGCATACAGAGTGCCTCACACACATTTTTTTTGGTTGTTGATCAAGATTGTATACCTGTTTGAAGTCAGGATCTTCATGGTTGCACGTTTTCATGTTGCATCTTTCCATGGAAGGACAATCTGGCTCTGAACAGGATGCTTTTAAGACCTATGTTTACAACCACCAAGATTTGTTAAATTTATAATTTAGTTTGGTAATTTTTTTCATATTTTGATTTTTTAGCTCATCAAATGTGGCATTAATTCTAAAGAAAACTATCTTTTTTATAAAGTTCATTAATTATCATAGTCAAATTATCCAAGATGAATAAGTTGGTAAGTTTCTGAAATATTTCCATGAATATATTCCTCTTTTAACATTTGCAACACAAAATGAATTGGGTTGAAAGCCAATACTGAAGGTAGACCTTCAGAATGTTTAATGCTCAGATTCTGTTTTGCAACACAGCACAGACTGAACCATGTTGTATAAGGATACCAAAATCTTATCACAGATAAAAAACCTTGTTGACTTCCATATCAGAATTCCTGTTGAAATTAGGAAAATTATTTCTATTCTGGTGGAAAAAGAAGGTCCATGATCTTTCCAAGGTTTTTACACCATCTTCCCTCATTTTCAGATAAGAACTGCTTTCAGTGAGGTCAAGAAACGTAATCTGTTATGACCTCGAACTTTAAAAGAAGTCATTTGTAAGTTAAATCCATTAGGGGTCAGAACTCAATTATTTTCTTGATTTGGTGGAACATGCCTCAAACAATTAATTTATGAAAAGGCAACCCCTAAACAGAAAAAAAATCCTTTCACAATAATCGCTCTTTCAAGGACAGAAAGGAAATAGTATATAAATATAATTTTATATACCTTACAGCATACATTTCCCCAAATAATTTCAGGAAATAGATTTTATAGAAAGTCATCTATGAGTTAAAAAAACAAATGAAAAACATCCAAGACTTTCAAAGGAAGTACTTAATGATTTACACTATCATGCATGACCAGCATTAGATGAAGGGTCATTCTTTATCTCAACACAACCTGTGTAAACAGAGCTTCTTGGATCTTTGCCCTGTTTTAGGGGGTAGATTGCAACATAGCATTCTTTCTCATAGCATTTCTTCCAACACAGAAAGATTTTGGTAATGGTTATAACCCCTCAATAGGGAAGACTATCCTTGCCTTCTCTTCCAACCATAAACAAACCTTCACAAGACTGGAGAAAATGAGAATGCTCAGACAACAGGTGGTTTAAAACAGGATATTCTGTTTCAGCTCAGTATTTCCTTTTCATCACATTCCTCATCTTGCAGCATGGGTTGATTAGGAGAAAATAATTTCCTTTTTAAACTCTTCTCTTTCCAAGGCAAGATGCCTGATTTCTCCTCCCCTCTTATTTCCTGCGTGTTTTCTGGTTAAGAAGTCCCCTCTTCTTCCATGGAGACTGGACCCTAACAACCCTGACTGTTTCCTAACCCAAAGATTTTCTTGGAGTTTTTCCCCAGAAAGAATAACGGGAGGTACTTGGAAGTTGTGAAATGTGGAATGTGGTAAGTAAAGTGAATTTGAAAAAGTCTGTGGGGGAAATTGTCCTGTAATAAGAAAGAGCACTCACTAGTTATAGAGGAAATTAACGACTTCTTACCTTCAGAGAGAGGCGCTTCTTACCCTTGCACAGTAGGACAAATTCATTAAGCTTTGATCTCTGAGTGAGGCTCACCAAATTTTTAGAATCTGTTTTACACAGAGAAGAATATTTTAATAATAGGAGTATCACTTTGTAAAATGAAGCACAGTTGAATATACTTTACAAAGAGAAAACATTCAGGTTTACTTTACACTGATAGGCATAGGCACAGAAATAAATATAATCATTCTTGATACCACTCTCCTGTGTAAAATATTTAAAGCCTATCATTTTATGAGGCTTTAAATTTGCCATATATACACTTTATTTCTCTACATTTATAGTTAATGTATGGAATATCAGTTATACATTAATAAATATAAAATGAACTACAAAGACACATATAACAGTAGTTAACACATACATATAATACACATGTGGGTAGAGCCCTTCCCAAATCTTTGTTCGCGAAGCCTAGCCACGGTTATGGGATATACATGACTACATATATGTTGTTATGGAAAACGTAGGATTTTTTTCCCCCTTTTACTTTCTTCATGCTTTCTAGATCAAAATCCTTCTACTATTGTGGGCGCATTGCATTAACTCTTCTTGAGATAATACTGGTTTTTCTCCTGCAGGAAGTAAGACTATATCAATAATATGTTTCTCAGCTTGATAAACTGACAATATTTGTTACCTTCTGGTATTGCAAGGCCTCAGCAAAAAACAAATAAATTAAGTACTCTTTGCCAACATAAAAGCATTACCTAATACAACCTGTTGCAAACCCATTATATCAATGACTATCCAGTGATGCTATATCTATCTGACTGACTTGCAAATTTACTTCAAATAATACCACTTGTGCTTTTAAAACTATCTCAGGCGTACCATTTGAGATAAAAAATACAAAAGACAGTGGCAGTTGATCTATATGTTCCTCACTGCAGCAACTGAACACAAATTTTACAGAGGTTAGGAAATTATGCATTAATAGTTGCAGTTAAGAAGACTTTTTTTTTCATATTATCAAGGGTATTTTTTAGTCTCCATATTAGCAGAACATATTCATCCCACCTGACTCATTTTAGCTTCTCTAATCTTGGCCGTGATTTTAGCTGCCCCAACTTTCCCCACCTATATTGCTTTTGTGTTAGTCTTCTGAAGGAATTTTGTCTGAGGCAGGTACAGCATGAAGATATCATAAAAATCCATGTTAAAAATTGAGATTAATTCTCCAGCCTAACCTGAGTTCATTTTAATCTGCTTACATGTGTATTCAGGCAAATATAGTAGAACATAGGTCTACAATTCTGTCATTTTTGTTGCTTTTTGTGACATCAGTTTAGATTTTAATTGCAGTTACAGCTGCAATTTCAGCCATAATGTGTAAGAAACACATTAGAAGGCAAGAGAGAGTTCTTATGCAAGTCAAGAGTGTTCTGACTTGGAGGTAAGAGTGACAACAAAAGGGGTATGCTGGAGTCCATCCAGTTGACCAGGGACATAAGACAACATGAGTTACATCCTAACTATCCTTGGCTTTCCTCATCTACAGAGTTTATTTTGACTTGCTTTATACATTGTTTAGACTGAATAAATCCAAAGAAGTCCAATTTTCTCTATCACCTCCGAAAGATGTGACAAGCAGTCTACTAGCAGCCAGCAAATGGCAAGGAAAGTAAGAAACCTTTCCATGATTTATAAGCGTACTTCCACTTTCTGATGGCCTTTGAATTAATTACCCAGTCTTTCTGGTTACTAAAACCTTACCAGAGTTTAAGGGGCAATTTTATAATCCATGCAAAGAAAATGCCTTGAAATTAATGAAATCCAGTAACTTCCTGCTTGGAATGTCCCTAAAATGCAAAGTATTGGAAATTGGGAGGATATCAGTATTTTATACTGTTCCACAGAAATCTTCATTTGGCCTTTGTTCAAGGAGCAGAACTGGACCAGATGGTTATTTGTTCTCATTGATTACAGCAGCCTTTGGTAGCTGGAATTGGAATGCATTTTTCATCCACTGTAATACCTGGAACCAATATATCTAATTTTCCCAATTGTTTCTTAGGCACACAATACGAAAGTTGCAAAAGTGTGCCTCCTCTTCCTCGTATCCATTTCTTTTTGTTTTTTCTCTCCTGCTACAACAAGGTTTTTGCTAGCTAAGACCCATATGCCAGCAATAGAGCATTTGCACTTTTCTATTAAAAAATTGGATTTTCTAGCTTAAATACAATATATTCTCTTATATACATTTGTGTTCAGTCCAAGCCACTAGTCCTAATTTGCTAAAGCAAATTTTGTGCATTTGAAGATTTCTTCTCATGGAACACAGAAAGGCTATTTCATTTTTAGAATCCTCCAATAACCTGATCTAAGTGAAAAATCTGGGACAATATGTTACTTTTAATGTCTATGTATAAAACATTACTAACTTCTTTTCCTACTCTCAAACATATCTTCAAATTTAGACCCTAGCAAACAGAATGATACCCTTTATTTCACAGGAAATTTACCAGTAATTTCTGATTCATTCCTCGTAAACACGCTCAACCAGGCAATGTCTAAAATAGAAAATATTTAACAAATATGTGGAATTAGAGACATACGTTCTTGACATTTAAAAACGTTACAAACAATTTAAAGAATTGTTTTAAAACATAATCTGAGAAAGAGCATGTAACAGCAATAAGCATCAGATTTCTTCTCTTCTGAATCTCTGAATTCATTTAACCCTGGAAGGCTGTACAGTTAGACTGTTAACAGGTACCCCAAAGTCTGAACTCTGAAACTAATAATTGATTGATTAATTATGTTGTGTAAAAGCGAATGCACCTGAGAAACTAGAGAGGGGTAATCAGATGTAAGGTCTAAAATCCTATTAGAGGGGAGCTGGAAAGTGTTTTGGCAGCAGAAGTGAGTACCCTAATAAGAAATGTACAAGACTGGAAGGTAACAAATAGTGATAGCAGGTGGTTTAAGGCTTTTCTAACACTGTCCTGAATCACCCAGACAGTCAGCTGGGAAAGGCATCACTCACTTTAGGTCAAAGTCGCAAACATCAAATGGTTCCTAATATTATATTGTCTTAACTGTGTCATCATGAATATATGTTTGTGGTGCTTGTGTGTTTGTATACACAATAATATTACATAGCATTTTCTTTCTGTCTGTTTGTTTTTCTTCTAGAAATATCTTATACATTAGGACTGTTAGGTGATTTATCTATTCACAAACTGCTTCCATTGTGTACCTATACAGGTTTTGGTTCTGTTCATAAATTAACAATACTGATTGTATGAGTTACCTCAAAATCCTATTATGTTATCAAGAAGAAACTTAAAAAGACATAAATCACACTAAATACCTTATCAGTGTAGCTCTCATTATTTACAATTTAATAGAATAAAAATCACGTAAATTAAATTTATAAATATATTAAGTGAGTGTTACATTTCTTTATCTGAAGCATATGTAATGAACTCATTCTGTAAAAGCTGGAGGTTTGTAAGAAATAGTTTCAATAATTTGATAGCTAAATTATAGATTTCAACTTTTTTCTGTATTTTGGTTAGAAATATGGTTTATTGGGTTTTTTCGCCCCTGCTTTCACATCTCTGGAAAGTGTATCACTCAAATAATTGCATTTGATATTATTTGACTTTACCAAAAGAACACCCTCTAACAGGCACTTTCATGATGTTAGTTATGATAACATGTTTAGTGTCAAATTGAGAAGCCCCATTTGAGACAAAAGAGTTGTTTGAGACAAAATAACCCCACAAAATCCAAAATATGCTCTGTTTTTCTCCATTTTGCCCTTGTCTCTGAGGATTATCTTTACATTCTCTCTCTTTAGAGCTAAATCTCTAGTCTTCCCACTAAGTCAAGTTAGCATGAACAATATAATCTTCTTATCATTTAAGTATATTACATACCTACTTTAAACCAGGATAAAAGTTTTCTTGTATCACTATCAATATTCCTAAAGATGCAGTATAATGTTATGTCTACAAAAAACATAGAATTATAGAATCATCTAGGTTGAAAAAGACCTATATGATCACCAAATGCAAATACTGATCTGACACTGCCAAGTCCACCATGTTCCTCATCACCGTATCTACACACCTAAATCCCTCCAGGGGTGGTGACAATCATTCCTTGATCAGCCTTTCCCAAAGCTTGGCAGCACATTGACTGGAGAAAATTTTCTGGCACAGCTTGAGGCCATTTCCTCTAATCCTGTCTCTTACTATCCGGGAGAAGAGGCTGACCCACACCTCACCACAGCCTCCTCTCTCGTAGTTGTAGAAAGCGATAAGGTTTCCCCTGAGACTCCTTTTCTCCAGGCTAAACAACCTCAGCTCCCTCAGTCACTCCTCACAGGACCTGTGCTCCAGACCCTTCACCAGCTCTGTTGCCCCTCTCTGGACACACTGCAGCACCTCAATGTCTTTCTTGACATTGGGCACAGTGAGGTGCCCAGAGCTGGACACAGTACACATAACAGCACATTTGAAAACGTCCTGAGTACTACACATACAGTTGGTGAGTTTTGGTATATAAAGCACACTACCTTCATGGGATTGTGAATCCTTGATTGATATTTCATGATGGCCATCTTCATCTATGTCAAAATGCACTGTTTTTGAATCTTCAGTCAGTATATAACATTTCACTGTTTGTCGCAGACTAAACACTAAGCAAAAATGAATTGTAATTAATTTTGCTAGCAACAGAGAAATGGTAAAATTCCATAATAAAAGATCAAGTGTATTTTTCTAGCAATCATTACTTGATAATCTATGCATATTTGAACTGTGGGCAGAATAGCCATATATATTAGAAGTCCTAGGGTGGGCTTAAGCAGCTGGTTTGGGGGATTGATGGTGGTGTGAAGAAAGAAAATAAATATTTCTTCGTTTAGAAGGCTATCTCAGTGAAGAAGAAAAGAAATATGCCAAACTTTCTGGAGAGTTAACTTGTGTGAAACTTGAGCTTGAAAAAACAGCTTCCCACCCAAGAGTCTGAGGGATAGTGTAAGAAGGAGGGACTGTGGACAACCTGCACATAGCTGCCTTCAAGAATACTAATGGGGAGAGTATGAATTTAAAAATGAGAACCAACATTACCAGTTGGCTGGTGAATGAGTAGACTTACAGTAGGGAATAGAGCCCAGTGGGAAGTCGGAGCCAGAGCAAGGTTTTGCATAGAAGCCTTTAAATGGAGAGACATGAGAAAAACAAAGTTATAAGATTTCATTCTGAAGAAAAAAAGAGGTAAAACAGAGAATGGTTCTCTGCAGCATACTGTTTCTGAACTAGTTTCCTTTATTTCATAGGTAAGTACTTCCCTGTTTCCCAATCTTGCACTTTGAAAATTGGATCTGTGTGCAAACAAGAGTTTTAGGTTAGAGTGCATATGGCTACCTAAAATAGCAGCATTTATTTTGGGAACCAGACATCTCTCACTGAAAAAAATGCAGGTATTTTTGGCTAAAAGCTGCCAGGAGGGAAATTGTTCCCTATTGTTACTGAACACAACTGTACTCTTCTGGATGTCAGAAGGATGTAGTCCAGACACTTGGGTGTCAGACACCTACAGAAAAAACCATAGGGCGCAATTTTGATTCTGTTTAGTTGAACATTGTTTACTGGAAGAGATTTGCTACGCTGAAATCCAGTTAAGACATTTCTGAGATCACACAGACCTCTAGGGTATGCTGCAAGATAAAAAGTCCTTTCTTTGCCAGAACAATTAGGCAAGCAAAACAACAGGATACACAGAATGCATCAGTAGTGGCATAATGTTTTAGGAATGCATGGCTTCACCAAAAACTTTGTTACTTATTTTATATTGAGGTACCTCCTCTGAAACATCTGTATTTAAGCAGATATTTTGAAAAAATACTGTTGTTTCAAAGAAGCTTTCTTCCTACCCTGTTTACACTAAGCAGAAACTCTGCACACACAATAAAAGGATGACGCACATTCTGAAAGCCCAAACCACACTCTCCAGAAGTGGCAGGTCTGACACATTCCGTGTTGGACCTTTAGCACGTGCATAGCTGGTTTACACCTGGGCAAAGGCTTTCTCTTCAAAAACAACTGGCTATCAGGTTTCCAGAAAAAAACAGGTTGTTTTACAAACCAACAGGACAACAACTACAATAATCAATACAGCAAACCTTTTAAAAATTATTATATTGTGGTAGCTATAGTGTAGGAATTCTGTATCTAACTAGAATCATAAGAACTAGTGCAGTGCCCAAACCAAAATGGTTGGCAAGCCTGCTTATGGCATGCACTCTTTTCTGGGGAGGTACAGATGCACTTTAGGAATTACTTATCTGAATTCGGTGGTGTGAAAAATCTAATGCTGATATTTTAAGGAGTATTTATCTTCTGGTCATTTTAAAGGCAGCTTTTGGGTTTCAGTTCCACAAGTATTTTTATTTTTTGGTGGCACTATAGATAAATCGTTCAAGATACTTAATTTTGTTGAATTCTGCCTTGGATTGGAATAATCTGTCCAAGATTACCAAGATATCTGTCACTCACGTAAGAGTTACCTGAATTTCCACGAAGTGTTTTCCTTTTCCTAAGCATAGGTTGTTTCTTAACAGACTGCCTTCGATGGCGAGACACTTCATATGGCTTCTTATGACCTGAGCGGAGCAGCATTCTGGGAGCATCTGAGAAATACCGATAACCTCAGCGGACTTTCTTTTCCAGTCCTAAAGGAGGAGTTAAGATTTGTCACAAGACTTCATGTTTCTGTTGAGCAACAAGTTTGCAAACATAAGTTTGATAAATGACACTAAAAGGAAACAGATAAACTCAATAAATGTTTGAGTGCTTGCATGACCCAAGCACGTACCTAGCAAGGCAAAAATGGCGTGTTTCCAGTAATGGTAAATAACAGTAATGAAGTTAATTATCTACACTTCCACTAAGATGCAGGATATCATGGATAACAGAGTTTTGTTGAAGTAATATATTTTGAAAGAGTTCCCCTTAGATAAGACATAAGCAGTTTATGTGACTTCAATTTCTTTATGCTTGCCAGTCGTAGGAAGCTAGCTACACTTTGCTAGCTGGATTGAAAAAAGCACATTCATTTCATCTTTCAGGATACAGTCCAAGATAATTTTCAAAGTATTAATAAGTCATTGAAAATGATGGTAACTTCAACACAGCATAATCTGATTCTTAGGAAAGACATGCAGCTCTGTTGCAATCTTAAACTGAAGTTCAGGAAATTTTGCCTCAGGAATGAGGACTAGAATTTGAAAATTTGAGGAGTATACTACAATTATTAAGGAATATCATTTAGTTTAGATATCCAAAGGAGAGATCAATGTCTAAGAATGGGAACTACACTGATAAAGGAACCTCGTAGGCAACTAAGATATTCTTTTGTTGCAAGTTAAATCACTGCATTTCAGAAAACCTAAGGATCTCACTTTGGCTTGAAGAAAGGGGAACTGAAATTCTGAAGTCTACACACTTTCCTGAAATCAACTGTTTATGACTACTGTTTATGGCAAGTGCAGACCAAAGAAAATAACTGTCTTCAATTCTGTCTAGTATCCTGGTGAATGAACCAAGTGAGGATGGGTACAATTCTTAGCGCTGTGCAGCTTTGCACAGAATAACTAAGAATCTGTTAGACCAGAGAGATCATGGCTCTGACAGAAGTGTAATGCCTTGTGAATTCACCCAGAGAAGGTGAGAGCAGTTCTGTTTTCTGATTTGGTTTAGTTTCCTGATGCAAAGTTTCACATTAAATATTTACGTGAAATAGTAGAAACGAAAGACTTCTGTCCTTGGTAATTCTCTTGTTACCAAATACAAACGGTAACTAAGTCCCTTTTTCACTCTGACACTTTAGTTATAACAACATTCAGTAAAGTCACTGAAAAGTGAAACATTCATTATAAGGAATTAATTTGCTCTTCCTAGTAAAGATGTCTCATTTTTCAAATGTCTGACTACTTGCAGCCAGAGGTAGAAATAAAAGGCCGAGTCTTCCTTACCTAGCTAAAATTGCTCTATCACTGAACATTCAAAACAAAAGAAAATACTCTTTGTGGTTTTTCAGTAAGTCCTGGAACCTGGTCTCTGGAAACATATACTTGAATAGGGCTCTGCGGTGTAAGTGGGCACTAATACTAGATTGTGGATCTTGAGAGATATTATTGTGCTAGGTGTTCCGTGTTAACAAAGCATTAAGACTTTGCTAGATCTATGAGGCTCAAACCCAGACACTTAATCCCTTACTTAAGATTATGAAAACATAAGTGTAATTCTAATTTGGCTGCTCTTGATCAGAAGTTCTGAAGATCCCATTTCTGATTTTTATCTACATTCATAGTCTTGAGGCTGTGTTATTTACACTTGCCACTGTAAGAAAAGAAGGAGAATGATCACAAGCCAAGACACTGAAGAATTCCTGAAGAGGGCAGAACAGTTCAAAGACATTTTCAGAAGTGTATTTAGGAAGTGGATAAATTCTTAGGAAACTTTCTGTGATGAATGATGGACGGTAACCTTGAAGTTCTAAAGGACTGTTCTAAAGTTTAATTACTTTGGCTTGTTTAAACAAGTAGAAGATGGAAAACTCTACATTAGCACTTCACCTCTGTTAGCTCTACAAAACAATTAGATCTCTACAATAAATAACAGAAACTTCCACAGGTTGAATTGCCTCACATGTCCCTGAAGACTAAATGACACATAAATATTCTTATTTCAATAAGCCTTTCCTCTCATGAAATGTTCTTCCATAGATGTTACCTAAACCCACTTTTTTCATTTAGTCATAGTTTTTAATGCTGTGTATATCTCCCTATGTCAATTTCTTTATTTTAATGTCTTTAATGCCTATTTCTTTATTTTAATGTCTTTCATGCCTATTTCTTCATTTTTTTTCTTTCTTCTGTAAGGTATATACTGCTTGAAGAGGTCTAGGAAGATCTGGATACTGTTCTTGGCTGCAGACATGTCTGTCTACCATTATTTTGGAAATTTGGATCTGTTTTTTTTCATTTTGCATCTAAGTACAAGGGAGTTAAAACTCTCTAAATTGCTGAAACTAGATATAAGTGAGTACATTTGTGGCTAATGACAACAAGATCATTCTAAAAGCAGAGGGAATCTTAATTTTTTTCCTACTACACAGACCATATAAATTCATTTATATGAAAGCAGCAAAGAAAATCTGTTATATAGCCTCTCTTACCCCCTTAGTGTTCTTAATCACCATTCTCTCTTTCACTTAACCCCAAGACACATCTGATCATAAAATTAAATCAAATTCAGTACATGAAAACAACATTTAAAATTTTGGAGTACATTCACACAGTGGTGTCTTCCAAATACTATTTCATGCTGTATTGGTATATTCATAACAAGATATGTCTAAGAACATCAAAAGATCAGAACTGTTTTTCTTGAGGGTATTGGGTTGCAGTTGTTAGTCCTGCTAGCAAAGATCATAAGTAATGCCTCCAGGTTTGTTCCAATTTATTGGGATTGAAAAGAACTTTTGGCATCCTACAGCTAATAAATAATGAGGTTATAGTCTCTTTCAAATCAGACATTGCAAAATCTATAAACTAAATACAGGAATATCCAAAAACAGATATAAACTAGATGAAGAAAGAGATTTCAGAAGAAAATTTTAAAGTCAACTGAAAAAAAAAATCACTATTTCATCACTAAACAAACAGTCTGATAATATAATCTTAAATTGAAGCCTGTTTAATCCTGCTGTAATCTTTCATTCTTGCTTACCTTATATTGCCTGTTATTTTCTCTGCTGGGATACTTCTACTCAACAGAATGCTAGAAGCAGCTCTGTTACAGCGAATTTATTGCCTGAACACAGGGCAGGAAGCCAAACCTCCGAATAAAAGAAAAGTCTGACGTGGACCTAATCTTCTAGATCTCCATATACTCTCATTTATATCAACATTCTAATGGCTCTAACTGCTCCTGGAATTCCAGGAGTGTTGGAAACAGTAAGAACAAACTTTTAAATGTCTGTTTCTTTAACGTACCACAGAAGCTTTCCAGCCTGGAACTGCATGCAAATTTTTAGCCAGGAGTTCTGAGCAATGCGTGAGTATACTCATAAATTATATTCTCACATTTTATGAGAACAACTAATGTTGTTCTTGCTATTTGTAGAGGTTGCTATTCTTTCAAGGTTGGTTCACATGCAGATAACGGGTTTATAGTAATATAGACACATTAAAAGTAGGACTGTATTCTCTGTTGCAGGGAGCTCAAGACCAGCTAACTGCTTAAACATTTACACAACTATCAAATGGGCTTTGCAGGCACTGCATCAATGGCAATACTTGGACTACTTGTGACATGAGTGAACTTGTCACAGCAGATGTGCTACATTTTTTTGCCCATGAAGCCCAGATAGTAACTAGGTCTTTCATTATCAAACTTAGTATGTTCAATTGGCTTTATCTATCTACGTATATACGTTCCTAACCATTTGCTCACTTATTGGTGAGTCCTCTCTATTCATATTAACTCTTTTTTTTTAAATAGTGAGCCTTGCATTTCTAAAGAAGTGAAACACACTTTTATTTACCCCACTGAAATAGTGGAATTTCTCTGAAAACAATGATAGTAACTTTTTTTTTTTACCTACAGAGTTTTCTTAAAATCAAGGAGCTACTGCTTTTATCTGTAATTTCTACTCTATAACAAGAAAGTTCTATATTTCTCCTGTGTTTGATTTAAGAAAAGTCTTTTTTAGATCATTAAGCCCTGGTAGGTGGTATAATGCTGTGTTTTACATTTAGGGTGAGAATAGTGTTGATAACACAATAGTGTCTAGTTGTTGCTAAGTCGTGTGAAGTGCTAAGCACTAAGACAAGGACTTTTCTCCTCCTCACACCACACCACCAGTGAGAAGGCTGGGGGGCACAAGAAGCTGGGAGGAGATACTGCTGGGACAGATGACCTTGGCTGACCAAAGGGATATTCCATACTATATGGTGCAGAGCTCAGTAACATAAACTAGGGGAAAAGATGGCTGGGGGCCACTGCTTGGGAACTGGTTGGACATCAGTTAGCAGGTGGTTAGCAGCTGCTTAGCAGCTGCATTGTGTATAATTTGTTTTGTATATTCTAATTATTTTATAACAGTTATTTTTATTTTCCCTTCTTTTTCTGACCTTTTAAACTATCTTTATCTCAACAGGTTAATTTTACTTTTTTTGCCCCAAATTCTCTTCCCCATCCTGGGGTACCGATGGGGCAATGAGCAAGTGGCTTGTGTGGTGTTTAGCTGCCTGCTGGTTTAATCCTCAACAGTCCCTTTTGGCATCCAACCCATAAGGGTGGGAAGAGTTGAGATAATGACAGATGTCATGAGAGCATGTTAAAACTATTTTTTTTATAAGCAATTCATAGTATTGGTTTAATAGTCACTGCTCACAACACTGATTTATTTGATCTCAGTGTCATTTTGTGTGTTCTCAGAGTTGCATTATGTAACATCTTACTTGCTGTGTATGTTCCCTGTTGTGCTATTTATCACCTCGGGGTTAAGGTTATAGTGTTGTTGTACTTTGTAACACAGGTTTATGATATGATGAAATTCCTGTTGTCAGGTTTGCGGCGTGCATGCACCCAGCATTGCCACCATGTTTGCATGGCAGGAGCCACCTTGGAAATGGCCTGTAATTGCACCATTCACCTCCTCCCCTCGGAGAGCCTATCCATGGGGGAGACGCCCTCCTCCATCCTCCCCTTCTCCTTCAGGGGAGTTACAACAGCTCTTGGGAAGTCTCAATATCCTCAGCGTGTTCAAACCAGCATGTTTGTATTGCTGTGATGCATGATTGTGTTTCAGGTCTTGTGTAAGGCTTACACAATTATGTAAGAACATCACCCAGAGATCTGCCCCAAGGCTGGATAGTTATGAATGACAGGGTGTGTGGGATGGTGTGGCCAAGTGCCTAGGACAGTGGGCACCTCCAGCATTCTGGAACTTCACCTCTGAATAAGTGCAGAATGCAGAAAATCTGGAAAAGGTGAGCTGTCACCCTGGTAATTCCAGAGAGACACAGATGACTGCAGTGCGCTGGGGCCTGGCCCAGGCTGACCAAGCCCTGTACACTAGTGCTCAGGTGGTGGGGAGGGAAGGTCTCCAGGCCTGACAACAGAGCTGAACCAGAGAACTAACCTGTGCCAGTATCAGCTACCCCTGTACACAAGAAGAAATACTGGAAGAAGAGGAGGAGGAAGATAGGTGACCACTGCTTGAGGACAAGTCAGAACTCTAAAATGGGGAAGAACCACTCAGTGATTCCTATCACTGAGTGAGGTGCTGGATAGGTGAAAGGATTGCACCTGTCAGCCAGTTGAGCACATTTTCACCTGGCTACTCCAACGCTGGGATGACAGGGCCAGTAACCTGGAATTAATGCAGAGGGAAGCCAAGCAGCTGGGTTCATTTTCTAGGGAAAGAGGCATTGATGAAGTGATTGGAAAATGGGCCCTCAGCCTCTGAAGACTGCTCTTGTCAGACATGAACGAAAGTTATCCCTTCAAGGAAGATGTTATATATCATACAGGCAAGAATACCACCATGGAGAAAAGTATCTGGTACCCGAGGGAATTAGCCATGCCAGAAATTCAGTACAAGGTAGCAAAGTGGTTTTACTGACAATGTGTGCCAGCTTACGGAACCTCTGATGGAATAGAAACTCCTCCCTCTACATCACAAAAAACATTGAAATTATGAGGCATTTAAGTGGAGTATGAAAACTAATAGCAATTTTACTAAAAACAGAGAACAAAACAGGATAAAACAAGGATCAAGCAACAACAGAGAACACGTCACCCGAAATCACTCTTTCACTTTCGCGCCACCAAGGTGGCAACGCAGCCTCAATTCAGTCCTGTGGTTCTGCTGTAGCCAGGGTAGAGTCGTGGCTATGTGAGCGGCAACAATGGTGGTGGCAGCAGCCACACGGGAGTGGCAGCTGTGGGCAGAGACACTGTGAGTCTGGCAGGTGCCACATGGCACTGAGGTGGCAGTGGGGTGGCTCCAGGGGAAGCAGTCCCACGGACCAAAGAGGACCAGGTTCTGTCGTGTTAGCAGCTTTATTCTGTTAAGTTCTCACAGTATATTTCCCAGCAGGAGCCCTCTTCCTTCCCTGCACCCTGGGTGGAAAGGGGCTATCCCCCTGTGCTTCTCCAGAACCATGTGATGGTATGGAGAAATTTAGCTAAACCATAACACGGTGGCACCATCAATATTGCCAATACATTTTTCTCCGTTCTTTCAGTGGCAGAGTGCAGGCTACAGTTTTGCCACAGTTGCCTCCACTACCTGGAGTGGCATCCAGAAAACCTGGAAGTGAATGCCTCAGAGGTGGAAACACAGGCTTACCATCTGCCATGGACTGATCCAGACTGCACTGGAACAGGGAGAAGCTCTGGAACATGTGCAATTCATTGACAATACCATGAGTACAGCAGAAGTTGGTTTTGATAAGGGGAAGAAAATAGCCCAAATTCTTCTGAAATATGGTTTTGCCATAAAACAAAGTAAGGTCATGGGACCTGCACAGGAGATCCAGTTTTTAGGAAAAAAATAGCAAAAAGACATTATCATAACTCAATGGATGTAATTAACAAGATAACAGCAATGCCTCCACATTAGAAACAAACACAAGGTTTGTAGGTTTTGTGGACTTCGGGCAAATGCACATTTCAAATTACAGTCTGATTGTCAGCCCAGAAGCAGAACAGTTTCAAATGGGGCCCTGAGAAAAAACAAGCCTTTGAATAAGTCAAACCGTAAACAGTTCATGCAGTAGCCCTCGGGCCGGTTGGGCCAGAGCAAGACATAAAAAATGTGCTCTATAATGCAGCTGGGGAGAATAGCCCTACCTAGAGCCTCTGGCAGAAAGCACTAGGGGAGACTTGAGGTATACCCTTAAGCTTTTGGAGTTGGGGATCCAGAGGATCAGAGACCTGCTATACTCCAACTGAAAAAGAAATAATTGGCAGCATGTGAAGGCATTCAAGCTACTTCAGAAGCGATTGATACTGAAGCACAGCTCCTTCTGGCACCCACAACTTCCTGTGTTGGGCTGGAAGTTCAAAGGGAGGATCCCCTTTACACAATTGATGCTATGTGGAGTAAGTGGGTTGTACTGATCACACAATGAGTTTGAACAGCAGACACGAGTTATCCAGGAATTCTGGAAGTAAATATGGACTGGTCGGACAGCAAAGATTTCAGGGTATAGCCAGGAGAGAAAGAGTCAGGTTCTGAAAAGGTTTCACTGTACAATGAACTGCCATAAAATGAAAAGCAATATGCCCTGCTCACTAATGGGTCATATTGTAGGAAAACAACAAAGATGGAACACTGCTGTTTGGAGTCCCACAAGACAAGAAACTGCTGAAGGACACGAGGTGAAAAACACTGCTGAAGGTGAATCAAGTCAGTTTATAGAGGATAAAACTATCCATCTGTCTTTAGACATTGCTGAATGGGACAAATGGCCAGTACTTTACCTCTATACTGATTCATGGATGGTGGCAAATGCTCTTTGGAAGTGGCAATGCAAACAGACCAACCAACTGGCAGCACAGAGGTAAACTCACCAGGGATGCTGAATTATGGTGAGGTATTGCTTCTCAGGTAGAGAACCTGGTTGTAAAAGTGTGTCATGTAGATGCTCACATATCCAGAAGTCAGGCCACTGAAGAACATTCGAACAACCACCAGGGAGATCAGGCTGCTAGGACTGAAGTGTCTCAGGTGGATTTGGACTGGCAACATAAGGCTGACTTATTTCTGGCTTGCTGGGCCCATGGCACCTCGGGCCATCAAGGAAGAGATGCAACACACAGATTGGCTTGTGATCGAGGGTTGGACTTACCAGAGACATAATCTCCCAGGTTATCCATGGATATGAAACATGCTGCAATCAAGCAGGCCAAGCGGGTAAAGCCTCTGTGGTATGGAGAACCTTGGCTGAAATATAAACATGGGCAAAGGCAAATCCATTCATTGGGTAGCTTTCACTCAAGGATCTGGGTGCATTTGATTGGTAATGTGGAAGGAAGGGGAACTCTGATGCGCATCTCAAAAGGATTTGATTCTGGCTGAGAATAGCCAGTGATCAGCACCATGCGATGTTAACTGCTGTATAATATTGTATGCCATCACTACTAGGGTTGCTATATGCCATATCAACGGTATTGCAGTAAAAATTGCCCGGCTTAATGAAAAATGAGTCTTGAAGAAACTGGGCAAAGTGCAGCAATGATAGAACAGTGGTGATGGAACCAGAACTGGCTTCAACATGCAACAATCCAACACCACATACCATCTCTCTGGCCTTAAAAGTCTACTATGAAAAATGAAGCCCAAAGTCATGGACCAAATTGGCTCAATGAACATTTTAGAGGGATGATACAGGAATAATATCTGTGTGTATGTACCAAAAGATGAGAAAGAATGCATTGGAAAGAGCATTACTTAAATGCTATAGAATATTGTTCTGGTTGGATACTGTTCTGTGTTTCGTTTGAGACAATTTTTGTCCTAGTAGCTGGTATAGTGTGTATAGCTGTGTTATGGATTTAGGATAAGAACAATGTTGATAACACCCTGATGTTTTAGTTAGTGCTGAGCAGGGTTTACATCAAGCCAAGGACTCTTCAGATTCTCATGCTGCCACACTATCAAGGAGCCTGAGGCACAAAAAGCTGGGAGAAGACACAGCTGGGACAGCTGATGCCAGCTATCTCAAGGATATTTCATATCATATGGCATCATGCTCAGTATATAAATTAAGGGAAATGCTGGCAGGGGGCTGCTGCTTGGGAACTGGCTGAGCATCAGTTGGTGTGGGTGGTGAGCAATTGCACTGTGCATAATTTGTTTCATATATTCTATTCTTCTACCATTACTAGTATAAATATTGTTATGTTCCCTGCTGTTTCTGTCACATCAAACTGTCTTTATCTCAACTCATCAATCTTACTATTTTTCCCCTCAATTCTCTCCCCCATCCTGGGGGTTGGGGAAGGGTGGTGGTTGAAGTGAGCATGCAGCTGTGTGCTATTTAGCTACCTGCTGGATTAAACCATGACAAGGACAAACACAATGAAAAATGTATGATGCAGCAAAAGCATTTTCATTTGTTTTAATGCAGTTGTTCAGAGACTATACTGAGTCAAAATCCAAAGATGCTGAGGCAGCTGCATTTTTTGGTAGGGAGCAGATGGATCCAGGTTTTAAGACATAGACTGCATATCACATGAACCATGCTTGCAGGCGGCATATGGGCCATGAGGTAAAATTCCAGGTTTAAGTGAGGTGTTTGTTGCCCTTATAGCCACAGTACAGAACAATTTCTTATTTTAAATAAGCAACTATGTGACTATACTGTTCATACTGTATGTGTAATGCACTACACCAGCAAGGCTCTAAAAGAGCTAAATAATAACATATGCCATCAGGTGCCACAAAAAAAAGGAAACTATCTTAAAGCAATTATTAGATTAGGCCATAGAAATACTGAGGATGCATCCACATTGCAGCTGATCTTCCATCTTAACCTTTACAGTTGATTTAAATCTTTACTGTTTTATTGCTCCCATCAGCAATAACAGCATCAAAAGCAGGAACAACCAAAGCAGATTTTATGGAGATCCTAAAGAAAAATACCAAGTTACCATGTTAGAAGTACTATGAGGGAGGCCACCTGACCCACTTGAGAGGAAAACAGGGGAGGACACTCATCTGGGATGCCCCACACACTTCAGTTCTAGGCTGGCCACTGGGAAGTATTTTCCATTCTCTGCCTCTCTTTAACACTGCCCTCCCCACACTGCTCTTTGTCATCTATGTCTCCCTTTCCCTTCCCTTCTTTTAACTGTATCCCTACAGTTGCAACATTAGGTTCAGTCCATCACTGGACAAGTCTTAAAAATTCTCATCAAATTAAATTAATATGTCATATTAAATTATCTTGAAACCCAACTGCCTCTAGAAAGTAGAGATACAGAGAAAAACATAACTAAAATTACTAAAAAATTAGTTTTAGTGTAAATATTGGTATGGAAAGTAAAAAAGGAAACAATGCCTAAAGCTGGTTTGTTTTTTGGTTTGAGATATTCATCTGCAAAAAGTCAGTATTTGCAGGAAACAGAAGAAGAAAAAGTTTTCTGGTACCACATGCTACTGCATGAATAATATTTAGCATGTATTAAATATCAGCAAATGCATTTTATCAGCCAGTTAATTTGCAAATAATTTGCAGGAAACCTAACTCAAAGTATCTCAAGCTGGAACAAAACAGAAACATAGCCAATGGACTGCACCAGACGAAAAGATCAGATACAAAAAACTAATTTCTAATTCTGACTCCAGTGTATAGTTAGATTTACACTGGGGAAAAGTTTAATCACAAGTAGTAATACTGTGAAGAAAGCCTATCCAAAGCATTTTCCATAAAAGTGATTGAACACATTAAAACAGATGTGAAAGGTAGGATTGTCAGATTCAGGAGATGTCAGGTCAAAAAAACTTGCTCTAGTTTTGAATATAGGGTTTCTATTCTAGTATCTAGTGACTTACTAATAGAAAATATTGATGGTATTTTCATTGTATCAGAATATATATTAACATTTGTATAAGTTCTTGTTTTTCTTCATATTGAAGTCTTTCTCCCCCAAAGGCATGAAGATACCAAAGTGAATATAATTAGCAGTAATATATTTTATTACTGATACAAACTGACATGGTAACTTATCAAGACATTTTTTTCATGGAAACTGTTGATTTTTTTAGTATTCTAAGAACATTATAACATAAGCATTTAACTTCCAACTTTATCTTGTTTTGCATCCTGTTAACATGGCATGCCAAAGACATATATGGGACTAAACAGAGTCTACTGTAGCCTATCTATTGCTTCCAGGACTTCCAAACTGTTGTTAAATAATTCTCTTCTACTGTACGGTGAAGACTTCTACTCAGAATATCAGGCTTTTATTTAAACCTTCACATGTTTTGGTGTACAACAGAAGTCTAATGACATAATGCTTATACTGACCACTGCTGCAAAATCTACAATTTTTTTGGAACTTATTGTTAAAAACATACACACAAAAAGGAAAAATGGTGCTCTATAAATGAAAACTGCTTCTGCTTCGATGCCATTTTACTACTTTTTAACACTTCTTGAAGTTGAGTTCTTGCACTGAATATTACTGCAGATGCTTTTTACTCATTACGGGTTACATTATTTTTTGGTACTTCCAGGAATAAGAGAAGGATGATGCCTCTTGAACTTGAGATGACAGAAGACTCCTCCCTCTACTTGCTAGAGACATACAGGATCACAGAAGGGGTTCAGCAAAAGGGGTCCACTGCACACTAATATATGGAAGCCATACAAGGAGTGACTGAGGTCACTTTATTTGTTCAGCCTGGAAAAGACTGAGGGGAGACCTCATTTGCAGTCTAAAACTTCCTGGTGAGGCGAAGCAGAGGGACAGGCACTGATCTCTTCTTTGTGGTGATCACTGACAGGGAACCATATGAAGTTGTGCCAGGGGAGATTTAAGTTGGATATTAGGAAAAGGTTCTTCACCCAGAGGGTGGTTAGGCACTGGAACAGGCCACCCAGAGAAAGGATCACAACACCAAGCCCAACAGAGTTCAGGAGGCGCTTGGATGATAATCTCAGGCACATAGCGTGACTCTTGGGGTGATCTTGTGCACATCTAAGAGTTGGACCTGATGATCCTTGTGGGTCCCCAGAATATTCTACAGTTCTAGGTTTCTAACACCCTGTGGTGCCATGTGCTTCAATTGCAAATAGAGGAAAATAAGGAGGCTGTGAGGATATCTTCTTGGACCACAGTAGTATATCTTTATTACATGCAAAATTGTTGTGGAGCCTCCATCACTGAAGACACTCAAAACCCAAATGAACAAGGACCTGAGCAAGCAGTTCTAGTCATCCCTGCTTGGAGCATGGAGGTAACAGACATACAAAGGTCTGTTTCAACCTCAACTATACTATGATTCTGTGAAATAAATATTAATCAAATACTAATTTTTATATTGATTAATTTATTTATTCTGACTTTTCTATATCTCCTACTTGGAAGGAATTGTATTTTCTCTTTAAATGTAGAATCAGAACAGAAGTACAAAAGAAATGTGGTTGGATGAGACTGAAGACTGTTACATTTTAATGAAATTTTAGTGATAGATTCCCACAACTTTCTGATGATACTCTAAAACAAGAATCAGTATTGTACAGGTAATCCTTTTAATTTATACTTTTCAAATATTGCCCAGACTTTCCACTATTCCTCATTGATAGACTGGTACAGTACCATACATGTGTTGTCTTGAAGTGTGCTTTATGTGTAAGGTGTGTCTATTGGTGTCATGGTTACCACTTTTCAGCCTCTGGAGGAAAACAAGGTTCAAACCACTACGATCGGTAAGGTGACTAAGCATTGCCACAGCTTCTTTTGTTTTTTGTTATCAGAAACAGACATTCATATCTGGGTGACTGAAGTTTTAGCCCTTGCCCATGATATGTTTTCCCAGATATTGTAGAATATGGTCTTTAGAGTTAATGATTATAAAGGAACTGAATGGGCAGTGAATGGAACAAATGTTTCAGTCATCTAAACATTGACTCTCTGTGTACTTTTTATCTCCATACCTAGCCTTTCTCAAAATTTCCCTTTGCTATTAAAATTATATCCTTGTATTATGTCTCCACTCTTCAGCAACTGGAAAGGAAAATAACTGGCATTTCTATAATACTACAACAAAGAAAAACAAGGTTCAGTTGTGCAATTAGTCATAATATATTAAAATTGCAAAACCTTTCACATAAAAAATATTAGGTCCGTATAAAACAATTTTGTGGTTTCCTTTCCTGTGTTGCACAATTACAGAGAATAGATTGGAAATGTACAGTGTTGGAGATTACTAAACTCCTGCTGCCAATTTTCTAAGGGACTGAGGCTTATGCAGTTGTGCTATCTGTGTCCTCTCCAAACACTTTTAAACCTACTGGATAATTTTGACCAAATTTGGCAAGGGTGTGGAAGGAGGAAGCTTAGTTGAAAAAAATACACATTCTTTCCAGTTTTGTGAACACTAGCAGCTGAATAGCAGACAACTGACATACACTGCCGAATGAAAAAATGCATCCTGATCTCAACAGTTATCCTTTCAGTTTGGCTAAGGACCTAGTTATCAGCCTTTACGTACTAGGTCTCCAGCTGTCAGGTGCAACAGACTAAATGGCAACCCACAAGTAATCTGAACTCTGGAGTTTTTTACAGAACCAAAGAGATTAGACATTTTACCCTACTTGATTATCTGGCACAATCATTCACTCACGTCACATTCCAGGGTCTCAACTTGTCTCCTCTGCTTGTGGTCTGGCATGAGCAGGAAGGTTCCTGCTGCTAATCCGGCATGGTTGGGCAGATAATCATGTTGGTTCCTGCTGTGATGCCTCCTGCAGCCTCCAATCTCAAGCATTACTGGTCAAGATCTCTGGGTATCCTACAGCATTCATCTACACACAGCTCTCTGATCTCTCAGGATCATTCCTCCAAACAGGATTTCAACTTCCTCTTTCAGGGCCCCTTTCCAACTTCTGAGACCACTTCTATTCAGGGATCCTTCCTTTTGGAGCCAGTTCTTCTTTCTAGGTCCTCAAGATCTTGGCTTCCTAAATCCACATAGTCTATGTGCAAAATTACAATGCATGATCTGCCTCCCAAGTGGTGGTTTTGTCTCTTTCTTCATTGGAGGATTCAGAAAATGTCCCTTTTATTTTGTCCAAATTTGCCAAAATTTACAGTCAGCCTGTATGAACTGCAGTTAGCAGGCTGCAATTGAGGATGCTTGTGCGTCAGAGGTCCAAAGATTAGTTTCACATATTCATTATGACCTCAACATGAAGCTATACTCTGCCACCTTTTAGCATTCACAGTTAATGCTGTTTTTTCTTCTGTTCCACCAGTGATCATGTATGTAGCTGAACCAGTCAGAGCACTGGGCTGCAACACTCTTGCCTCACTGTTAAGGCAAGGTAGTGGAGGGAATGAGGGAAGGTTTAAGAACGTGAACATACTGTAGCAGAGTAACTTCCCATCAGTACAGCATCAGTACACAGTGAACCAGCTGAGATTAGTTTTACTGTTCAGGAGCAAATGTTAGAGCTGCATCTGTTCTGCCTGTCACATACCAAGGGAACCAAAACTGATTTTAGTGCAGTGGTATGGAGAAAAAGTACCTGGCACAACGTAAGTGAGTCATACAATGTTGAAATGGGAAAGAATACACCATTTCAGAATTTTAGAATAAAGATGGCAAGTTCCACTGCACTGCTTTTCAGGAGGAACCTAGGACCCTGCTTTAGCAATCTAATCAGAAGTAACTAGCTCATGCAGTGGACTTCAAAAGCATTCTGGAATCAACAAAAAGCATTTGAATGTGTTCATTTGCTTTATTCTTTCTCCAGTTTTAAATAGACATCATAAGAGAACTCTGAATCATAACGTCATATTAATTAAAAAACACTTATCTATTATTATAATCTCTTTGTAAGAGAATCAATTTTAAGGCATTGCAACACCTTGTAAAAATTTATGTCTGTTTTACTTTAAATTGGAGGAGAACTGTAGTTTAGCAGCACTATTTGCTGCAGAACTTTGACTGCAAAACAGTTTATAGCTTTGAGAACTCAAAAAAGGTGGAATGTCTCTAAAATGTAAAACTCAAGGATAGTTTCTTTGGTTTCTGACAGATTGTATATCTAATTGGCAATGATTACAGCATTAAAAGTGGTACTATATCCCTAAAAGGGAGAAAGTTCCATGTCATGATGGTGGGACAAGTGAGAGGATGAAAAAGATCAGGAGAATAACTCATCCGAAACATTTCATAGCTTGATTGTTTTCTTCAGACTCCAGAGCCTCTATTCCCCAAGAATTTCTGTGCATCTGATAAAAAGGAAACTTCAGGTGGCAGATTTGCAATTGGAAAGGACTTTAATAGTGTTTTCTAGAGTTTGGTGTTCATTTCATTTACCATCAGTTTATGTAAGCAAAAGGAGCATGTAGTTTAAATGATTCTAGTGACAGTGCTAATTCTGTCACCCCACAGAAGAGCTCCAAGGACCCTTAGTGTGGGCTGTCTTGTGTGTCACTGTGGAGGTCATCAGTAGCAGAAAACAGTACTTTGGACCTCTAGGTTTAATGTATCTACTGAAAGAAGCAGAATGAAGTAAACTAAGCTACTCAGTCACTATGACACTGCCAAGAAAAGAAGAAAATTATACACTGAGTGGATGTGTGCTGTATAAAAAACAGATTTTTTTTTTTCCTGATTTGTAGAGTGTAACCTAAAGTTGAAGGCAGAAGGTACTTTTTGATCCCTCTTTACTACTCCTGAAGCAGAGAATATGATTTCAAGTCACAGGAAGCCTAGGTCTTTACAGAAAGAAACAGGCAATTTTACTCTTTTTCCTAAACATTGGTTCAGTGTTGCTACTGCAGAGATCATCCATCTTTCTTCAGGCACTTCCTAACCTGTTAGGACACAACCTTCCAGTGTCCTAGTATGAATACTACGATTTTGCCAGCCTAAGTGATTCTTTGAAGGTGGTGGAACAGTGATATCTTCTTTTACAAAAATGCTATATCCCCTTGTCTATAGGATAGAGAACAACTTGAGCTAGAGGGCCTTTGGATTTAAGAACTTTTGAGTAAAATATTTTTTTACACACTTTCTAAGAATTGTATATAAGTCTCTAAAAAATACACATATAATCTGTTGTTAAATAGAGACAATAGTCACAAGTAATTCAGGGAGTTAAACTGCTGGGTTTTACCTAGCAGTTCATCTTACTCTATGTAATATTTGTAGCCACTAGCTATTTCTTTGTAGTGTGATAACATTCATTTCAGACTGAAAGCAAATGTAAAGGCAAAGTATCAGGTTAGGGCATACAATGAAAACTTTACAATAATGCCCAAATCAATAATATACACCATAAATATTTACATTGTCATTGGACGTCTATAGAAATTGTGGATATTTTATGATCAGCCTGAAATACTCCCTTAACTTTAGATTCCTGATTGTGACCTCCATGACCTGCTAGTGCTCCCTCACTCAAAAATTTCATTGGAGATGGAGAATATTGGTCATGTCTAATAGTTGTCTCTATTCCAAGATCATCCTATCCTCTGTGAACTGTATATGGAAGACTGTTCTTTCCTAAGCACATTTCACATTTCTTCCTCACAGTATACTTTTATCCACTTGCCGTTTTCACTTTTCTGTAACCACCTAGGACACTGTGATAACACCGTAATTGTAAAATTTCTTGACATCTTTGTGATAACATGAAGGCACAGGGGCTCATGCAGTGTAACATTCTGTCTTTGAGAAGGTCATGTAGACAGACTTTCAACTATTTTTTATGGGTAAGATGTATGTAAATCTCTACCATGACATTTTACAAAAATTGGAGACCAAATTCAGATGTATGGAGAGAAATTAGAATATTTATCAGGCCTATTTATTCTGAACAATATTTTTTTCTAATATGCATGTCATAGCTCCTATTATTAATACTGAACATGGTAAAACACAACTCCTCTGTTTATAGGTTTTCCAAAGCGTTTTCTTTTGCTCCAGGAGTTCTACACCGGTTACATTGAAAAGAAGTATTACCTCTAATTTAAGGTAGGAATGGTATATGGGTTTTATACGACAGCGCACTCATGTGGCAAGACTTAGAAAGTACATAAATAGTGTATTACAGCATTCGTTGAATGTAATGTAATTTTTTCATTACAGAAGATAAAATAACACATAAAAGTTGTTGTAGATTAAATCAATACAATGATATGTTCTCCTGCATAATTCTTTTTATTACTATTCTTTAAGATACTTTGTTGCATACTTAGAAAAAATATCCTATTTCAAATGTTTTGGTGATACAAGAGTTCCCAATAAAGGATATTATTTCGCTTTGTTATATGTGGTCCCTTTCTTTACGAAATTTAATTTCTTGATATCTTCATTTTTTCATCACCACAGACTAAAAGTTCTGTTCTCTGCGACAGATCTGAGTATAGCTAAGATGTTATCACACCAAAATCTCTGACCATCACATTTTGTGGCTCCTCAGCTCCTAGTCTATGAATTGTTGGCAGAATTATGACTGCAAGTTCTCATATGCTCAAGGCAAGGCCAGATATATAGCAAGAAGTAACAACTTTTATTATGCAACCTGGTATCGGTGAAGAAAGTATAAATGAGCCTCCAGGCAAACAAGCCTTTCTTAAAAAATACAAAAATAGTGGAGTTGAAAGCTGGACACACATTGAAAGCAAGTGGACTTATTTATTTAAATATGCAGCATATGATCAAACCCTCCATGTCATCTCAGACCTGGCTCACAGGGGAGACCTACAAAACATTTTCAAAGGATGAGCACTGATCAAAAATTCTAACTTTTTGGAATTAAAAAAAAAAGTAAAAAACAGAAACTGGTTTGGTACTTCATTATACACTCTCTCCTCCTGAAAAAGCTGCATATTTCAGGGACCCATAAATTCTTTTTCTTTCGTTAAGAAGACAATCTTCTCAAAGAAATCATTACAGGCTTTGAGGCAGCTGGAGAGATGGTAACTAGTTAGCTGACAGAAGTCAAATCAGCTTTACTGTTGCCGTTTCTAGTCTTTGTGAAGTTGTATTTCAGGGAAAAAAATGCCCCTTGGAGCACACTTCCCACATTTTGGGCAATCACATGCAGTTGTAGATAGGTATAAGTGTCAGGGATCAGAGAGATACAGCAAGGCATGCAGGGCAGAGTGCTCTCTAAGAAGAGATGCAGTACCACTGTATCCATGCCAGAAGAACTTTTAATTCTCTCTTTCTGACAGTACACCTTTGGTCCAACTGAAATGGTTAGAAAGATTGCCCAGAATCTTGGTAAGTCTTCTTTTGTTCTGCCATTTCCCATGGCTAACAGGTTTCTTACAGTGTCTGGCTGCCAGCAGGTTCCACAGCGGTGAGGTTGCAAGCAAGGACATTTCAGTGGGGCTGTAATATAGGAGTAGGATATTCAGTCCTGAACGAAGAAATGCCCTATTTTGGAGACTACTGGACAGTTGACCTTTGTTAATCCAGTGGAGGACTGATCTCAAGAACTGTGAAGACTCATGCCTTTCATGTTTCTAGACCAAGAACTGAAGGAAAGAGGGAAGCCACTGGTAGAAAGCCCTGTTGGAAGAGGCCTAAGAGGCTGTTCAGATTAATTTTTCTGAGTGACCCAAAAGTACCAAAAAGTGAGAGTTGCAGGCCAAGCATCCAAAAGGCACAAAAGTTCTAAAGGAGCTGCCATCTTAATCTAGTTTTATTTAATTTATTCTAGAAATTCCTACTGTAACTTGAATGGCTTCTTTTCCATTATCTTCAATTATGCTTTTTCTATAGTTCATTTAATCTCCCCACATCTTGCAAGACTCCCTCCACCACTTCTGTCCCTCTGGTGATGACTCTTCAACTTCATCTTGGAGTGGGACTTAGACAAGATGAACATTAAAGAAAACAGTTTTATTAAAGTTATTAAAGAAAACACAACAAAGCATTCCCTGTTTTGCACCAGAACATGCTGGTCCTTATTGTCCCAGTACAAGAAAGGAATTCAGTTTCTGTCTGCAAAGTATAATTTCAAATGCAATTTATTAGAGTTAACACCGTAAGGAAATAGAGAATTGTTATCCTACAGCATTTCAGACTTCATAATGATGTGTAATGCTGCATCAAATGGTTCTCTAACAAGGGTACATCACAAAGACTCTGTCTGTGGACCCCACTGTGGTCATTCGAGCTATTAGACGATTTTCTTAAAATAAAACAACTTTATTATTTCTACTGTCAAACAGAAAGGATGTTTGCATAAGGACTTCTTGCTGCACTTTTAGATAGAAGCAAAGTCACGGAGGTGCCAGTACAACGTGGGAGCTGCTCATGGCTCCTTTAGCCCTGTGCTGGCTGAATTTTTCCTGTGACCATGGGATATGCCCAGCACAACATAGGCCTGAAGGTCACATGGCTGCACTTGGGTTAACTATTGCATGGACACTACAGTCTCAAAGCACTGTGGCCCTTCCAAGACCACTAATGTGGAGGCACACTGCAGCCTGTCGTCCAGCACCACACCCTGTGTGCACACTGTGGCATCTGACCTCATTTCTCTGGAGTCTACAATTCAAGAGAAGGCTTTGGAGAATAAAAACGGGCACCTGTAACATCACCGAGTGATCAGGAGAGATGTCAGGACTTTGGGGATCAACTTCTGAGCATAGGCTGTTACCTGGGCTTTGTAGATTGGTGTTGGAAAATGGGGTTAGAGGGGGTCCAAAAGGCACAGCCTCTGTCCAATAGGCACAGCCTCCAGGGAAAGCACTGTGGCTGGAGTACCATACTTGTCCCTCTGCTCAGGCCCTTTCTGCAAAATCTGCTTGACAGAAGCATTTATGAAAGCTGTCTCTGACCTAACAGGGATTTAAGGGACAGAGACTTCCTGGTGTCCTTAGACTGAGAAAGCACAGTAACAACAGGGGAGCGGTTCTTGATTTCTTTATGTTCCAAATTCTGATTTACTCCCATCAAAAGAAATCCACTATGAGCATGGTCTCTGGTGTGATCTCTGCAGAGCATTACCTTGCAGAATTTTTGTATAAATATCTAAAGGGAGGGTGCCAAGAGGACAGAGCCAGGCTCTTCTTGGTAGTATCAAGCAATAGGACAGGAGGCAATGGGCAGAAACTGATGCACAGGAAGTTTCACTTGAACTTGAGGAAGAACTTCTTTACTGTGTGGGTGAGTGTGCACTGGAACAGATTGCTCAGAGAGGTTGTGGAGTCTCCCTCACTGGAGATACTCCAGAACCCTCTGAACACAATCCCAGGCAATATGGTCTGGGATGACACTGGTTGAGCAGGGAGGTTGGACCAGATGTGGTCTCTTCCAACCTGAACCATTCTGTGAGAAAGGAGAAGAATGCCCCTAAGAAGTAGAGGTTTGATCAAGGAAAACTTCGGGTTTTTTCCTGCCCCCTTACATTAATTCCCTCTCTCTCTCAGCAGGGTGTCCTCAGCTTTTTGTACAGTAATGGATGTGGAAGAGCAAAAAACTGAAATCGCACACACGTAACTGTCTCCCAGCTGCTTTGTACCAGTACTGTGGAGACTGCTGCTACTGTGGAGTTCCCCGACGCCGGGGCAATGTCCCTTGGGATGTCGTGTAGGGGTGAGTGGGACGGGGGGCGGTTGAGAGCAAACCTGGAAGGACTGTAAGTGCCCGCCAAAACAGGTCAGCGCCGTGCGGAGCAGCCTCCCCTCACAGGCACCAACTCCTAAGGCAAGTCAGGCAGGACCGAGCGTAGAACCGAGCGCTTTTGCGAGCTGCTGCCTCTTTTGTGAGCTGCCGTCTCGCTTCCACGACTGAACGCCAGTGAGGGAATACCTCTGGCATTTGGTAACAAATCCGCTATCTGGGTGTCTTGAGATGAGATCTCTCTCCCAGAGTAGGGCAGCAGAGGTCTGCCAGACGACGGCACACAGCCCCGCCAGAGGACACGGGCATAAGAGTCCCCGCCCACCGCCCCGCTCTGAGCGATCGCTCCTCCCCCGCCGGCGCGCGCACCAACGGCCGCCCGCGCGCCCCCACGGCCGAGCCCGGCGCCCTCTGATGACGCCACGTCTCGCCCGGCGTCCGACAGAACTTGCCCAGAGCCGAAGCCGCAGCCGGCCGCGCGCATGCGCGCTGGGGTGAGCGGCGCCGCGTCCCTTCCCGTGCCCGCCCGGGGGGCCGCGCCCCCTCCCCTCCTGCCCTCGCGCCCCCCTCGCGCCGCCCGTTGCCCGCCGGAGGCCGTGCGGGGCCGGCACGCGCCGCCCGCCCCTCGGGAGCGACGGGAGGGCCCGGCCCGGCGGGAAGTGCGCGCGCCGGAGCCGGGATGCGCCGGTGCCACCGCCGGCGGCGGCGGAGGCAGGAAGGGGGCGGGCCCTGAGGGCGAGGGCGCGGTCCCCAGGCGGGCGGGGCCGTGAGCAGACCCGGGCGGTGCTTCCCCCGCGGCGGGCGCGTCCCGCCCCCCGGTGCGGGGGCAGGGCTGGGGTCGTGCCAGGGCAGCGAGGCGGGGGCTGAGCGGGGTCTGTGTCCACAGGTGAGCCCAGTGCGGATGCGGCGGCCGGGCGAGGGGCAGCGCCGCGGTGCCCGGGCGGTGCCGAGGAGCCGGCCCGGGGCGGGAGACATGGACTCCGGCGGGGATCTCCCGGCGGATCGGCCCGCCGCCCTTCGGAGCGGGATGGAGGAGCCCGACAAGGAGGGAGATGGTGCCGGAGGGAAGACCGCCTGGCAGCAGAGCCTGAGTCCCGAGCTGCAGCAGGGATACCGAATCCTGCGCGAGTTCCTTCTAGAGAAGTACCGGCCTCTGACGGCGCCGTTCCTGGAGCCCCTCGCGGATCAGGCATCCTTCGGAGAAGAAGGCGCCGGCTCCCCCTCGGGCCATAAGAGCGGCCAGTCCCTCCAGCAGTTGCCAGCTGGAATATGGCTGTTGAAGATGGAAGAGAAATTTTCCAGTGGGCAGTACACAGGGATAGCAGATTTCGTGTGTGACTTCCGGCTTATGCTGGAGACTTGCTACCGGCTGCACGGTGTGGATCACTGGCTCTCCAAACAGGCCCAGAAGCTGGAGATGATGCTGGAACAGAAGTTGGCGCTGCTGTCCCGGTAGGTGTAGAAAAGTCTGTAGATTCCCTGCCGCATGTTGTTTACATAAAGTAGAACAGGGAGGTGTGTTTCTTTGTGTGAAAAAAATCCATTAAAAGAGAACAAACACCGATCCAAACCAAACAAAGCCCCACAACAGAACACTGGAACTCTCAATAATTTCATGTGAGGAACGTTTCCTACTGTGAGCTATTCAAATCTTAATTCAAAACTCTTTGGAAATTCCAAACCTGAATATTCCAAAAATAATTCCAAACCAAAATGCCAAACAGAGCACAGCATTTCCTGGCTAAGATTTTCCTCCTGAAAGAAGCTTTTTGTGAACGTAGAGACGCACTTGTTTACACAAGATGTCAAATGCTTCTTTATTTTACTCTGTCATGAAGCTGCCTAAACTCTGTATGAATATCTGGCTCTTTAGAATTGTTTTTTTTAACAATCTGTGAATTTTTTACTGTCTTTAAAATAAGTAGGAGTTAAATCTTGAACCAAAGTTACCTGCTTTGAAATGGCATATTTTTTGATACTCATAAAATGAGAGACAGTACTTGGCATACTGTGGTCTTAAATGGCAAAATGGAAACCGTGATAAGTTTAAATATGAGTCCCCAGCAGGAACTTGTTTATCAGCCAAAGCAGATGAAACGTAGAAAGCTATTGAGCTATATGGTAGAAAGGCCAGTTTAAATCACGACTGAAGCAAATGCTTTCTCATGAATTTGTCATAGGCACAGTTCAGTCATTGTCCGGAACTCATAGTGGCTTCTTACAATGAAAGGCCCACCAGTCTCCTGAATGGCATAGTGTTTTGCATGTAAAAACCAAAAGTTTTTTTTGGCTAAAGGTGAAGGTGAAAAAGGAACAGTATTGGGAAGTTTGTAAAGGTGTGCATGTCCATCAGCTTTAAGCTTGTTAGGGACACAGAGCGTGACCTGCCAGCTGGTAAGAAGAACCTTGCTTGTGTAGTAGGAACACTTGAGGAGTGTGGTGCAGAACTCAACTGAAACTGGAATGAACGTGTGCATTCTGATGTAGCAACAGTATATTTGAAACTGTTTTAGTATAACAGCAGTTTTGAGGCAGTTTGTGAGAAGGGAAGGAGCCAAACCTAATGGGACATGCGTGTTGTTAGTTTGCTTGAGTAAAACTTGGTTTAAAAAAAAGTCTGAATTCCTGGCTTAGTAGAGTTACTGCTGGCAAATAAATAACCAAATGCAGCTTGGAAAATCTGTGCTGTGTTCATTTCTGTATGTTGTGTGACTGTAGCATTTCTACTATATTGAATTGATGGGCATTTTGTTGAAGGCTCTTGGTTGAATTAAGTGGCTACTCATTTCATTCGGTAGGACCTGAGAATGCACAATGCTGTTTTATAAGAAATTATGCAAGAAAGTGAAGTCAGTTTATGCACTGTGTCATCTAAATAGCCATATATGTGTTTACTAAAAAAAAAATAAATTGCCCTTGTAATTATTTCAGAAATTCACAGTCATTTTCAAATAAATATTAGCAAATACTTAACTAAAAATAATCTTGCCTCATTATATAGTGAATTTCTCTTGTATTAGCTCTTTGGAGATTTGTAAAGATGTACTCAATATGTCTGTGTGCGCTAGCTTAGTAAAAGTTTCTAAGAACTATATATAGAAAGGATTATGGAATCTAGAAGTCTCAAAGTTCTTTTATAATTTTTGATCAGACAAATTTGTTTTAAGTGTTTACCAGACCTAATTTTATGAGTAAAATGCAATTGAAGAACTACTTCCTGGAATAATTATTCTTGCATCATTACAGAGCAATGTTTAGCTTAATGAGCCCCTTCAAGTGGTTCAATGTTAGTTGTATAATTCTCAGATTGTACAAGCTACAGAAAATTACCTTAGAATGGAGATTGCTTTTGAATGGAGATTGGATTTTTCCCCTCTGTTCCCTCAAATGTTTTCAGAGTTTGTGAAAAACTCTGCCATTTTTAATGGAGTATTTTGAAACAATGTAGGATGAAATGAAGCTTTGCAGCCAAATTTGTATTGTTTTGCCTTTCACCTTTTGTAGTTTTAAACAGCACTAAACTGGTGTTTAACACAGACTTCTCCAGCCTAAACCAACATATACACCTTTTTTTGCCCCCCCAAATATTTATGGATTAATATAGAGAATTCAATCTCCAAATAATATTTGGTTACTTGAGGTAAATATCCACCATTTTTAACTGATGTGAAAACTTAGGGCATTTTAGCATGTTGGGTTTGAAATTTCATGAAGGAACTCCTAAAGTGGAAAAAATGGCAGATGAAAAGATAACTGCTTTTGTCTGAGTAAATATGCTTGATCCATGGTTGGTAGGGTAGGCATTGAAGTACCACTGGTAAGGACAGTCATAGTTGTGAATTGGCTTGCTTTTTTCTTCTAGGCATTTAAGAGAGAAAACATCATTAGCTGTCACATCTAGAGGATGCTATGGGCAGGAAGATGAGAAAGGAACAGCATGCATTTCCACAAGACGTCGTTCCACACCTCGCAGTTTAGTAGGCTTGTCAACAGGCATGTTTGAGTCTGTGATGGTTCAGGTTCTAAGACAAGAGGAGCAGCTGAGAGCAAAAGAGGAAAAGAGGTAATAGGAAAAACCATTTTGTTTTAGTTTTAAATAATTATGTCTTCCTAGTTCTCTACAGGGGCTAGCTCCTTATGGCTTTTATAGGTAAATAAAAATTATGGAACTCTTGTGCTCTTAAGTTCATGACTTCAGTACAGTACATCTGCAAAGCAAAATGTTAGTACTACCTTCTGGAAAAATTGCTGAAGTCGTAGAATTCACCACATAATGATGAAGTCATTACGTTAAATTATAGCTGCTTTTATTTTAGGATTGTGAAACTTTTAAGACTAATTAAAAACATCCACAGCAATTTCCTGTTAGCTCATTCACAGGTTATCACCCGTGTCCTTGGACTGTTTTTCATGCAACAATTAGATTAAAAACTACCAGAATGCTTAACTACATCTAATTCCATGATCTTGTCATTGCTTCCCTCATTGATAGCCAGAAGCAAATTATCTCTGCCAGTGCCACTGCTGTTACCTCACTGATGTGGCATTTCAGCTTGTCAGTTAGGTACCACTTTCGGAATGTGTGCGTAATTAAAATCTGTCAGATTTTGAGATGTATAATTCCAGGCGGTGCTTAATGTTAATATGTTTCACTTTGAGGAAAAAGAAGCTTGTGAATTTGTATATTTTAATAGTAACTTGAGTGACTGTGTCTGAAGGTGGAGCATGATGGTAAGACAGTATTTGCTTTAGGAAGCAAAATGTTTCCAGCTTTTTTCAAAGCTTTGGAGGCTTCTTCCCATATGTAATCAATTCACTCTAATTTTGCAGGTAATCTTAATTTTCAACAGATTTTGAAGCTATTTGGCTGACTTTACTGTTAGACAGTACTTTTTTCCTAGAAAGGAGTGAATCTTTTTTCTAATCCGCTCATCTTCTAATCACACTTCACAAAAAAAAAAAGAAAAGCGAAGATCACCAGCGTTATTGTTTCTCTGGTAAAAGTCTCTTGATTTTTGCTCAACTCTTTGTTCTAGAACTCAGAACTTGATAAAACTGTTACGAAAAAGAAACCATTTTGGTTGTATTTTAATTCACCCATAGACTCCGTAGAATATTTTACCAGACAGAGTAAAAATTTGGCTTTCGTACACCTGTTTTAAGCTCATTCCTGCAGCACTGTAGTAATTAACAGTTAAATTCATGTGTCTGGATGTACTCAAAAGTCCCAGATCCTGTGCAAAGGATACTCCACAGTGCTTGGTTCTACAGAACATTCTGTGATAACAGAAGAAGATCACAGCAAGCTTGTCCCTTTACACCCTGAAATGTTGAACTGTACCATTTACTATGAAGCGATAAAAATCTATCACTAAGTAGCTGGTCGAATATTTCTTTGACTCTATTGAGCTGCTCAAATAATTGTGCTTCAGATATCTTCTTAAGTTATATTTCCTTGTGGATCCCACCATGTTTTCAAAGTAATTTGGACCTCTCTATATCAATTGCTTCCCAAGTCACAAAAAAATGTTCCAAAAGTACCTTTTAGTAGTATTTTATGAAAAAGACTTGGAAATTGGAAGACCTATAAAATTAGTAATATATTACTAGTGAAGATCGCATGATAACAGTGTACATAAATTTTCAAAGTTTTGTATATATGAATGCACAGACTTTCAACACTAAGATGGGACACTATTTTTGTTCAAAAATATATTTCAACTTTCTAAACTTATTTTGGCTTATTACTAAAGTATAGATTATGTTGTTAAGAAGAGAAAATGGTTATTCTGCTTTTTTTTTTTTTTTTTTTTTTAGAAATCTGATACACTGAGGAATACTTTCAAAATTAAATGCAAGATTGCAGGCTTGGATATTTCAGTTGGCAAGCACTGTGCTGGCCATTGGGATAGGCAGCATCTGCTGTTCACCCCACTTTCAGATGAGTTGTCAGGAACATAAAAAAAATGCTCCCTTTCTGCCATCCAGTGGACCCCTCAGCATGCATGTACTTTCTAGCCAGTAATTATCTTAGTTTAGAATGCCTAGGAATTACATGCTTTCAGTCCCAAATAACTAAGGCTATAAATGCAAGGGCCTGTCTACAAAACTTATCTTCATACCTAAAGAAATTGCCTGTTGAAGTATGATTTTATATCTAATTCTTTGCTCTAGATATTTAGATACTCTTGTAAGGCACGGACATCTTATGGTGAGTATTAAATAAAACTAAAATTAAATTAAAAATACTAAAATATACAAATAGATCTAATAATGTATATTATATATAAAAATAAAAATAAATCCTTTAAAAACTTTTGGGTTTGTTTTCCCCCCAAAATCCTTGACATTGATTTTGCAAGCTTTTTTCCAACTGCATATTTTGGAAGAACATCCTAAAGTGTGATTTTTATCTTCTTTTCTGTAGTTAGCTTCATGGAAATCCTCCTACAAATTCTACCTATGTTTTCGTTATATGGGTATCCTTCATCGAGGGTTCTCTTTCTCTTGCAATTTATCCATTTCTTGCACAATCAGTTTCATTTTTTCTTTATTCAGTGTTTTACAACTTCCCCCAAGTGACACATTCATCATGGTACACTCAACATGTGAAACTGAGATGTCATTGCAAAGCAGATTTCATTATTTTGCAGATAATAATTTCTGTACAGTGGCAAAAGCACTTTTTCCCAAGCTTTCCTTTTGTTCAAGTGTTCTAATTATCAGAATATTGATCATCTTCTTTGGATTATTAATTACGTTTCTATGAGTTTCTACTCAGCTGTTTGGTTACATGCTAATACACATATACATAGCAATATACATACTAATTTACATTTCAGTTAACAATAAATAATTGTGGGATTTTTTTTTTTAATTGGAAATGCTTACCTATTTAGGTACTGAAACATAGAGGTAGATTCCTACTGAAATTTTTAAACCGCTGGTGAATGACAGCTAATTAACTGATTTCAGTGTGAATTAAGTGTCTCTATAACTTTGGTTTGTTGAAAGTTATGCTAGGCAGAACTTCACCTTCTCTGAAAACATGATCCTGGGATAAGTTTCAGATTTGTTCATCAGAACAAAGAGTTCAATTCTGGTTGCAAGTTAGTAATTTAGTTTAGCAAATTTTGGAATTGGATATGTTTATACAGTCAGTTTTGATTTTTATGAGGATGTTAGCATGGAATTAACCTATGTCCTAGAGAAAAATGTAGAGTATGTTATAATATGATGTAAGCCAGTACAGATACAGAATTAAGGTTACATGGGCATATTCCAATTTAATACCTTCTGAGTGTTACACCTTGACTTAATTTAGAATAAGGTGTAATATTGCTAATTTGTACATAACTTTTGATTTCATTTTTTAAAAGAAAGTTTGTAGAAACAAGTTATGGTAGAATTAAAATAGTTCTCTGTATCTTGTCATTAGAGTTCCAGTCTCTGACCTTTTACCTAAATCAACACCTACGTGGATTAGAAGTGGTAATTGAAGGAACAAAGTAAAATCTAATCATTGTCTCCTCTCCCCTCCAAGTGAAATCTCTTGTTGCAAGTGAGAAGGAGTTTACTGGTGCTATCTGTCTGCTGTCTCAAAGGAGAAAATAATAAGAAAAGTGGGAGTTACATCTGGACTCTGTTTTAGGTGTTATCTCTACTTGGGGATCATGATTGCTGAGCTTTAACGTGAAATGCCATGGCTTTATCCACTTAAGAGCTGCAAAACAAGTGCTGTGCATGTGTTGTGGGAATATGACCTCAGTCTGGAAGTGTCAGCTTTACCTTAGATTAGTTTTGTTATGACTGTAAGCACAATACATGTCTGCAAACATATTTATGGTAAATGTGAATAAAAGTATGAAATAAAAGCCAAATGTATGTAGGTCCAGAGAATTTCTCAGTCCAACAGCAAATGTCTCTCTCTTACCACCTCCCATTTCTTCCTCCATCTCCACTCCCTTGCCCTACACCCTCTCCCCTCTTCATTCCCTTGTATCCTCTCAAAAAAAAAAACAAAACAAAAAACAAACCCAAAAAAACCACTGCAGGAAAAAGCTATGCCCTCCAAAAGATTCTAACAGGAAGACCTTGATCATCATCCTCATCTCTATGTAACCTTTGTTGATCTCACTAAGGCTTTCAATACGGTGAACAGAAAAGGTCTGTGGCAGATTTTGGAACATTTAGGATGTCCCCCCCAAGTTCCTTAAAATGATCAATTCACTTCATGAGGATCAGAACAGCCAAGTCAGATATGGCAATGCACTTTCTGAGCCCTTCCGAATAACTAATGGTGTGAAACAAGGCTGCGTTCTTGCACCAACCCTTTTCACAGTCTTTTTCAGCATGATGCTCCAAAGGGCCACGGCAGACCTCGATGATCAGGACGGTATCTACATTTGATACCGTACTGATGGAAGTCTTTTCAACCTAAGGCGACTGAAGACCCTCACCAAGACCTTAAACCATCTTGTCCAGGAGCTGCTTTATGCTGGTGACACCGCCCTCGTTGCCCACACAGAAGTGACTCTGCAGCGTTTAACGTCCTGCTTTGCTGAGGCTGCTGAGCATTTTGGGCTGGAAGTCAGCTTAAAAGAAGACAGAAGTTCTCTATCAACCTGCACCTCAGGAAGTCTTCCATCATCCCCACATCACCACTGGCCAATCAGAGCTCAAATCAGTCCAGCAGTTTAATTACCTAGGTAGCTGCATCTCCTCGATGATGAGATTGACGGAGAGATAGACAACAGGTTAGCAAAGGCATATAGAGCTTTAGGAAAGCTTCATAAAAGAGTCTGGTGAAATAAACACCTGAAGAAAAGTACAAAGATCAGTGTTTACAAAGCCATAGTGTTGTCTACTCTCTTATATGGTTCCGAGTCATGGGTCATTTACCGCCACCACTTGCGACTCTTAGAACACTTCCATCAACGCTGTCTCCGTACAATCCTAAACATTCACTGGTCAGATTATGTGACTAACACATCTGTTCTAGAACAAGCACCAGTCACAAGTATTGAGGCCATGTTGATGAGAACACAGCTGCATTGGGCAGGGCACGTCTCCAGAATGAAGGACCACCGCCTCCCTAAGATCTTGCTTTATGGTGAACTTGCCACTGGCTGCCACGAGAGGAGCCCCAAAGAGAAGATACAAGGACTCCCTGAAACAACATCTCAGCCTTGGCCATATTGATCTTCATCACTGGTCTACTCTGGCCTCCAATCAGGAGGCCTGGAGACACACCATCTATAACGCTGTTGATGCTTTTGAGAATGCACACAGGATCACTCTCAAGGAGAAAAGACAACACAGAAAGAATCGTGCCTTGCAGAATATACCACCTAAGGAGTCTTTCTGCTGTGCCTTTTGCAGCTGGACATGCCTATCTTGTATTGGCCTTTTTAGCCACCAGCACGCTTTTAACAAACGTGAGTAGAGCCCTCCCCAAATGTTCGTTCGCAAAGCCCAGCCATGATGATGACTACCCCCCATTTCTTCCTCCATCCCTGCTCCCTTGCCCCATCCCCTCTCCCCTCTTCATTCCCTTCTATCCTCCTAAAAAAAAAACGCCCAAAAAAAACACTGCAGGAAAAAGCTATGCCTTCCAAAAGATTCTAGCAGGAAGACCTCAATAATGAAGACATGGAAGTGTGCTTTTATATACATTTTGTCTTGAATGTCTGCTGAGAACGGAATGATAACAGATATTGTGATGAAACAACAGTTTAAAAAACAAAGACAAACTTTTTGCAAGTGAAACAACTTATATTTTTCTTTTTAAGGAACCTTCTAAAGCATTCTTAAAATAGTATAATAATTGTCATTTTATCTAGACTGAAGTGAATCTACGGTATTGTGTTTGAGAATTCTATCTTGATTTAAATTATGAATTGATGATAAATCGAAACTGCTTGTATTTTTCTCAACGATACTGAAATGTTATTGTTTCTACATATGTTCTATCTCACTATATGTTCATATTTAATCTTATTTCCATACCATGTTAATAGTGTTCACACCTTTTTGGAGGCAGCAGGTTATTAGGAGGTGTGTTTTACATTTAGGAGGAAGGAGGGAGTGGGATCCAAGAGTGCTTTGAAACTGATGTTTGAGACTATTTTTTACTTAGTATCGTTTCTTCCTCTGTCTCACATGTAAATTAGTTATTTTTATTTATTATTTTCTGTTCTTTATTATATCAATGCAATATTAGCACGTTGAAATAGAACATAAGTCATATTAAAAATAATGGTCACTTTACCTATGCAAGTAGTATTGTTGAATTTATTGGTTTGTTCACATGGAACGGCAAATGGGATTTTGTGCTGCACAGTAGGATTTTGTTTTTATATCCCATCCTTTACATCATTAAATTAATGCTGCATTGGGAGACTGAAGTTAAGAATTTACTGATCTGTTTGCTTTTACATTTTATGCTTTACATGAATCTGTCACAAGAATGTGTGTATGTGGTATTAAAAAGTTCTGTTCAAATTATAGTAATAATTCACTAGAAGTTTAATTTAATTGTATAAGATAAAGCATTCAGTAGAATCTTACTGTATTTTATGCTATTTTGCATATATATGGTATGTTTCTCCAGTGCTGACTAAAATGTGAACTAAGTTGGGTTGGTCACATTTTTTACGTTGTTGAGATAGCTAGTCAGTAGTTAATGCTTCAAATACACACTCTTCAAGCTAGAAGCCACTATTAGCTTCAGGTTGTTAGAAGAAAGATTTTAATTTATTATTACTCTTTTGCTGAATTTGAAGCCATTGATGCTTTGAATGGCTACACGCCATTTATTCGCTACTTGTGTATGAAAAAAATATAATTGGAGGTTAGCAATCTGGAAATAAGAACATGGAAATTCCGCAGGTCATATTAGTGTTGTAGGCAGGTCATTGTTTCTACTAGTGATAGGAGATTTAGGGAAAAACATATGAGAAGCTTAGGATGAGCTCTAAAAAAAATTTCCTGTAAGTACAGCTGTATCCTAATGCTATCTTTTGGAATCTGGTCATGCCTTCAGGCAAAAATGTTAGTTTACTATTGGAGCATTAGAGAAAAATCCCTTCTGTTGCTGGCAACCTTTGATATTCTTGTGATTCATGCAGGTGTCCAATTTTCCTCTTTGGAACTGAATTAACATATCCTATATTTTAGTAAGTTAGATGGTAAGCTAGGTGTGGTTTGATTATCTGAAATGGAAGCATTTTTTCTAACACTTGTTGCCCTTAAATTGCATGATGAATTTCCAAATAAAAGTAAATAGAAGTTCTCAGTCTGTCATATTGCTGTCATGCTTCCTCTTGTTGGTGTTTTGTGTGGAGCCCCAGATTATTCAGAACTTTTTTACAGGCCTTTGATTACTGATAACCTCTTTCTCTGAATACACATTATTTCTGCTCTATCCTTTTTTTAGATAGGGGGACCAGAACTGAATACATTTTTTCAGGTGAGGGCAAACCATTCATTAATGTAATGACATTTTATTTCTGGTGTTATTTTCCATCACATTCTTTGTGCATCCCAATACTTGTTTCCTTTTTAACCACTATTGCAAACCAGCACACCTATGACTGGGAGGGAAAATGTGTGTAAATAAAGCACTTAGCACTTAGACGTGCACACTTGTGTGCTGAGGAAGGGAAGTACAAGGAGGGTGAAGCAAGCCACAGGGCAACCATTTGACAGCAAGATTTACCTGGAATTTGTTTCAGAGATTTTGGTATGGATAATCTGATGAATACTTAATCCTGACAAAAAGAGACTGGGGAAGGAAATACATTTTAAAACCTCCAAAAACCTAAACCACTCAGACTATTGATATATGCCAGGCTTTTTTCTTACCTTTTTCCATTTTTAAACTAGTGGTGATAGATTATAAAAGACTGTAATTTCCCATTTTGGTCCAGTGATGCATTGTGTACTGCAAAATAAGAGAAACTAAACTAAAACTTTATGTGCTGTGCTCTTCATTACTTCAAGATAAGTATGTTTGTCATGCTGTAGCTCTGATTTTTGTCTCCCTCATTTTTTTTGTTCCCCCAGTGTCTGAATTTTCATGAACTTTCTTTTAATAGGCAGAGAGATCAAGAAAGAAAAGAAGCAGAAGAAGCTAGTCAGAAAGAAATAGAAGAATGGGAAAAATCACTTTTAGCTCAAGCAGCACCTACAAGGATGGAGACGATGTGGGAGATTCCAGCTATTGGTCATTTTCTTTGTTTGGCACAACAGATTTTAAATTTACCTGAAATAGTATTCTATGAATTGGAACGCTGTCTTCTGATGCCTCAGTGTAATGTTTTTTTATCTAAAATAATGACTTCTTTGTTAAGTCCTCCTCATCGCAGATCTACATTACACCGCAGGCCAACATTTTCTTACAGGACTTGGGAAGCAGCACTGAGAAAGAAAGTACAACACTGGTATACTGTTGTAGGGCAAACCGACAATCCTAATGGCGCTGCAGAAAAACTTGGCTTATGTCCCCAGTTTTTCAAAGTGCTCGGGGAAGTTAATCCCTTGGAGGAAAAACCATTTCATGAGCTACCATTCTACCAAAAAGTGTGGCTGCTAAAAGGTCTCTGTGACTTTGTGTATGAAACACAAAAGGATGTTCAGGATGCAGTGCTAGGTCAGCCTATCCATGAATGCAGAGAAGTAATTCTTGGTTATGACTGCTTGGAGAATGCGTATGTTCATTTTCCACAGTTCTGTGGTGCAGATGTTCGGATTTACAAACAAAAACCTTTTCAGGCTCCTGAATTTCCATCTCTTCCCATCAAAGTTAAAAAAGTACCACGTGTTAAATCGGAAAGAGTAAAACATGAATATGTAGCCAAAAGCAATGGGGAGGTCAGTTCTGCTGGTAGAGAACTGCTACATCCTTCCAAGACAGAAGTAGAGAAAAGTGTGGACTCTCTTGTTGTCTGTCCAGAAAAAACCCTACATTTAGGCACCTTTAGAATCCCTACCGGGGAGATAAACTGTGAAATCAAAGACTCAAGAGTCTGTGACATCAAGAAAACTGTTTGTTATAAAGAGAACTTGAGGAATTTGATTACTTCAGGAGAGATTGTTGGTGTGGGTGGTGACTCTAGTTCAAGAGAAATAACAGATGGGGAGAATGGACAAGGTTATCCTGAAATGGCCAGACTAAGGTCTGATATGAGTCCCTTCAAGGAGAACACGCTGAAAGCTTGCCAGGTGCATGTCAATGGCACTTACAATGATTACCAAGACACCAGTTACCATGAATCTGCTAAAGAAACAGTGCTAGAGAACTCATTGCGAAATAATAAGAAACTAAATAAGATACTAGCAAAAAAGAAGAAAAAGAAAAAAAAGAAGTTGAAGGATATTCTAAATGAAAATCTACAGAGAAAACTTGATGACCTGCAAAGAAAACGTGAGATTCATCTTCATCCATTCAAATCTTATAAATCTGAGCTCCAGAACAAGTTGTTTATAATTAAAAAGAAAGCAAAACACAAGAAGCACAAATCTGGTAAGTTGACAGTTTTTACCTGTAGTAAAACTTAGGAGGATACTGATTTCTAAGTTGTGTTTTTAGCTAATACGTCTATATTTTATTTTGTGAAACAGGACAGCCTTATTGCATTAGACATTCTGGCTGTTAATTTTAAAGTGAAAGTTTCCCACATAAAGTATGTAAAACAGGCTCATCAGCTGATTAAACCATGATTCATTTGCAGAATTTAGAGAACATAATACATTTGGAGAGGTTGTTTGTTGCAAAAAATATTTAGAAGAATGAATGTTACTGACTGGTTAGCATCAGAGAGCATCACTTGAAGTCATTTTGTGGTGTCTTATGTTAGAGCAGTTGTGGAAATGTTTCTCCCCTTTCTGGTAATATTACCTTATCCAAATTATGAAGAAACACAGAGTAATTATATGAGATCATGAATCTAAAGTCATTCATACCGGAACTGTGCTGTCTTAGGTCACCAAACAGTCCAGCAACTGGGATACAGAGTTTATGCTGATGGCATTCTTTTTACAGATTTGGGCAGAATCTAGCTAAGTGTTTCAGGTAGGTGATATAGAATCCAGATTTCAGTTAACTCACTGGAAAATTTTAAAGCTATTTGAAAACAGTAAAGTTTTCAAAGTTTGTAAGTCAATTCAAATTGTCAGGTAGCTGTAGTATTTTTGATGTCATACGAAACACCATAAAAGCTTCATTCTGTTGAGTCCTGGGCTAAGCTATCTGTGCTAGATTTTAGCAGACTGCTTCAAAAATTATATTTTTCAAAGTGACAAGCTACTTTTCAGAACAGTGTAAACTGACAGATAAGTACTGGATTTCATCTGAAATGTGGAAAGCCAAAATGAAAAATCTGAATAACAGCAAAATGTCTTCTAAAGGGCAAGAAAATTCCAAGATTTGATGTCAGTGCGTTTTACTAGAAGTTCAAATTTAAAGCTAAGGAAACAAGTAATATTTAGATCCCAAATATTTGTGCATAATATCCAACAAACTGTCTTACCATTTAAGTCACAAATTCCTCCTTCCAAAAAATTTCAATGCCCACATCTCAACAGAAATTTTAAAAGTTGCAGCTGAAGTTCATATATGTCGTATACAGCAAAACTAATGTATTTTACGTTCAGTTGCACTACTGTTAGCTCTCCAAAGTGTCACTGTTTCCATTTTTCTTAAAACCAAGCAAAGTGAATAATAACCCAAATTGCAAACAAGGCCTCTTTACTTTGTAGAACTGTTGTCCTTTATCTCTTAAAATGTTGAGGCATTTTCCATCTTAATTCTGACCACTTCTTCATTGCAAATTTTGCCCTTGCTGGAGAAAATTTTCCTAAAACTTTACAGCATTGCAAGAAAGAGCTGTTGTTCCTATGCTTGTTAAATGTCCATTTATCCTGTACCTATTAGGCTGAAATGGATACAATTGGATTCAATTCATGCTAATACTTTATTGTTCTGTAATGTTTTATAATGTTTAAGGCTAAGTAGTATTTGTCAGAGATCAGCTGAAATGTAAATAATCTGTTTAAAGATTCCCTTACAATGTAGAACAGAAAAAGAGATTTGGTAAAACCTGGTCTGAATTCACAAAGACATTTGATTTAAATCTGATCCTGGCCATAATCACTCTTTACAACATTCTTAAAACAGTGCAGTGGGTAGAAGAGAGCATCAGGAATGTAAAAGTGAGTACCTTTCCTTACTTTTTAACAAAAAAATTTTTTTTCCTGCTTCTGGTTCTCTCAGGCAGCTAAATGTAACAGTCACAGTTTGTATTTCTGTTGAGATGATTTGTGCACTCCTGGCTTGCTGTAGCAGTGGTACCCATCATGAATATAGCCTGGTAGTGCAGTTTTTCTAGCTGAAAACTTCCCAGAACTATTGTGAGGAAAACTTACTGGAGAACAGAGCCATGTTATGGCCTTTGCCATAATGACAAGGTTTTCTTATGATTTATGAAAAGGTGTAACCACTTTACTGAGTCTGTGTTTTTGAAAGAAGACGATGGCTATTACTGTGGCAGTGTTCTGTGTCAGTATTATTAACAGAGTAGTACTGAATAAAGTGAAAATACAGAATCAGGGAGAGCAGTTCTATAAACAACTTGCATGCTATGCATTCCTTTCTAAATGTATTTTGTTACTGGAGTTAGATAAATTAGGCTATACATCTTGAATTGGACTGTGACAATGGTGATAAGGCTTGTTGGATCTGGACTAAGACAGCTATGCCAAAGTAAATTGTGGGGTACAATAAAGGTTTCAGGGCAAGGCACAGTACAAAAGTATGAGAATCCTGTGATTGCATGTTTGAAACAGGGATTGGATGAAATTCAGAGCATCCGTAGGGTTGAGAAAATAGGAGGCACCAGAGACTTGAAATAACTGTGATGTTCCTGAAGCAAAGGTTGAAGTAAGTTAAATCTCTTTATATTGCAACTGGTGTAGAAAACACCAATACAGCACAGGACTTTAGAAGAACCTTGATGTAAACTCTATGCTCTGAAAGATTCATAGCAGTCTACTGCTCAAAGTACCTTTCACAGTGTATTTTATTTCTTTAGAGTATCGGTACTTTTTGTGCATGAAGTCAAGTGTTGCTTCAATGTGAAGAAATGAACTAAAAGGCCTGGCAGCAACTTTGTAGGGCCTGGTTTATTGTCCTTGGGAGTTTAATCTTCAGAAGTCTTCTGAAGACTTTTGTCTTCAGTGTTGTAAAAGCTTTGTTGTAGAGTTGTCTAGCCTCTAGATATGGAACAGCCTGTTAATCATGTTGAAAACATTGAGGGCTATTCCACCAAGTTGTAACAAGGTACACAATTCATTAAGCTTCAGTGCTATTGTCTTCAAAAATGTGTACCACTGAGGTTTTATAGGGTTTCCTTACATTGTTCTTTAAATTAGCATTGTTAGGGGACTTGTCCAAACCTCTTTTGCTCTTTTGACTATATAAAAGCATATGCTGTGTCAGTATGGAAGCTTCAAAACCCTATCATGATGCTTCATTTTCCAGATTGTAGCATATTAAATTTTCTAAAGGGAGAGCTGTCGAGAGCACAGAGCAAGATTGAAGATTAGAAGATTAAAGAGGAAATAGGACATCCTCAGTAGTTGCCAAATCTTTGAAAGGCATGAAATGTGTCTTTACAGATTTGTTGACAGAAAGATATAGAGCCTATTCTTCAATTTGAGAAGGGTGGAGTTGCTCCTAGAATGTAATGAAAACAGATGTTCTTGCAGTTGGAGGGGGCTAACTTAACTGTATTTTACTGTGGCAAATACCACTGAGTTAGTATTTGATGTTAAACACATCCGTTGCCCCATCTGGGGCAATAAGACTTGGCTGCATATGCAGTAAAAATTTCATCTTTATAAAAATATATTATTCAAGTAAGTTTTTGTTTAAAATTGCTCTCTGTTGTCACTTTATAATTTGTAGCATGGATTAACATTACTTCTTCAAGAAACCACAAGGACTCAAATATCAGAGTTTATAACAAAAAGTTTTACTAAGTCTGTAAAAACGTTCCTGTTTTCAAGTCAAAAGGATTCTAATGTAGAAAACTAAAAAATGGTTCTTGCCGAAGTCATTTACAAGTGTCAACAACATTCTTGTGGCTTAGTGTTTTATCTGTCTGATTTTTGTGCTTCTGAAGTAGTAGTAGAAGAGATCTGAATTATTTATTTTTTTGTTTCCCCTCCTTCACCCTCAAGTGGCAAGACCAACTTGAGAAGGCTTATGTTTTAGTTGTATCTAATCTCCCTAGTGTGTTTTTTGGATGCTTGTAACTAGTGTTCAGGTCCAAGTTGTTATGTTACCTTGTTAATTGCTTACACATCTGTTCAGTAATAACATCTGTGGAATTTGTTTTGGCTTGGAAGGAAAACCTGTGGCAGCCAGATATCTCCTGAACCTACTGAACTGAAATTTAATATGTAAGAATTTTCACAGAGCTAAAGGGCTCTTGGTTAATAAAATATTGATTTCCTGTGAAACTTAAAACAGAAGTGTTCCAGCACTAGTGTTATTTAAAAGAAATAAATGTGAAAGATCTATAGATCTAGATTTGTTTTTTACTTTCAGCAATGAGTTTGTTTAAAAAGTTGCTTGATGACAATTATAAACATGTAGAATGAAAATCAATAAAACCCACCTCTTAACTATCATTCATAAGTATAAAATAATCCAGTCTCTTGGGATTTGTAGTTGAGATTAAAATAGAGGTTAACTAAAAAGAGTGTTGATTCAGGGAAGTGATATTTCTTCTGCCTTACCTATTGTGGTCACCATTAATTCAGCATTAATTAGCTTCTTAAAAAGCAGTGATGTAAGAAATTATGTTACACATTTATTTTGGTTTAGGTTTACATTGTTATATAAAGCACTGTCTTTACTTTGAGACTGAATCATACATGAAACCTGGAATACAGTGTTTTAAACACTAAAAATATTTCAGTGCTTTCTAATGTGATGTTCACTTGCTTTGAAATTAGAAAAGCAAGCATGAAGAATAGCATGTTTTGTGTTCACTTCAGTGCTTTCACTAACCTCAAATATTGGTTTATACTAATACTCACTATATAGGTTTCTGCCCTCGTTGTCCTTCAAGCACCTAACACTAGGTGGACAAGGCAGTATCCAAGTGAATGCTGCTTGTGTCTGCTGAACAGTTTTCAGCTTTTTTGGCAGATGACTACAGGGTGGCTTAAGTAAGTTTACTGTGGAAAACCTGTGTTTTGCTGCATTTCTGCTGCAAGAGAGGTTTGTTTTCATTCAGACAAAACAATGGTGTGATAGCTAAAATGTTACACAACTGCACTGTTCTTTACTGCAGAGTGTATGCATTTTGACAGTGCTTGTGTTTCAATTTAATATGCAAGTAGTTTGTTTCAGCAGGTAAAGTCAGAAAATGTGCAGATTGAGGTTTTGGGCTCTGATGCTGCCAACTGTAGGCATAGGTTGGTCACATGTTATTGGAGAGAAATTTTACTTCAATAAACAATTTTGATTTATATCCACAGGTAATTGAATTATTGTTTAAATTAGGATAAGCTTTGTTGTAGTTTGCTTGAAGAATAAAGTGATTGTGTATTTTCCCTTTATTCTCTGGTAGAGAAAGAAAAGTACTCTGTATTTGTTGTACAGTCCTGATTCATTTACTGAACATGAAAAGAATCTGACCTGGGATGAGTGTAGTTGTCCACTCGCTGGCATCAGAAGTGGCTTAGCTGTGAGTATTGGAGGTGGTATAAAAACAGCTCATCCTCTCCTGCAGTGTGGGAGGGGACAAAGGATGCTAGTTACAACTTCCATTTGAGGTATGGTGTCTCAATCTCTTCTCCTCTGAGCTGAAACCAAACTGAGATGTGGAGCCTGTTGGAAAAGGCAGTGTGGAGACATAATTAGTAATTGTGGCACAGTAAATTGTTTGCGAGTGAATGTAAAGTTACACAGCAGTAGTGTAGGCTGACAGTTCCTAGCTTTAGAACAGTGCCATTTGCAGCAAAGTATATTTTTCAATATAGTTTTGTTGTCTATGTTTGAATACAAACCAGTTGATTTTTTTTTTAATCTAGTAATGTTATTTTATAATCCTGGCAATAAATAAAGCACTTTTTTTTTTCTGAAATGTTAACTATATTTGAAATTGAACTTTGTATCAAAAAGAAGTAAAATTTTAATCTTTATCACAAGTATTGCTCAATAGTGGAAAAGGAATAAGAATAAATCAGTATTTATTTATCAGTATTTATAAAATATTTATCAAACACTTGTCTGAGTAAACATAATTTAGTGTTATAGCTATTGCTGGATGGGGAGACCACTGTTAGTGCCTCAAGATGGTAGGGCTAACAACAGCTTTCATGTACTTCAGCTGTTGAAGGAGAATGCCTCTTCAGCTGTTTCAGGATCATGATTTTTGTTGGACTTCTTGGTTTAGTTTGGGAAACTCCTGATTTGTTTTGATGGAGAGTGTTTTTCTCAGTCTTACCTGATTATGGAGAAGTGTGACAAAATTGATTGGACAAAAACATTGTCTGGTTTGTCTTCCTTCTGAGCAGTGCAGTCCTGAGTTAGTGACTCCTGTGTATTTGTTACTAATATATGTATACTGTGCAAGGCAGTCTTTTTTTAAAAAGTCACAAATGCTCGTTGGAGGAAACATCTGGAGATCATCTGCTCTGATTCCTTGTTTGGAGCAGAACTGAGACAAATACCAGAGCAGGTCAGATGTAACTTGAAGATCTCTAAAGATGGAAATCTGTTTATTGAACCACTGTGGAACCCTTCCCTCTCTAAAAATTTTTGTACTGAAATTGCTGTATTATTTTGTCCATGTGTAGAACTCTTGCTACATGCTTTACAAAATATGACTAGTAAAAGGTAGAATCTGGAGGCGTGGGAAGGAAGCAGGCTGTGTTGGATTGAATAGGTGAGCTAAAGAGATTCCTTATTAGAAATATTTATTTTCATTATCTTAGGTTTTTATAAGTTTTTCTAACTGGTTGCTATTAGTCAGCAATTAAATATATTTGTACATTGAGTATGCTCTGAAATGTACAGTGCACTGAGATCTGATTGCTGTCAAAAACATTATCTGCTAAGGAATTATTATAAGCCATTTGAAATAGTTACTTTACCTGTGATTCTGGGCAAAATATCCCTAGCAGACCTCAGTGGAGTGATTTGAGAAGTTGCCTCTCCGAGCTGATACTGGTTCAACCCCTTGGGGATTTTGTTATCCCCAGACAGGGTTAGTAGCCAGATGTGGTAGAGCCAATCACACATAAAGACAAGGTAGTGTGTTACAAAGTTCCAAGTCTGGGTGCTGGATGGTAATCCACAAAACCAGCACACCTCTGGGTTGCAAAGCTCTGTTTTTAAACACTGTTTTATAATATATTCCACCTACGTAGTACATATGGATTATTAGCTAACTGCTGATTGTGAAAGAATAGTTTCCTGTTACCATTGTTTGCAGATGTTTGAAGTTGAGAAATACTATTTTGGGAAAAACAGATACAAGTTTTTTTAAAAGGAAAATATTATCAGTGCTACTGATACAACTTCTTTTAACATCAATTTTGTATTTTATGAGGAAGTTACTAGGGTAGAAGATGAATTTGCAGTAAGCAGTTTGCTGTATGTATTAATTCTCTCTCATTGGTCTGTCTGTTACCCCATGTCTTTCCTACTTCATACTTTTTAGATGCTGATGCAAAGGAATAAATTTTGATTTGATTTGATTTTTTAATTGTTTATAATTTTTTCTAACAGTTTTCTATCTCTTTGTCACGAGGATATGTTGGGGAAAAGAGAGAGAGTATTTCTGTTAACTGTTATTTTTTGAAGTACACTGCATCATAAATTGTACTGCACCACATGCTGAAAATTTTCAAGTTAACATTTTTTGAAAAGTACGTTACAATATTCAAGTAAAGTGAAAATATTGTTTTAAACATAATCAAATCTTCCTTTTTGTACTGAAGCAAGGCAGTCTAGCTGCCCTTTTTAAAAATCTTTTCATATTCTTTCCAAATAACATTTTTTACAGGGCTATTACAAGGAACCACTATGCGACCAGACTTCTTTTTGAGTCAGTTTGTCAAGAAAGGTTATAAGTGTCTACTTTAGTTCAGTAAATGGACAGCAATGTTCTCAGTAATAGCAATTATGTTTTCAATGCAACTGTATCCATAAACTGCATAATAAAAATGGTGACTTATTTGCCTCTTGTCAGGCCGTTTGAATTGTTGTTCTGATGAACATGCCTCTCTGTTTTATCACTTGTTCTCTAGTGTGAAATCTGTAAGTGTTTATTTTTGGTAATTGAGGGCTCTTTAAATTTTTTAATGTGTTCAGTATGGAGAGTTTCAAATCTAGGCTGATTTAGTGATTTTTATATAGTTTGATTTTATGTGGAGTTTCAGATCTAGATTCTTCAAGCCCTGTGCCTTGTCCCTTAAATGTGTTTATTTCAGAGTCAGGTAAGATGTTCGGGAAACTCACAGTATAATAAACTGAAAATATAGATACCCAGGCACCTGTAGAATAGATGCCTAGAAATAGATGTATGTGTATGTACATATGCATTTGCCCACACAAGAAAACGTGTTAAGAAGAATTTAAATGCGATATTTGCCAATATTTTCATTAATATAAATATTGAATGTACCTGTGCTTGCGTTATTACGAAGTGCCTGTAATTATGTTAGTTGACAAAAAAATTATGATTATTTTTTTCAAGTTCTTTTTTTGTTTAAGGCTTTTAATTCTTTTTTAAGGCTCCCACATGTGAACACAGATAATGTTAGAGTGATGGTCTGGCCTGAGTGAACAAGTTAAAAGTGGTCTTATTTCAATTTACCATATGAATGTAGAAATAACCATATAAGAAACTCTCCTGTGTTGCATATATTGTTTAGTGACATAACTACTTGATTTGAGAAATGTATGTCAGAGCTCTGACATTCTAGGCAGTAAAGCACCTACCTTACCTTCAAAGGGATGTTTTGATACATCCATGTTCTTATATAGCATAGGTGAGTGTAAACTGCATTATAGGAAGGCATTTGCTTTCTTCTAAAACTGTTAAGTTCTGCTGTTGCTGGAAAAAACAGATCAATAATCTGATTTCATTGGTAACTTCAGTATGTTCAGTCAGGCATTACTAGATATTGCTTGTGCTTTGAGGGTGTCTTTTTACTGTATGGTACAGAGATCCCAGATCCTAATGTGTGATTCACTTTACAGTGTCAGAGAACAAATCTTACAGGTAAGATGCTATATTTCTTAAGTTTGTGCCATAAGTTCTGGATTTCACTCCTTTCAGAAGAGTAGTGTGAATGTTTCCTTTATGACTGAAATTTTTAGATGCCATGTTATTAGAATTGTAATGGGTTTATTCCTTTTCTTCTTGTTTATTCTTTTTTCTTTTTTTTCCTTCCTCCAACCCCAAAAGACTGCACTACACAGATACATGTTTAATGTTTGCTTTTACTGAGCCTAGTTCTAATTCATCATGTTTACATGACTTACTGTAAGCTGTCAGTTACAGTTTAACTTTCGTCTGTATATAGCTTGATTTTATTAATTAAGTACAACAAACAGCATTATGAAGCTTTTCTCTTTTAATCTTACAAGGAAAAAAATCACTATCTAAAAAAGCAATCACAAAGAAGAGGAAGGGTGTCAGAAAGTCTACCATACCAGAATTTCAGGTAATTATTTTAATTTTTGTTTTAAGCACTTGAAATCTGACTGTCTGTGAAGTAAGTCCTTTAGTTTCTGATAGAGATATTGGAATTCCTTCTTCTAGTTTGAGAGGTTTAACCTGATAGTATTTGTAAAAGTGCATTTCACCTTTTCTTGGTAAAGAATGTTTTAGCATTTTTATTATGTGCAGCGTACACACTGTTCCACACTGTTGTTTAGGATCCCAGATATATCTGTTACTGTATAAAACCTATAAAAGCTAGAAGTTTTTAATGAAATTTTTAGGGTAGATAAAATTTTCTGGGATAAAATTACTTGTTTTGTATGAGGTATGACAATGTGATTCTTTAACTGAAATCCATTTTGGTTTACTGAAGGACTCGCAAAAAATTTATAGGCAACTATGCTCACCTTGCTTGTCTGTATGTGACTTTAGGGCCAGAGAGCACTAAGAGTATTAATTATGATAATGTGGTTTTATGGTGCTGTAGTAGAAGTGTTACAGTGCTTCAGTTCTAAGTTACTATTTATGTATGCATGCCTGCTTTGCATTGAAATTCTCCTTTGGCTATCTTTTTTTTTTTCTTCAGAAAGCAATCTGTGCTATTTTGACGAGTAGACCCACATTAAATCATGACTGTTTTCTAAAACCCTCACACCAAATCAGTTTATTCCACCATGATGATGATGATGTGTTTCAGATGGAGCTAGTAGAATTTCTGGTGATAAAATTGGTTAGTAACACTCAATATTGAGAAACGACTGACATTTAAGTGTAATCTGTCTTTTATCTATATTGTAATGGTAGTGACTGAAACGTTTCCAAAAAATAGGTACAGTGTCTAAAAATTTTATTTTTCTGAGCACGTTACCTGCATACCATGGATATATATACAATTAGGTTAGAAATCCTTTTTTTACAATATTAAACTACTGCATTTAAGTAGTCTGTCTAAAACTTAGCCCAATCTTTTAGCTAATCAAGGTAAAATGTACATACATTTACATATCTATCTAAGTGTATATTTATTTGTGTAAAAACTTAAAATATAACATAATACTTCTGGCTTTTTTGATCAAAGCTAGGAGTTCTATCTGGTTTAGGTGAGGCTCAGATTGATTAGTATTGAGCAGTTTAATCTTATAAGGGAACTCTTTAACAACTTAACCTGCCTTTTTCAAGAGGACAGACAGGATTGGTGTGACTGTTAGAAGTATTTGCAAATACTAAAACGTTTATATTTGGAATAATATTAAGACTTTTGGAATCTAGTAATGTATGCTTCATTATACTTTTCCCACATACACAGATAGCCAAACTTTATGAAATTATGCAACTGTTTGAAGGTACAAGTATATTTTTTAAATATTTGATAAAACACCTTTAGTATACAGGCACTGTGAGATATGCAGGAAGGGTATAACCCCAAGTATATTGCTATTCTTGTCTAAACATCAGTTCTTTTGGAATGAAAATTAATAAATAAAAATGTATAATATTTTTCATGTTCCTGCAGCCTACAAATGTAGGAAAAAAAACCCAAACCAACTGTAAGACATTTTATTTTATAAGATTAGGTTCTGTAATTAAGTATAGATCCCATACCTGAAAATCATAACTTGTCACTAAAACTGAGTAAATTAGTGTTAGTAAGTCTTTTAATATGTGCAATGACAAAAATTATACATTAAAATCCATTATTAACAGAAACATTCAGGAATTAATCATACTACTTAATTTTAACATTTATAATGCCTAACATTTTATAAAGGAAATGTTTTTTCTCCTCAGATTATTTTTCTCATGATAGGTCATTAGAAGGCATGTTCTTCAAGAACCGTATATGGAACTACTAGTAAGCTATCAGAATGTAATGTAATCTAATCTAATCTAGTCTAATCTAATCTAAAATGATTAGGTTGTAACATCAATACCTCTTCTTTTACCTTCATGTTAGCTTACCCATTAAAACATAGAACAATTTAGAAAGGCAGTGTTGTTCACAGGAAATTGTTTAATTCCGCCCAGTCCTTTTTTAAGTCCTTTTAAAATGCTTAGTCTAAAATACATAAATTCTGTGTCTAACACTTTCTAATAATATACTTAATTTTCTGACTACAACAACAAGGAGCAAAGAACACAGGAACATAAATAAAAATCTCATTCGGAGAAATATGATCTAGATTCTATAACAAAATGATCATACAAAATACACTACACTTTGTTATTACTATCCTTTTCATCTTTCCTTCAAAATGCTGGCTTCGTTCTGTAAGGTGGGAAATGTTAGCCATGTGAGAGAAGTTTTGTAAATACTTTCTTCCCGATCAGTGTGCTTCTTTATTTCCCCACCTGAAATCACACTGTGAATGACAAAATATAAATTTTTTCTTGAACCTTTTTTTATAGTGATTTTCAGTACAGTACTGAACTATATCAAATACTGAACTAATTTTGACCATAAATCCTCCAGGGTCAGTTGCTGTTACCTTCCTTGTTTTACCAGAGTGTAACTGACACACAAATATGAGCCTCACATGTACACCTCCTCTGATGAAAGTTGGGACTTAGAGATTTGATTACTCTTACCTGTCTTCCCCAGCCCCAAGACAACTCATCTTAGTATATTGACATTTTTTTTCCCATTGTTGTAGTTTGGATTGGTCTCATAGAAGAAAATAAAAAGCAGTGATAATACTTAGTAACTGAATTTTCAGGTATCTAGTCAAAAGAGTGGATTATAATTGTGTAGGGAAAATCCTTATCCATGCCTTTATTGACTTTTTTCAAGGACTTTATGTGACATACTTGCACTTTTTTGCATAATAATACAGTATCATAGATTTCTTCACAGGCCAGACAGGCAAAGAAAAACCAGTATTTGGCTTCAGTTTACATCTTACGTATTTAACACTCTTTAAGTGCAGGACAGACATGCATGTTGAACCTGGTAAAGTTACACATAGTAATTCTTTTTCCTGGCTTAAGAGAGATACCTTTTGCAAGTTAATTTTGCATACATTGTGTGTGGCAAGACACTGCCAGTTTCCTTATTAATTTGCTATTCTAAACTTGATAAATGTGAAAACTGTAAACTTTAGTTTGAGTCACTTCAGTTCCTCAGTGCTTCAAATGTGCTATGAAAACGATGGCGTGTATGCATTAGACGTTTCTGAAATTTATGTATTTTGCAAAAAGTGTCAGTTCTGTGTTTTAATAGTGAAACAAAGGCACTTTTTAATGTCTTTGCTACAAATCTAAAATTGCATATGAATTTTATGTAAAACTATATTGTTATGAATTACTGATTTGGGAAAAATGATTAACACTTATATGATAAAAACAGTTTTTCTGGGGTGGGTTTTGCACAGTTTCTTTTATTATAATTTTTTTTCTTAAATTATTTTAACATGTTTTCACTAATAATGAAAAAATTTTCACCTAAGGGTGTTCAGAAAAAGCAAGTCTTAACCTGAAAGAACCTAACAGGTTAATAATTTCCAGTTTGTTAAGTCTTAAACTGCCCTAAATTATGATAAGACAAAATATACAGATTACTTTTGCTTGATGGTTTTTTCAAGAAGATAGCATCCATTTTCTGAAAGGAGAAATGTAAAAAAGCTGATTTCTAAAGACAGGAATAAGAAAAATATAATCACTTCTCAAAACATACACAAATAGGTAGATCTGATAGACAACTAGGTTGCCTTAGAATCATAGAATCGGCAAGATTGTAAGAGTCCTTTAGTAACCACTAAACTGTATCACCAGATGCGTCTTGAACACCTCCAGGAGCAGAAGACTCTGTGTCAGCATATAAAGTTATGTCCAGGAAAAAGTTATAACAAGTGTGAAATGTTATAAGCACAGCATACTCCAAAGCTAGTATACTTTAATTCACCAGGGTGTTGTTTGGAACTCAAAGATATTCCAAATCATTACTACCCTTGAGATAAATTTGGTAGTTGTCATTCACAGAAGTTTTAAGAAAATACTTACATTTTGAAATGGAAGCTTACAGGCAGAGATATGATTTATATCTGAAGAATAGATTATTTTCTTATTAGCTTTTCTTTCTTTCAACAAGTCCTGCTTTTTTTTTTTTTTTACTTTTAAAAATGCTATAAGAAAATAAAAAACAAATGGTAGCGTTAAGTGCTTTTGCATTTTATTTAACTTCATTGTACGTTTTCCAAGTCCCACATCACCGAGTGTTTGTGTTCATTTGTTTTTTAGCTTATTTGCACTAATCTTGATGAACTCAGGGAATTAATCACAAAGATTGAGAATGAACTCAAAGATCTGGAGGACATTAAAAAGAAATCGGTATGTGACATTAACAGCTTTCTCTTGTATGGATATAAAACAGTGCCAGTTATTTACTGAGGCCTCTCAACTGAAGATTTTTATGCTGTTCAATAACTGCATAAAACCTCATATGGTTGATACCTAGAGACTGTAATTTTAATCTTTCTTGTATGTAGTGCTCTGTTCTCAGTATTTTTAGAAGTGAATTCAGTAACCGTGTTAACACTTTTCACTGCCAAAATAAATTTGGAGAGTAGCAATGCCTTAGAAGGAGTAGTTCATTTCTATTAAACATGTTAACATTCTGCCCTGAGGACAATTCTTACTAACAAGCAATTACAGGATAGAATTCTTAAATCTGCCTATGTAGTGCTGATCAAAACTTCCAGTGAGCTGACTCTTACATTGTTATTGGGATTCCTAACTCCTTTTGTTTGCAAGTAAGTTATCAAAATTGGCTTTGTTTATTTTTTTATTAAAGTATGTTGTACCAGAAAGCATGCTATCTGACTTTTGGTGTCAGACTGAGATACAAATTTTACCAATGTACACTGGATCACTCAGTCTATGCAGCTGAAAACCTTGAATGAGTAACGGTTAGACAAGAGAATCCAATATGTTTTGGCTTTTGTAGGAGACAGTGATTTTAATTAAGATGGTAGATAAGTTTAAATACATGAATAGTACTCATATGAATGTCCCTTTTTAGTGAATTATTTTTCTTGCTCTTTTGTATTGTAGTTCTGTTTATTGAACTAGGCATTTCCGTGGCATTTCTATAAAAGGTGGTAAATAAAAATGTTACTTTTTCTAAACCTTAGAAACTAGATTGCTTTTAATTCAAGTGAATGTCTGCGGTCTCATGCAGAAACAATTTATTCCTAAATTTTTTAAATAGAGGAGACAAATGTAGGAGAGAGGCAATATGAATTAGGACTCTGAAAGACAAATTTCTCTGCAGGCACTTAGCATAATAATTGTTAAAATATCCAAGCGAATAAAAACAGCCTTATCTTGAAATTATTTTGCAGTTGCTAAATTGCAAATTGATTTTTATGATAAGAATGTCAAGAGGTTATCAGAAAGGTTATGGCAACAATAGAAGAAAAAGCCAAAAAATGAGAGTATACTACAGCATATCAATAATCTTAGTGTAGGTGAGACTTTTGGTCTGCTAGTAAAACTGTATGAACAAGACTTCTTCAAGGGTAGACAAATGCTAAATATGTCATAATTGCTCTTTGAACTGAAATCTGATAATGTCATTATGTAAGTAAGTTGCATGACTTCAGCAGGAATACTATGTTTAGTTCTAATTGCACCATCTTAAAAAAACCAAACACTGAAGTATAGGGGAGTTAAGATTCAGCATTCGGAAGTTGTGAGGTAAGGACAATCTTTCTTGTGCTTGTATAGACCTATCAGATTGTGATTGTGGGTCTCTAAACACTTGTGTTGTTAGAAATTTTACATAAAGGAAAAGGGTTAGGATTAATTGCTGAAGAAGTGGTTATGAGGAAACAGTAAAATGAAATACTGATTTTTAAAAACATATTTATTAGGGAAGTTTCATGTTTTCCTTTCAAAGATACAAATAGAAAGATGTTAAATTAGATGAATAATCATAAATTTGACATGTTAAAATTAGGTTTCAGTCTGTAAGGAAAGTCATTAGGATGTCACTTCTGACGTCTAACACCATGTGTAATTTTGTTAGATATGTAAAAAATTGGAGAAAAACCAGATTTTTATTCTTCAGCTCTGACCAAATGACAGCGGCAGTTTCAGAAGCATCTAGAATCAAATTTGTTCATTTTTTCTGACTATTAAGTAAGACATTATTTTAATTTACTAATGGAAGTAGGATCTAATGTGAAAGCTAATTTTAATATGATGGTATTTATATATACTGTTCATGGACTTTTTTCTTGTTTTGACCCAAAATGGTGATGTTCTTACTACTTCATGGTAACTTTATTGATTTTTGTTTGCAACAGTGACCTGAGTAAAGCCATAGGAATCTTCTTCACGGCTAACCTCCTTGGTAATTCCAGTTTTAGTAGTTGCTAGCACATGCTACTGAGAAAAATCCTCAAGGCAATCTTTCATGTTATGTTAATTACTAAAGCATATTAGAAATACAGCTTGTCTAACTGATAGTAACACTTTTAAATATAACCTTTTCTTAGTCCTAACCTCGCTTTTGTTTCCTAGAAGACCATTCTAGATATGTAAAAGGAATTCCTTCTCCAGAACTTGGAATTAGTGGAGACCATAATGAGAGCACTGAGCTGTAACACTTTTTTAACATGAATATGCTTACTATTTTCCCTCATTTTTTATAGGTAGTTGGACTGGTTGTATCTGACACGTTTCAGAACATCAGCTTGAGACAACGAATGACATGACAGATTTTTGTTTGGCAAGTTAAAATCAAATTAGAGCAGGGTTATGTAATGGAAAGCCATGGGTAATTTTAAGTGTGGACATTTCAACAAACTTCTTCCACAACAATGAAGTAATAAATCTACTTGGTTGATTAAAACAGTTTGTTTCTGTATTCTTGTACACTGTATTGTCTTTTGAATTAGTTATGAGTATTATTTTTCCTTTTAAAAAGTCTTGCGCTTTTGATTGATTACTGGTGAGTTTGTTGTACCAATTTGCTTTGTGCTAGTTCACTGTAACTGTTTAGAGAGGAGAATAAAATTTGACCTCAGTTCTTTAATTTTGAACAGAGTTCAACTCTGCTCTTGAACTCCAGGCACAGTTCTGAAGTGACACTGCAGTTTCACATATGCTTTCAACTGACATAAGCCAAAACTGCTGCCAAATAAGTAGTTCCTACTCTCTGTGTCTCTGGAAGCTTCTCTTTTCTGTGCCACCCCATGAGAAAAGCTAGCAAAATTCTGTGTTCAGCTGCGTGGTGAGAGAGTTAGTCTGTCATAAACCTAACTACCCTTTTTCTGCTGCTGAGGTTTTTTAAGCCAGATCAGTCTTCTAGTGCGATTTATCATGCAGTTGCACAAATACCTGTGCTTGTATTCTGCCAGAGTCTGAGGAGTCATTATAAGAACAGGATTGAGCATCTGTGGGGAAAAGAAAGTGGGACTGATTTGGACAGGAAAAGTGCCTTTTTGTGACAAGTAAAGTTGTGTGTGATATTACTATCAGAAGTGCTCTAAAAAGTCTATACCTTCAGCTGCTAAACAGTTCTATGTATTATATGTAATGTATCTACTATATATTACATATCCAGAGGGAGATGAGAAGTCAAATTAGTGAGATTTACTGTTTGTTTGAGTGCCTGGCAGGAAATCAGAAAGTGAAAGATGCAGAAAGGGGGACTTAAAGGACTTGTGTTTAATGTTCTGTGCACTGTCTAGTGACAGGATAGAGAATGCTTCCCTAAGGAATGTCTAAGCTAGAATCCTTTAATTTTAAAACAGTATGACTAAAAACGGCAGTAAAAATTGAATTAATAGAAAAAAAATGTGTTATATTACGTGGATTAAATTACAAGCAGTGAGTAAACAATTATAAACCTGAAGTAGAACATACTGGCTAAAAATTCTTTTGAGATTTTATTGCATTTTTACCTCTTATTTGCTGAAAATTTAGACTGTATATATAATATGCATGGCTGTTCAGTTGAATGTGAGGTCTTAAGAATTTACTATAACTATCAAATTGACAAGACATACAAAGTAGCCTAATTCCACACTTGGAGTGGTATTGCTGAAAAAGGAGTGTTATTGCTGAAAAAATAATTTTGTCAAACGTGATAGTGAAGCATTTTGCTGGTATATTTAGGATAACATAGAGACTGCTATCTAATATATGAAATTTCTTTTATGAGAAGAGATGGTAAAGTAGCACCTCCTGTCCTATCAGTATGCAAGATAACAAGTATGAGCTTCTGACATTTTGGATCCCATTTTTCCATAGGTCTTCTGTGTCTGGTCAAATCAGTGGGAGTTGCAGCATGAGTGGAAATCTTCTTACTGCCTTGCAGATAATCAGCTTCTCTTGCAATCTGAATCATTTTGCTTTGTGTGTGTGAAACTGTTAATTAAGCTATTTTGTAGATCATTTGTATATACTTTACTATTGCATATCATAGCAAAAATGTTTATTTTTTTTTCAAACCCTTCTTGACATTGTGTAGTATGAAAGTGCCAGGACTGCAGATACTTGTATAAAATAGTAAACCTTGGGCTTTTTTTGCAGATGCCATTTTTTTGCAGATGCCATTTTGCAAGCTGACTTTGTAGTAAGCGTGTTTTTATGTAAAATCTGAACATGAACATTGAAAGATTTCTTATTTACTGTAATGGAAGACTTTATTTTGGTAGGACCATTGGATTGGAATCATTCCCTACAAGTATGACCAGTAAATGAATTGCTGTCCAGGGAGTTAGAAGGGAGGCTGGAGCCCAGGATTCCCATAGCTAAGTTGAGAAGGTTAAATAGATAAAGGGCATTACTTTCCTGAGAAGGAGACCACTCTCTCCCTATAGAGAGAAAAAAGTCAGACAAAGGTTAAGGAAAGGAGAATTACTTAGTCAAAGGACACCAGCCACGTTAACAACTAATTAGGGTTTGGAAAAAATGCATTGAAGATTTTATTGTTTATGGAGGTCTGTGACCCCTTGATGTTCTTGACTTTGTAACAAAAAAAGTAGAAACCTCTCTTATGAAGGTTTTCAGTTCTGCTATTTTTCCTGGAGGTTAGACAGTTGATTTAGACAGTCCCAGGGCAGGTCTTTTGTCTATCTTTGGGAGTGGATGTATGTTTTAGGCAGGTGAGTCAGAAGGGCTGAAAGCAAGCTGAGGTTTTCTGCAGCTTCAAGTCCATATCTGCTGCAAAAATACATATTTCAGAGGGCATCTGAAAATTCAGAGAGAAAAACCCACTAGTTCAGGTCGGAAATATTTAGAACCTCAGACATAAATTAATTTATGAAGATAGTCAAAGGAATACATTGATCCAGGATGGAACATAATATTTTCCATATCTGTTTTTTTTGATGCTCTAAACAAACTGCTGTTAAATTTGTTTGTACAAGGTGTAAGTATCTAAACTAAGAGACTGTTTTCTGGATTTTTTAATTGATTTGCTACATTTTATTTTTAAATATATTAATATATGACAAAAATAATGCAAAATGGTTCATTTATTTAAAGAAGTTTATAAAATACTCCTCTCTGTTCAGTGAAAAAATGGGAAATACTGTTGTATGTTTGAAAATATTTGCCAGGAAGACAGTTTAGACAAGACGCTACAGGGACTTCCAGGAAGAACTTTCCTTCAGTAGAAATTCATGTAACCATCAGAAATTGTTTAGGGCTCTTACTGATTTTTCAGTGAATCAGACCTCAACTTTACAAACAATAACATGGAAAAAGTTACTGTGTCTGCTCATTTGGGCCCCAAATGAAACGTTTGTATTATTGGATTAAATCTTCTTCCATTTTTATGAGGAGGTTGACTTCCTTCTCCCGATTCCTCCCTCCTCTTCTCCTGACCTCTTCCTCCCTCCCCAGTAAAATATGTACCATGCTTGAGACTTTTGCATGGAAAGAGGTTTCAGTTATACTTGTTTTCTTCAGCATTACGATGTTTACATAAACGTACACACAAACAAAAAATACTATAGACTGAGGAATCTGTGTATGCACAGATGCTAGGAGGTTTAAACTGCAGGTTTGCACTTTAAAGAGATTTCTATAAATACTTAGAATAACAGGATTTTAATAGACTTACTTCAAGTCTTGCAACTGAAATATTTTCTTTTTATTTAAGCCTAGGTTCTGTGTTACTATGCATCTTCATCTGTAGTGTATGTAATATATTCTCTTTTACCATTCTTTATCCCAAAAATTTGTTTTGTACTTTAGTCATTTCTAAATAGTTGGTTAGTGCTTCTCTGTGGCTTCCCTGCATCTCTTGAAAACACTAATTTGAGCCCAAAATGTTGAATTTTGAGACTGAAATTTACACGTTTACATCCATGCAGCTTCCTGTACATTGAAGATGTGGAGCTTCTGTAATATTTAGTTGTATAATATGAATGAATAACGCCAATTTTAGACTTCATTTTTTTAAATCTTCTCCAAAATATTTAGTTTGTCTTCTCTCATATTTCTGACTTCGGTTTATCTCAAAAGCTTTCAGTATTTTTGTCCCAGTCTTTGGTTTATCTTAGCTCTTCCAGTTTTCTCTCTTTATTGGCTACTTTTTCACAGATTTTTTCTCTTGATCTTTCACGCCTTTCTTTGTGTGGCTGACTAAACATCCAATAAATGTATGCTAACAAGCTTTTTTTAAGCCAATTTCATCACATATGTTTCTACAGTTCCAAAAGTGAAAGTGTGGGTTCTGCATCAGAGATGAATGTCTACTCATACATTTAATCTGGAACATTTTTGTTATAGAGATACTACTGTATATTCAGAACATTTCACAGTGCTCTGGATTTTGGTCAGTTGTTGCTTTGAAGAAATAATTCAAGGCATTCCTGTCAGCACACAGTTCTAACAAAACAACTGATTTTAACATGCTCAGCTGAAGAATAGAGAAGTACTTGTGTATCCAGAATTAAGAAGATAAAATATTCAGCTATGTGAGAGGGAGTTAAGTAAGATCATAACAACCTAAAAAAACATAGCTTTTTTTGCAAATAGTTTCAGATACTATATCCGTCCAGTTTCTTCGTCAGTTACAGAAGTGTAAGTTAGTTAATAACTAGAAGTTCTTCCAATGAGGAGTAAAATGTGACAATTCAGTGCTGGATAATTTCACTGTTCTTAATCAGGTTCAAAGCAATAGTAAGATCATGCTGATAATAAACTTTCTCCTGTGTTTTTGTAGTTTATATATTTAAAAAAACATGGTGGATGGACCAACACAATGATGATTTTGTAGTAGTTTTGCCTAAGTAAAATTAGAACATGTGTCTAAACATCTGAATAAAAAGCCATTTCATAGTAGTGAACTAAATCAGGAGACAAAGACAGTCTTCGTAGCAAGAAGTTTGTTGTGGTTTTGTTGTTGGTTGGTTGTTTTACTTTATTTATTTGCAGTGTATAAGAGAGTATGAAATACTATTTTAGGATATAGTTTCATGTGATCAGATATCTAGGTCATGAGTGTGCAAACTGAAGTCTGACAGCTTTTCATTAGTTGTTGGTAAATGCTCAAAATTAAAATTAAGAGATGTCATGAGTGTATTTGTTTTATAATTTACTACAAGTCATTCTTCCTGACTATATTTAGTCCCAGTCTTCAAATAACATCAGAGGTTAGCTGTTGATATATATTTATAATATTCAGAATGATATTGCTGAAGGTAAAATACAAGGCACTCATTTTCAGGAACTTTTACTGTAGAATATAACAAAACATTTTCAAAATTAAAACACTTCCAATAATAGATGAATTTGCATAGTATGAATACAGACTCTCATCATGCATTCTTATTCAGTTAAAATTGGAAATGTCTGAAATCCTAGTATTTGGCCCACAAATTCGATATTAAGAACATTCAGTGTTAGTCTGTATCTGAATTGAAGAAGTTATTGATCTCTGTTCTTCAGGTATCTGATGTCCAAAGCAGCTGGAGATCACCAACTCCCTCTCTGTGTGACATCACTAGAAAACGCTAGACTGGTGATGTCACACATACCACAGAACCCCGCTGCAGAATGGAGCAGGCCTATTAAGGGTAAGTTTTTTCCCTCCACCACCACCCCTTTTCAACAATATTGCGTGGTTTTATAAGGTTACTAACTTTCTTTACTTTATGTCCCTGGAATATAAAGTAAAGATGACAGAAAATCTTATAAAACTGCAAAATATTGTGGTGTTGTGTGTGTGTGTTTATTTAAAAACAAAACAAAAACTCCCATATAAAGTTCAGTCCTTATACCATATATCAATATCCTGGCTCCAGTCTGCTTTGGGATTCAATGATGAGTATGCCAGCATAGTGTATGTTGGGGCATCAATCACAGAGAGTGGAGTCAGCATTTCCTGGCTGCTCTGGATGTCAGAAACCTTGTTTTAAAAGGTAGGTTTTCAGTTGAGAATGTGTTGAATATCTCTTTGTGTTTATATGGAAACATTCAGCATATTTCTAAAAAGTATTTTTATTATGTTTGCATTTTTAAAATTTGCTTGTAACTTGACACAGCTCAAAATCACATTTTATACTTGTCCTCTGTCTAGGCCTTCTTTTCTCTTGTTTTCCTGTTGTTAATACCCTATATTGTGTTTCCAAAAAAAAAGTAATGTTTTGGTTGTCTACTACCTGGAACAAGATGGTAACTAAATTCTGTTTAATATCATTCTGAATTATCTGGGCAAGGGCACCCTCAGCCATTTCAGAGACAACACCAAGCTGGGCAGGAGTGTTGATCTGCTGGAGGGTAGGAAGGCTCTCTGGAGGGATCTGGACAGACTGGATTAATGGGCCAAGGCCAATGCTGTGAGGTTCAACAAGGCCAAGTGCCCTGTCCTGCACTTGAGTCACAGAAACCCCAGACAGCGCTACAAGCTGGGGGAGGAGTAGCTGAAAGTGTCCCAGTAAAAAAAGGACCTGGAGGTGCTGGTCAGCCATGGCTGAACATGAGCCAGTGGTGTGTCCAGGTGGCTGAGGCGGCCGATGGCATCCAGGCCCACATCAGAAATAGTGTCTCCAGCAGGACCAGGGAAGTGATTGTCCCCCTGTACTTGGCACTGGTAGAAATCAAAGCACCTGGAATCCTGTGTTCAGTTCTGGGCTCCTCAGTACAGGAAAGACATTGAGGTGCTCAAACCATGTCCAGAGAAGGGCAACGAAGCTGGTGAAGGGTCTGGAACATGAGACCTGTGAAGGGCAGCTAAGGGAGCTGTGGCTGTTTAGCCTGAAGAAGAGGAGACTCGTGGGAGACCTTACTGCTCTCTACGACTCCATGAGAGGAGGTTGTGGCCAGGTGGTGATCAGCCTCTTCTCCCAGGTAACAAGTGCTGTATGTTTCTTATGAAAATATACCGTCAGAGGTCCAGCCTGAACCTCCTAGGCTTCAGTTTATGACTAATCTCCTACATTTTATCATTTGGTATTTCTGAGAATTTGCAACACAAACATTTGTAAAAGCAAGTCTGTTATCTATAGAAATTAGTAGGCAGCTATGTAAGTAGGGAGTTAAGTCATAGCTTTATCAATTCTTGATTTGCCTTTTTTTTTCTTTTTCTCCTGGAAAAAAGCGCAAGACTGTGTTAGAAAATGAAATTGCATAGGAAAAAAAATGCTAAGTTTTGTAGTGATGTGTCTTAAGGTTATAGGTATATTTTTCATATCTCTTTTTACTATTTAATATTTAAGGAATTATAGCGTCTGGCCTGGCCTTTGCAGAGATCTTACACACTTGCATGGGAAATCAACTGAACCACAATTTAGAAGAATGTCATTTGACCTATATTTGTTCTGTCCTTACTATTTCTGAGGAGAGAAGGTTCTTAAATTTGTCTGTGTTTCCATTAACAGGTTTATTGTCAACTCCGAAACCCAAGTAAGAAAGATGAATAATTGGGATAAAGGGAAATAATTTACATTTTTAAAAATTGTGTTGCTATAAAATTTACATCAAAATGTAGAGTTTTCCAGAAACTATATCCAGTGGATACTATTTTTTACAGATTCATAGAATGGGTCAGGTTGGAAGGGACCACAGTGGGTCATCTGGTCCGACCTCTCTGCTCAAGCAGAGTCATCCCAAAGCAATGGCACATGATTGTGTCTAGACTATTCTTGAATATCTCCAGTGAGGGAGACTCCACCTTTCTGGGCAGTCTGTTCCAGTACTCAGTCACCCACACAGTAAAGAAATTCTTCCTCATGTTCAGGCAGAACTTCCTGTGCATCGTTTTCTGCCCATTGCCTGTTGTCCTGTTGCTTGGTACCACCAAGAAGGGCCTGGCTTCATCCTCTTTGCACCCTCCATTATAAGCCTTGGACATCCCCTCTCAATCATCTCTTCTCAAGGCTGAACAGGCCCACCTTCCTCAGCTTTCCTCATAAGAGATGCTCCAGTCCCCTCATCTTTGTCACCCTCCACTGGACTTGCTACAGGAGCTCCATGTCTCTGTTGTACTGAGGAGCCCAGAGCTGGACACAGCACTTCAGATGTGGCCTCCCTAGAGCTGAGTGGAAGGACAGGATCACCTCCCTCAACCTGCTGCCAGTGCTCTTCCTAATGCACTCCAGGACACCATTGGCCTTCCAGGCCACAAGGACACACTGCTGGCTCATGGACAGCTTGTTGTTCACCAGGACCCCAGGTCCTTCTCTGCAGAGCTGCTCTCCAGCAGGTCAGCCCCCAGCCTGTACTGATGCCTGAGATTATTCATCCCCAGGTGCAGGACCCTGCATTTGCTTTTGTTGAATTTCAGACGGTTCTTCTCTGCCCATCTTTCCAACCTGTCAAGATCTTTCTGAAGGTCTGCACAGCCCCCTGGGGTATTGGTCACTCCTCCCAACTTTGTGTCCTCGGCAAATTGGCTGAGGAGGCATCTGTCCTGTCATCCAAGTCACTGATGATTAACTTAATGCTGGACTGGTGTTGAATCATGGAGGACACTTACTAGGAACAGGCCTCCTAGAATTCTAGAATTCTGGGTGCAGGGATTGGTTAGGTTTTTTGTTCATTTTTGTAATCAAGGAGAAAAGTGACTTACATTTGTTCATACTTGTTCTTCTGTGAAGTGTTAATGAAGCCAATAAAGCCTTGAAGTCTGTCCTTGACTAAATGTTCTACTTGTATCTGGCTGCCTGATACATTTACCACTTCATTTACTCAGTCTGCTGATATTCATAAATACTCTTTTTTTCTATGTAAGCTGCAATCTTGGCTTAATTAAAGACCAGTTAGTCTTAGAAATTAATAATTTCACGTTTTTACTTTGTACTGATTTTTCATATCTTTTTAATACTACATTTTCACGCATCCCCTTCTTTACTATATCAACTGCATGTACAGAATTTCTATATCACAATAGTAGTGGTATTGTTTATTTTTGCTATTTGATTTTTGTTTTGAGGCAATCCACTAGTACTCTGTAGTATATAAATTCATCCTTTTAAAACTGTCTATGAAATGTTTTGTATCTCTTACAAGAAAAATCTGTGCACATAATATTAATATGTTAACAGTTAATTCTGTTGATTACTGACATTAGGAGATGATATCAGATGCCCCAGTAGGCTACAGTGAGCACAGGGCTGTTTTCTGTTGCAATGGCTAGTGACAGGTTTTATGCTGCAGTGCGTTACGTGTGCAAATGTGACTGGCCATAAGTGAAGGAAATTAAAATACAGTTTGCTGACTTGTCTGTGTGTTCAACAGTGATCATTATGTGGTAACGTAATATAATATTCTACTTAAAATCTTTGCTTTTATAATTTTAATTTAAGAATGAGGGAGTAACCATTTGTTTTGTTATGTAACGTGTAAATGATTGTTCATAAAAAATAGATATCTGGTCTTCAAACAAGCTGATCTTGCTGTACATTGGAGGGATCTGCTAAAATGTGTAAAAAGTCCTTAGGAAGATCATTCTTGTAGACTACTGAAAGGCAGCTATGTCAAGCTTTATCCAGGTTTTCCTGCCTTACATTTCTTTGTGTGCTAGACCACAGGAAGCTGTAAAGGATATAAGAGCTGTCAAAAGCTAAATATGTATATGAAATAAGTAAGTTCCCAAGTCTTGCTTCTTTTGCTTGCAGAACCATAGTCTCTTTATTGCCTTACATCCTCTCTGACAAGTCAAGAGGTAAAATCCTCATTTACATAAAACACACAGAGTTAGTAGAGTGGGAGAAGTACTAGAGTACACCACTTCTCTTTTATAACAGTTACATATATATGCACTGTTCAGTCTTTTAGCTAATGAACTACAGAATAAAGTTTTGGGAAGAAATATTTACTAAGGATATCTATGAGCGTTAAGGAGTGAGTTCTGCAGCACCATGGCTGCCATGGTTGTCATTTCCCAGTGTCTTTAATCCTCATTCAGACTTTCCTGATTTAAGAAAACATTGATTTTTCGTGAAAGATTATAAGATTACATATATTGATTTTGAAAATAACACCATTTTTAATTATACATTTAAATTAAAAGCTTAAAGATTTTACATAGGAAAAATGGTCTTTGCTACATAGTCTGTTGCTTCATAAAAGATCAATTTGCAAAACTTTTCTTTTAAAAAAACCCTTTATCTAGAACTTTAAATAAAATGTGATGCAAAAACTGTGGAGGTTTTATCCCTGAAAATTACAGTAATTTTTTTTTTTTGCAAATAAAATGATAGAATTTAGACCACTTCTCTTAAATGAGATTATGGTAAGATTTTCTGTAGAGATTTTATCTCTGATTGTGAAAAGTTAAAATGTGGTTGATTTCCCTGACCTGAATGAATTACTACCTATGCTAGTTACTCATTTAAGTAATTTTAAACACATAGTGTGTTTGCAGGATCCTGCTTCAGTTTTAAGTTTGAGCTATAAAAAATTAACATACTTGCAGTATTGCTTTTTTAACTGGGACATTATATCTCTCTAGTTTAAAAAAAAAGTTAAAGTATTAATGTCTTACATAGCTTAAGTGTAGATGTAACTCTGAAACTTCTTGCTATTTTCTTCCAGTTATTTTCCTCATATACTGTGTTAGTGTACCAGGATTATTGTAGTACTAATAAAATCTAACAAGATTCAGGTCTAACACAATGATAAATAAATGGAATTTGTGTTTTCAGGGAAGATGGTACCACCGGAAGCAAGCAGTAAAGGAATTGCATGGTACGTTGTTACGACTGCTTAATGAACTGTTACCATGGGAACCAAAGCTAATTAAAGCATTTCAAAGAAACAGGTAATTAGCTGCTTTTTTTTTAACAGTGGTGCATGAGATGAAACATGGAACAAAATTCACCTTTTAAACTAATCAATGAATTGGCTTCTCTCAAATAAGTTAATTGAAAATACTTTGAGGAGAGACGTGAGGCACTGGTAGTACTTTAATTGGAAGAAGTATTTTATATTCCAGACCTATCATCTTTAAATAAAGTTGAGTTTACTCTCTAATGACTTTTCATCTAAAATGTTCTAGAAACCCTAAGCATGCCTGTAAATAGTCTATCACAATACAGCTCGGATTTGTACTGCTGCTTATTTGGTTAAGAGAGGCTGAAAACCTTTCTCTAGAAAACTATACTAGGGCTTCTTAGAATACTCTGAGTGCTTCCTAAACTTACCTAAATTGGCTGTTAATGAATTCTCCACAGAGCAATTCTTGAAGCATTGTTTTGAGGTCTTGGTAACCCTGTAAATTAGAAATGCATCTGGAATGAGGCATGTCAGAGTGGCAGATTTAAATCTAGTAAGGACAAGTAGTAACAGTGAAGATGCTATCCTGATTATAAATCATGGAGAGGTTAGGTATTGTCTTCAAGCTTGGTGCTGTTCTTGTTTGTCAGACATATAGCTGTTGCTATAGTCAGACCTTATTTTTGCCACATAGACAGTTAAAAAGCAAATAATGATTAAAAACTTGAACTCTGTGACAAAGGATAGCAAAAGCTAGGCAACTGCTTAAATGTTGAGTGTAAACTTACAGCTATGTGGTGCTAAACTAACGCTGAAAAGTGTAAAAGGTATTATACTTAAAAAACCACAATAACATAACACTAAAGACAGTAAACAGAATACTAAGATTTTGGTTCCTTAGTAGCTCATTTAATGGATATCATGGATGAACTAAAATTCTTATTTGGAAATTTAGGATATTGTTGAGCATTTTGCTTTAAACAATTGACCCAAGTACAAGTTTTGGGTTTTTTCTATTCATTTCTATTCACATTTCTGTTCATTTTCCTTGGCTGTTCATTTCTGCCTGTTTTTTTGCAATTTAGACTCCTTCTGGAAATAAGGCAGATAGTATTACTATTAGGAAGGATTTAATTTTCCAGTACACGGAGTTTCCAGTTTTATCTTTTTTGTAAATTCTGGTGTGGAATGGTTTGATGCCCAGTATTAGTTCTTGTTTAGTGAATCACAGAATCATAGAATGGTTTGGGTTGCAAGGGACCTTAAAAATCATCTAGTTCCCACGCTCCTGCCATGGGGGAGCTCACAGCCCCATCCAACCTGGTCTTGAACACTTCCAGGGATGGGGTATCCACAGCTTCTTTGGGCAACCTGCTCCAGTGCCTCATGAGCCTCACACTACAGAATTTCTTCCTAATATCCAATCTATGCCTACTCTCTTTCAGTTTGAAACTATTCCCTGTCACTACATGCTCTTGTAAAAAGTCTCTCTCCATCTTTCTTGTAGGCTTCCCTCAGGTCCTGGAAGGCTGCAGTTAGGTCACCCCAAAGCCTTTTCTTTTCCAGGCTGAACAATCCCAATCCTCGTAGTCTTTCCTCATAAGAGAGGTGCTCTAATCCTCTCATCATCTTGGTGACCTCCTCTGGACTTGGTCCAACAGGTCAATGTCCTTCCTGTGCTGAGGACCCTGGAACTGGATGCAGTGCTCCAGGGGGGGTCTCAGCAGAGCAGAGGGACAGAATCACCTCCCTAGACCTGCTGGCCATGCTGCTTTTAATGGAACCTAGGATACAATTGTCTTTCTGGGCTTCAAGTGCACATTGCTGGATAATGTCCAGCCTCTCATCTACTAGCACCCTCGAGTCCTTCTCCTCAGGACTGCTCTCAGTCCCTTTTCCCCCTAGCCTGTATTGATACTGGGGGTTACCCCAACCCAGGTGCAGCAGTTTGCACTTAGTCTTTTTAAATCTCATGAGATTCCCATGGACCCACTTCTCAAGCTTGTCCATGTCCCTCTGGATGGCATCCTGTCCTTGAGGTGTGGCAATCACACCCTTCAGCGTGGTGTCTTCTGCAAATTTGCTGAGGGTGCACTCAATCCCTTCATCTGTGTAATTAATGAAGATTTAAATAACATTGGGCCCGGTATGGCCCCGTGAGAAACACCACTTATGTTCATCGGGACTCTGAGCCATTGACCACTACCCTCTGGATGCCACTGTCCAACCACTTTCTTATCCACCTAACAATCCACTCCTCAAACCTCTCTCTCTCTCCAGTTTACAGAGAAGGATGTTGTGGGGGATCATGTCAAGGGCTTTACAGAATTCCATATGAATGACATCTATAGCCCTTCTCTTATCCGCTACTGTAGTCATTCCGTTGTGGAAAGCCACTCGGTTGGTCAAGCAAGACTTGCCCCTGGTGAAGCTGAGCTGGTTGTCCCAGATCACCTCTCTGTCCTTAAAATGCCTTAGCAGAGCTTCTAGTAGGGTCTGTCCAATGATGATTCCAGGCACAGAGGGGAGGTTGACAGGTCAGTAGTTCCCCGAGTTCTCCTTTCAACCATTTTAAAGATAGGTACAATGTTTCCCCTTTTCTAGTCACCTGGGACTTCAACTAATTGCCATGACTTTTCAAGTATCATGGAGAGTGTCTCGGCAACTACATCGGCCAGTTCTCTCAGGACTCTGGGGTGCATCTCATTGGGTCCAACAGACTTCTGTACATTCAGATTCTTCAAGTGGTCATGAATCTGATCTTTGCTTACAGTGGAAGGGACTTTGCTCTCTCAGTCTTCTTGCTGCTGTCCATCCACTCAGGAGGTGAGGGAAGAGAGTCGACCTTTGAAGGCTGAGGCAAAAAGTTGTTGAGTACCTCAGCCTTCTCAATGCTGCAGTTTTTCAGCCTTGTTTATCAGAGGGGGTACACCTCCTTTGACCTTCCTTTTCCACTTAACGTATCTGTAGAAGCCCTTCCCATTATTCTTTACGTCCTTTGTTACGTTAAGTTTCAGATTTGTCTTGGCCTTCCTCACCCATTCCTAAAGAACCAAGCTTCATCTCTATACTCTTCCCAGAGTACCTGTTCCTGTTCCTCTGCCTGTGCATTTCCTTCTTGCCCTTCAGTCTGACCACCAGTTCCCAACTCACCCGTGCTGATCTCTTGCCTTCCTTACCTAATTTCTTGCTCATGGGTATTGCCAACTCATGTACTCTATGAAAGACTTCCTTAAAGATATGACAGCTCTGATCTGCTCCCTTAGCCCTGAGGGCAAGGGCAGTTTCCTAAGTGATCCCATTGACTATCTCCTTGAAGAGCTGGAACTTTGCTTTCCATTAGTTCAGGGACTACCTTTACCTGACTCATATCCCTCAGGACTGCAAATTCCACTGATGCATGATCTCTACAGCCCAGGTCTTGATGTCGCAGATTAGCTCATTTATTTGGTGCCCATCATGTCCAGTATCACATCCTCTCTGGCGGGGCTGCTGTCACAAGAGCCTGTGGGCACGATGCCTCCTGTAGCTGGAGCAGGAAAGCTTTGTCAATAGGCAACCCTTAGTCAGGGACCTGTAATAAAAACCAACCACAAGGTTCCCTTTGTTGCCTTGATCTCTGATTCTTACCCACAGGCTTTCAGCCTCACCTCAAACCACACTCAAACCACCTCTTGATGTAAAGAGCAGCCCCTCTGTCTCTCCTTCCTCCCCTATCTCTTCTGAACAGCTGTAGCCATTGATAGTCTCACTCCAGTCATGTCCCAAGTTTCAGTAAGGCAACAAGACCATAGCTTTCCAGCAGCACAGTGGCTTCCATGTCCTCCTGTTTGTTGCCCATGCTGTACTGATGTGGCTATAGAATACAGAACTGTCATTTATAGTGTGTTCCAGTGCTGTATATGAGCTATGACTGATAGGAGTAAATTTTAGTCTGGAACTGGATGGTTGAGACCTTACAAGTATGTGTGCTGATAGCTAGAGAACCATGCACTTAGATTGCAAGATAACTTCTGGGATTAATTAATTCAATTCATATTTCTTAGTACTTATGTTTTAGGCTGTAAGCCTAGTTTATTCTACGATGCTGAGTATTTCCATGACATAGCTTTGGACATACACATAGTATACCAGGGAACAGCTCCATCTGAAAATCAATGTTTCTAAATCATGAGGAGGAAGGAAAGATGGGTGGAGGATTCTAGGTCAGTGTCTTGATCTCGTTCATCATGCAGCTTCTAGGCAGCCCTATAGCACCAGTGACAGTGATGAAGAAAGGTATCATGTAAAAGGAAAAAAACAATTGAGTAAAATTGCTTATGGTGGTGTAAACATCAGTACCACAAGTCTCGCTGGCGTTGCTGTGTCTATAGGGTATCTCAGTGAGCTACTAATGTCTGCTAACTGAACAACAGTTCTGAACTGAACACAGTTCTGAGTTGTGCAGGGCTGGGCAGAGTTCCTTCCTCCTTATACCGCGCTGTGGAATAAGGGTCTGGAGTTTTCCTTCCTTCCTTTTTTATTGTCTTTAACTAGTAGGAGCACACTTTATGGTCAAAATTGTTTTCTTTCCCTTCTGAAAGGTCCTCTGGTCTTTTCAAAATTATGACAGAGAATAATATTGAATCAGTGCCAACTGATTACAGCGGTTCACTGACCCCACAGAAGTTCCTCAAAAGAAAAAAGGGAATTCTATCCAGAAGCTTTAATACAGTAGTGGTTCCCTGGTATCCTTCTATAGTTCTTCCACACCTAGACTCCAAGCTCAAAATCCTAATGACAGAGTTGAAGTATTGTCCACACTGCATCTTCATACAGGCTTCAGTGTTGTCTTTTCTCAGTGAGAGTGCCAAAGCTGTGAGTAAACAGTTAGGTCTCACTGACCCTTAGGAGCCCCACGTGGCCTTCCATCCTCACCACCTGTCCATGGGCCCAGGATCCCCATTTCAGGTCATTCTGCAGCCTTCAATCTCTGCCAGTTTCTATGCCAGTTTCCAGCTCAACTACATCAGTTACTGTGCCTGGCCATGGGTCTTGCTGATCTGGACTGACTTGCAGACTGACCTACCAGCATCATCACTGCAGAACTGCCCAGAAATCATTCAGCTGAGTCCTGACCCTGGCATCTGTCACTGGACCTGGTCCTAATCTGAACCTTTGAATTGATTACCCAGCCTGACCTCAGACCTGCCTCAGCACCAGGAACTTGCTGTTCATCTGGGCTCTTAGTTGAACACAATTACCCCTAGGCCTACCCTGCTTCCTCATTCAGGGGCAGGTGTGCTGGCTGGTGATGCTTGTGCCCTGTGAGCTATGACATACTTGGCTCGTCCCTCTCCACCTCTTAGAGAGCCGCTGGCCATTGCTGCACTCAGTGCAAGCAACTGTTATTTTAATGCAAAAGAATGGGTAAATTTAAGATCTTATTCATACTGTCATAAGGGTTAGGTCCAGAATAGAGTCTAGATTCTATTCCACACAAGGTGCTAATTGCTATAATTTATTTATTCATTTGCTAAATAATCCTCCTGGGTATTTTGTTGGTAATCACCAGCTGAATCCTGAAGTTCATTGTATTTGTACACTAAAATAGCCACTAGATCCTATCTAAACAATGGTTTAGAAGAAGGGACAATGGAAACATAACAGTTTAGCCCTATCAAGGTAAGTGAATATGTTTCTGAATGGTGTTCAAATGAGTAAAGTAGATATGTGTTTCTGTCATGTACCTATTTTTTAGTGGAGTGTGAATCTATGGAAGTGGTAGTAACAGCTGTTCTAATGGCACAGAGATAAGAAAATGTTCTCTAAGGAGAAAGTTACATTACGGTCCCACAACTGGGCCAACAGCATGATGCATTTAAGAAAAACAAGATTTAGTTACTTCTCTAGCTGAGGTTGCTGTCAGAGAAAGGAGTAGGCTTGTTACAGTTAATACTCAAGTCCATATAGGTATTTCTGTCACAATGCAAGGCCAAGGAAGAAACAGAAGATGGATGCAGTAAAATAGTGATGATCAAATTTGACTCAGTGTTTTTGCTTATTGTTAGAGAACTTAATGACATAGAATTCAGTTTGGTAGAGGAAGGGACCTTACTGCCACTTCAGATTTTCCGGGTTTCAGAGACTTGCAGACAGAGCTATGCTGAAATTTTTTGAGGGGCACAGGCAATTAAATCTATACCAACTTTTTGTATAGCAGCAAATGGAAATAATAATAACGTTTAAAACAGTGTGGTTTTTTAGTAAAGTTAGTTTTGTTATTTTCAAGGTCTAGATTGAAGAAGGACTATGATGACTTTAAAAGACATCCAGACCATGATAAATTTACCAGAGAATTGTGGAGTAATGATGAAAGCGAAGTTGATTCTGGCAAAGAATCTTTTGCAGTAGTATGCGGTAAACCATCAGAGTCTGCAGAACATATAGAAGTTCCCAAAAAAGATCACTCAGACAATGGTAAGCATTTACTGGAATTCAGGAGCTTGAACTTGATTCAGGAGCTGAATCAAGATGATTTGGGAACTTAATTTTTCCATGTGAGCTTGTGTCCTGCTTTTTACCTTAACTACTACTGTGATAATACCAAAAGAGCTTGTGGTCTGCATCTGTCATATGTAGACTTGAAGAGGGCAGACATGACCAAGATGAAAATTCTGCTTTATTCAAATGTTTACCACTTCTTTTTGTGCTTACCTATTTCTGTGATAACATGATAGACTTGTGTGGTATTTACTTTTATGGTGGGTTGACCTTGGCTGTCTGCCATATGCCCACCCAGCCCGTCTGTCATCCCTCTTCCTTAATGGGACAGGGAGAGAAAACAGTGTAGAAACGCTCAAGGGTCAAGATACAGACAAGGAGATCACTGACCAGTTACTGTCACAGGCAAAACAGACTCACTTGGGGAGAATTAATTTCATTTATTGACAATTAAAAATAGAGTAGGATGGTGAAAACCAAATACGAAAGCTAAACCTGCCCCCCCTTTCCCATTTCTACCTTCTTCGAAGGCTCATCTTCCTTCCCAATTCTTCCAGCTCCTCCCCTGTCAAGTGATACAGGAGGGATCAGGGCTGGGGATTGAGGTCAGTTCATAAGAGTTAGTCTCTACTGTTCCTTCCTCCCCCCTGCTCCAGTGTGGAGTCCCTCCTATGGGATACAGTCCTTCACAAACTGCTCCAGTGTGGGTCCTCTACACAGACTAGAGTCTTTCAGGATAAGACTGTACCTGTGTAGGTCCCCCATAAGCCGCAGTTCCTGTCAGGACCCTACTCCAGTGTAGGCTTTTCATGGGCTGCAGCTTCTTTCAAGCCATATTCACCTGCTGTAGAATGGCATCCTCCACAGCCTGCAGTGTACATACCTGTTCCAGCATGGTCCTTCATGGGAGCCGGTCAACCTGCTTGATCATGGGTTGCAGGGGAATCCATTCCAGTGTCTGAAGCACTTCTTTCCCCTCCTTCACTGACCTTGGTGTCTACAGGGTTGTTTTTCCTACATTTTGTCCTCACTGTGCTCTGTCACACCCTTCTGCAAAGCATTTTCCATGGGACATCACCACCTCAGCAGACAGGCTTGACCATGTCCTGCAGTGGATCTGTTTTGGAGCCAGCTGTGTCTGGCACAGGGCAACTCCTGGCCTCTGTCCTCATAGAGGCCTCCCTGCTGCCTCACACTGCCAAAACCTCAATACATGGCCCCTCTGTCTGCCTCGCACCCCTGCCTGCATCCTCAGCCATCTTATCCACTTCATGCATCCCCTGCTCACTGTCTGGTCTAGCTTGATGCTAGACTGGGCATTCACATCTTTGTCCCACAGGCACCCCACCCTCACAAGTCCACCTGTTCTGCCAGCCCAGACCCCAAGCCCTCCTGCTTACTTGCTAGTCTGGCTTGAAGTTTAGTAGTGAATACACACGCACTGCCCCCACATGCACTGGATTTGAGGAGGATACAGACATTCACCCCGCAGCAGATTGCACCAGGCAGACAGGCTGTGACCTCTTGCAGCCATCCTTGCAGCTCCCCCTTCCTCTGCACATCCCTTCATGGATTTGTATAGCTCTACCAATTTCCTCACCCCTCCCAGCCCAGTCTCCAAGATCTCCCCTGGTTTATAATCATATCAGCTGCGAAGTCCAGGTTGATCTTCCTGCAAGGGGCATATGCAGTTTCTTGTTAGCCCATCAACCGGTGTGATTGGTGAGGCTGTTTCTTGTCATTGTCTGCATTTTTATTTTGTTAGATCTGTGTCTCTGTATATCTTTTTTCGTGGCTTCTCCCTTTTTCCCTTCAAAATAACCTTGCTGGAATAAACGTTCTTACATTCTCACATGCCATTAACAATTAATGTGAATGACCAGGTTTGATTTTCCTCACTGTCTCCCATTGCCGATCAGGTTTCAGTTCCTGAACTGTTTTTGTTTATTACTTCCTCCTTTCCTTATTACCCCCTTTTTTCATTGAAAAAGATCCTTGACCAGATTCCCCTAAAGAAGCAGACATTTCCTTCCATGTGCTCTTGCAAATATTGCCTTTAGGTAGACACTATAAAATTGTTTCGGTTTCAAACATGTAAAATGGAGTTTCTGTTTTAATATCCTTGCAGATGAAATGAAACTATTAGAGATGAATTTACCTGCAGGAAAAAACAGAATTCTGAAAAAAGAATCAGCTTCTAAAGAAATCCAGAAGACACTGCCCAAATGCATTAAACGACAGTTCAAGCAAAATAGTTGTCTGGATCAAAGCACTAATGAGCTCTCACCAAGGAAGAAAGCTAAACTGAGCACTGTTGAGACTGTAGTTCAGAGTTCAGAAAGTAGCCTGCAGCCGGATAGTTGTTTAACTGAGCTAAAACAATTTGAAGGATCAAGTTTAGAGTTGTTTTCCTTGACAGATCCTACAACATCAGTATCAAACTTTCTGAAAGGGACCAAACCCATCCAGGCCTTGCTTGCCAAGAATACTGGGAACAAAGTGACCTTAACAAATCAACCATCGCCTCCCCCAGGCATAAATGTATCAACTTCTGAAAAGTCAGTTTTACCACCTTTGGAATCATCAGTGATCAAACCAGCATTGCCCTGCCAGGCCAGTTCAAAGACTCCCTTACAAATGGTATACAAAATGCCAAATGGCCATTGTGTACCAATAGACCTTCATAATAACTCAGTGAAACTTCAAATGCAAACTGTGACTGACCCTAAAACTGGAGAAAAAGTCATGCAACAAGTTCTTATTTTACCTAAGAATTTTCTTCTTCAGCAGCAGGAAGGAAAAATTGTGTCCAAGGATGTTCAGCCACTACAACAGAAATCATCTGAGCTGCACTGTACATCTTTACCAAAAGTGTCAAATATCAGTGTTTCTTTAACACCTGTTCTGGTGACAGGCTCTGCAAATACTACCACTCAGTCACCTACTACAGTTTTTAGCAAGAATATTACCCACTCGTCACAAGTGTCTGATCCCATGAGCAATACACTATCATTGCCTGACGTAACTTCAGCAGGTAACTTACTATCATCAAAAATTAAGGTGAACCAAACTGAAACTGACAAAATCAAGACTACAGTTTTGACTGCTACATTCCCCGTGTCTTTGACTTCATCTACTCCTTCCACAGCTAGCCAGTCCTTGATACCAGCAACAGCATTAAGTGGGTCTGCGAACACTGATTCTACCTGTCATAGTCTTGCATCGCAGCAGCCAACTGACTCCTGTGAAAATAGGCAAGAGTTGAAGACTGTATGTGTAAGAGAATCACAATCTATTCTGGTCACAACACGAGGTGGAAACACAGGCATTGTTAAAGTACAGACAAACCCAGACCAGATTTCACCTAGTAGTTCATCTTCTAGTTCAGTTTTCACTTACACTTCTCAACTTCAGGCCTTTCTTGTACCAAAAACCACAGCATTATCATACTCTACTTTTCCATCTCTAGCAACAGCCACATCTGGTTTCCCACATACTGGACAATCATCTCTTTCTGGATTTGCCCTCTCAACAGCTTCTTCTGTTAACATTCCAGCTTTCCCAGCTGATTTTACCCAGGCAATGGAGAAAAATATCAAATTCACACTACAGCAGCCTCCTGTTGGGGACACTTCAGGTCAAGTAATAGAGAACTTCTGCTGTGTGTCCTCTCCTTTGTCTTCCATTTCATTAGCTAGCAATGTGATGTCCACAACTCTAAACAGTCCTGTAAGTGTGACTAGCACTGGACAAAATAATGCTGTCGTAACTCCAAATTCTTCCATAGAGCATCAAGAGGATACTAAAACCAAAAAAAATTCTGTTATACAGTCTGAGTCTAATTCAGCAACAAGTGCGGATTTAGTCAGTGGTACTCCAGTCCAGAAATTTACATTAGTTACAAATTCACCAATTTTATCTCCCTCTGGAGCATCAGGAGTCAGTATTATACCCTCTCCAGCATCCACTGCTGTTAATGCTCAGAAACTGGTTTTTGTTAACACACAAATTGCCAGTGGCCCATCAACCACCAATCTAGTTGCAGAGTCATTGAGACAGAACCTTCCTTCTTCCCTAACCAAAACCTTTGTTAATGCCACAGAGAAACCACATTTGGTTTTGATCCCATCTACGATAGGAGCACCAATAAGAATAAATTCATCACCAACTATTGCTCAAGTAAAAGATGTAAAAATTGGACTAAATATAGGTCAGACCATTGTAAATACTAAAGGCAATGCACAGGAGGCCCCACCAGTTAATATATTGCACTCTACCATTTCTAAAGGAGAAGACAAAAAAAGCACTGGCTTGGCGCTGTCTTTGACAAGTAGCAGTACTGTGGTTCCTGCTCCAGCTTTTGCTGTGTCAGCTAATGAATCTGTATGTGTTGCAACAAAAGCTGAAAATGCCTTTACAGTAACAATGGCACATGCATGTGTAGAATCTGTTTCAGTAGCACCAAGTGGGACTACTTCTGGGACACGGTCCACTGTCTTGACTGGTGGCAATGATCCCTCAAGAATAAGGCCGGTTCTGGGTAATCGACTTTGTACGTCAAATATTGGAAATATGGGTATATCAACTGTGAAAACAGGACATCTTGCTTCATCTGTGCTGATTTCAACCACACAACCAACAGTATCTCCTCAAAACTTAGCATCTGCTTTGCAATTTCCATTCATTAGCTTGCCTGGATCTGCAGCCGCCCCCCAAAAGGTGTTACATACAGTTCCTCAGTTAGCAACAATTCCAGCTCCTCTTCTAGTATCAAAAAACCAGTTGCCCACACTGCCTCGGTTTCAGTCATCAGGAACTTCAGTTGGTATGTCAAGTCACAAACCTCAGAGTGTGTTGCCCTCTCTGTCACCAAATACAGGTAAAGTCGTTAGCTTTCCCAGTTCCTCTACCCTACAATGCCAGCAGGTGCCTCTCAGTACAGAGAAACAAAGGCATGATTACACTTGTGTTTCTACTGCTCAGATGTCTTCAGCTTCACCAGCTGTAACAAGCAAAACTGGAGGAGGTCAGTTGAATGAATCTTGCATTCAACAGAAAATAGTCATTAACACCTGTATGCCTTTGGCACCTGGAACTCAGATAATGATTAACGGTACTCGTTTTGTTGTTCCACTGCAAGGCCTTGGAGCTGGCAGCCACGTTCTTCTTCTCTCCCGTAATACGAAACAGACTCCTTTAACTGTTAACCATGGTCAAGAAGCTCAAGGTATACCAATTGTTAATCCAATAACCTCAAAAATCATCTTAGCACCAAGTAATTCATTAAGTTGTCAAATATCAAAACATCCTTTGAAAAGCTCCACGAAAATTATGAACTCTTTTGGTGCCGCAGATGCTTTACCCATCGTACATGCAACGCCCCAGATATTTAGTACTCCAGCTAGCTCATGTACTCCACTGTCTGGGGTAACACTGTCTGTGTCTTCAGTGACAAAATCTCCTATTAATGTTGTAGCTACATCTTCTGTTGTTTCTGCCGTTCATCCTCCGAATTCTCATTTGCCAAGCAACACTTCAGTGTTTCACTTAGACACTTCTATCAAAAAACTGTTGGTCAGTCCAGAGGGAGCCATTTTGAATGCTCTAAATACTCCAGCACCAAAAGTTTCTCCTCTGTCTTCATTGCTGCCTCCTGTTGTTGTGTCCACAAGCAGAAATCCTACCACTGTCTTCCCTGCATCTCAGTCATCTTGCCTTGATAAACCTGACAAAGCTGCATCCTGAATTTACTGCAAATGAGCCACTTTGAAATTTTGGGGCATTCCTCAGACTTTGGAAGTTGTAACTATTGGATAATTTCTTACAACCAGTTGATTTACTCAACATTACTTAAGGTTGCAGTTCTTTCCTGTTCACCTGTGGGGATTAAGAGGAAGAAAAATTTTAGTTTGTCGGAAGTTTTCAGAGAGTTCTTTAGTAAAAAGGTCAGAAATGACCAATGAGTTTATTAAACAGTTTGGAGAAATCTCACCTTTTGCACATGTTCCATCTTATATTATGGACTGTTTGCCAGTATGTTTTTGACAGTATATGTCTTCTTTTATTTGTCAAATTTATTTTTGATCTGTTTCTTTAAGGAAAATATTTATGCATTGTAAAAATGCAATCTATAGAGTAGAATTGTACATATTCCTGAACTCCTAACAGTCCATACTAAACAATATGTACAAAGAACTATGCTGTCTTATTTATGTTTGGTTTACATAGTGTATAGTTTTTTAAGTATTTTAGTAACTTTGGACCAGTGTACTGTTTAGCAACTGCAGAAGAATCTGCATATAATAAATCAAGTTGCTTTACTGCTTTGTGTTGGCAATAGTTAAAAATATGTGTATCTGTTACACCATGGCAGAATACATACATACATACATACATACGTATGTATATATATATATATATGTATACATATATATATATATGTGTATACATATGTATGTGTGTATGTATACACACATCTTTCTTTTGGTGTGTGGTAGAAGGAAATTATTTAACGTCTTTTGCTTTTGTCTGCTTTTACATTTCACATGATTTAGCAGGAGTTGGAAGGAAGGCCTTCTTGTTGATCCTCGTGATGCAGGGCTGGATAAGCCATACTTCATCCGTTCTTAATAAATGTTTGGTTATATTGCCTAAATAACTCCAGTGATGTGGTAAGGCTACAAGTGGCTTTTCAGACACCAGTCTAAGTCACACTGGTTGCTGTTAAGGACTAACATGTTTTGTCTTAAAACTTATAGATCTGTTGAACAGTTCTTTTGTACAGCCTTATATGCATTTCCATATGCCTGATGACTGTAACAGGATGACTCGTTAGTCTTCTATCTAGCCATAACAAATGACCCATTTTTTTCACCATTTTCTAGATCTGTATGTTTTTCTTTAGCTTATAATTGATCTATCTTGAAGGATAGCACTAAAGCATCACATAATATTAAAGGAAGCTTTATTAGTGCTTTGGGGATAATAATATGTTACAGAAACCTTCCTTTTTTATGCAGTGTATTCAGTATTTGTTGACTTAGATTCAGCTTTTGATCTGATAAAACCTTGGGGTTATTTTCTGCAGATCTGCTGAGTTCACAGCTACCTGCTGCAGTGCTCGTGGAGATAAGTTTTTAGGTATCTCTTGAGATTTTGCATATAAAGAAAGAGTGCCCATCTTATTTTATGGATGATTTTAGAATTGCTATATTTGTATGTGTTGATTTTTTGTAGAGTTTGTTTGGTATTTTTTAGAAACTAGAAGGGAAGATTTCAGAAGAATTTAAAAATGATAATTGCCTTTCTAATAGCTATGACTTCAAAGGGGATAAAAGCTTACATATCTGCATATAGCAGAATTCTTAGACTGAGTTTCAACAAGATGAAGCTTCAGCCTTTGCTCTTCATCCTTTTGAATTTTCTACTTCCCTTCCCCTTTTGCTATACTAGTTTGGAAGTTTGGATATTGAGTTGAAGAATAGGACCACAGCTTACTCGCTCTGTGTCGGCTGCCCTTTGTATTGTTCTGAAAAGTAGCCTGGTAGCTAGTTTGCTAGAGTTTTGGGAAAGTGGGGGGAAGAAAGGCTTGTGCCTTCCATAGGGACCTTTCCTTTTGCACTAACTTAAAAAATTGCATTGGGAAATTGCATCTTTCCATCTTATCTCAGGGCTGGGACAGATGGAAGCTGTCAGTTTTGGGATTAAAGAAGGTTTGTTTAAATTTTAGGAAAAGCTACCTGCTACACCTTTGCTACTTCTCATTAAAGGCATTTTGTAATGGATTTTGAAAACACCTAGCAGTAAGTATGTCTGTCCATCAGAGTTCACAGTATTAAGAATTTTTAAATCTGACTGCGTATTACAGTTGAATGCTGCAGTGACTTTTCCAACAGAGGAAGATGGCAGAGAGTGGCAGTTTCTTCATTTTACATACTCTAAAACCATATATACCAGAAGCTCATTTTATTTCCATTTCACTGGTGGAACCATGGGACTCACTTTCTTGGATTTTTCTGTTTTCTTGAAATGGCTGTTCTTTCTTTTTTTTTTTTTTTGTTCATTTAGGTTTGTTGTAGAGTGAATATCTACGCTATTTGAAAAGCTCAAGACTAGGTTCTGCTGTTGCAGATATTCTTGATGAGAGAAAAAATCTTGCATGACATTTTTTTGTGTGTGCTGATGTAGTGGAAAGATTTATGCTATAATTGATTCTAATAAAGAGAGAAGTTAGAAAAGCTGAACTGAAAAACTCAGGACTCAAGTAACTTGCCTGAATGATTTCCAAGAAATTTTCTGAATTAATATGATAATATTCTATAATTTTTATAAATATTGTATAATTTGGAAGACATGTACTTTACAACATGAAAAGTTTGAGTCAGTTTAATTAGAGTTTCGTGGACTTTTATTCTCTACTAGACATGTGTTCAGATTCCAAGTCCTATTGGAGAAGGACTTGAGACTGCTATGTAATGGGCTTGCACCATTCATTATGTAAAACCAAATTTTAGTAATTTTTGCGAATAAAATTCCTATCCCCAACACTGTTCTCCAATAATATAAATGTCAGTCAGAGTTAAGGTTTTCTTTCAAATGCAAGTAAATAAACATTGACACTTTGCTATGTACCTTTTACTCTCTACCAAATGTATCGTGCTACTTATAGCACAAAAAGAACTGTGAACAAGTGGATTATATTCATAGACACAATGAAAAAGCAGAACTACCATCTTTACTTGAATTTTAAAAGACATTTAGTTACACATAAAACCAGATATATAAATCAGTCTTTTAACAAAAGGTGTTCAACTTTTCAGTGCTTGTAAAATGCCTTACTTTTAGATCCCTACTGATATTATATACAGCTATTCATACACTAAAACTTTGGATTTATAAATTACTTTGAATATTTTGAATTATATGCTTTATATTTACCTAAATTAACATGTTCTGCACAATAATTTTGGTTTGCTCTGAGTAGAAAATTACCCTTATTTTGCTTCACTGTTCAAACCCACATCTGTGAGCTGCCATTTTCTCCTAGGGATTCTGTCTCTACCACACTAGGAACAGTTAAATTTCGCATGTATTATTTGTTATAAAAGTATCTGTTCAAACCAAGTGTGTTACTGTCAAGTCATTCAAACCCATTCTGATTCACTGTGTGACATAGCAAAAGGTACAATGTGAAAAGGAAAGCAAAAATTCTCCTGATAAGTGAAGAGAAAATAATTTGTCTCATGGGAGTAGGTCAGAAAATTACTAAAAGCTGGCATTTGAAGGGCATCCATAGCCTTACCACAGAGTTAGTTTCATAGATGGTTTTCCTTCTATTTTGTGGTAGTGCAGAATTTCAATTGCCCAAAATGGTTTTAAATTAATTAATCATTTTTATTAAAGCACAAATGTTTGTTATGATGAAACTCTTTCCTTTAAAAAGAACAGCCAGAGGTGCTCAAAAGGACTTAAACTCATGTAGCCCGTTGACTGTAAGCTGCACCTGAAGAGAGTTAACTGACTCAAAGTAAGATTAGTAATGCCACATCAGACTTTAGGTCCATCACGTCTCTTGAGGCAGTCAAAAGCAACATTCCAAAAGAGCACAATAACAGGCCTGAATAATCTTCTAGTATCCACTAATCTGTGAGCCAGAGTCTTCCTCATGCAGCTGTGTTTTTCTTCAGTTTAATAGCTTTCAGTGTATTTCTCTTGATTAAATGGACCAATCCTTTCTAGAATTTTTGAAAGCATGCAGACAAACTGTTACCATCCACAGTACCCAGTGGTAAAGAATTTGTAAATAAATTTCCTTTTTGGTTTCAGAACCTGGCACCTGCTAGTTTCATTTGATGCAAATAATATTTATATTGTATGATGCAATAAGCCTTTGCTGTTTAGTCATTTTTCCATGTGGCCTATGTAGACCTTTGCCATGTTGGTTGTCTCTTCTCTAGAATAAAGAGAAATAGTGAATTCAGTTATTTCCTATATGGAAGTAATTAGTTGCTGTCATTGTTGTATGTGCCTTTTTCAGTTTTACTGTGTCCTTCTGGGATTAGAAGAGTGCATGTTCTAAAAGCACTGAATCTATTCAGCAGTGTGTTTATGTGTCTCATAATTATTTCAATGTTTGTGGGTTGGTTTCTGACTATTATTTAGCCTTGTACTAATTTTTTCATAGAAATATTAATTTTAAACCAAATACACATCAGTATCAAATTCATTTCATCCTATAAAACTATACCACTTGCAGAATATCATGGCTGTAAAGACACGGTCTTTAAACCAGGCTATTGAAACTAGTGCAAGTCTGACACTCTCCCAGTTCCTGTTTTTGTTTGGTTTAGTTCTCTTGAAAATGTAAAAGGACAAGCAAAATTATTTTGATGATTTTTTTTAATTATCATTATTTTTATGCATAGAATGCAAGGTTAGGTCTGTATATTAGGTGCATGGTCATTTTATACACATTGACATCCAGATAAAGATTTTTTAGTTGTTGAAGAGGCCACTTTATAAATGTGATACAGAACATTGTTATTTTAATATATTTTCCTTGAAACCACAGTGGCATAAAAACAAACTTAAAGATCTTGATAGACATGTATTTTCTTCATTTCTCAAAATATGGAATTGTCTGGTCAATAGACCTGGATGTCTGGCGTAAACTTGGTAACCAGGACACTTCGTTGTTTCATATATGATTATTCCAGAAGTTCTTCAGAAAGTTCTTACAGTATCTTTTACTACAATCTCAGCTGAACTAAACATGTTAAATGAAAATGGTATTTAAAAGCAGTGTAAAGGAAATGTAACTAATTACTTATAGTATTTCTTGAAATTATGTTTGTTACACAGAAGGTCTATTAAAATATGCATAAATATGATTTTCCACCTTTTGCAGATGAAGGCAATGAAGTACTGAGTTCTCATAGCAACATGGAGGAATTGGGAATAGAATCCTTGGTCCCCTGAACTCCTTCCAGCATCCCATCCATTACTAAAGGTTAGACAACTAGATTACTGCTTTATTTTCCCCTATTTTTGCTTTTTACATAGAAGAAAAAATTATTTAGAAAATTTAGTTGTTTTCAAGAATGTGAGGGGCATCGACAGATAGCATTTATAAAAATTAAATAGCATGGGAAAGCAAGATAGTAAAGAAACAACTGTGATTTTTGTGATTGTCTTCAGTCTTTAGAACTTTGCTTGTCAATATCGATGTATAAAAAAAGACAATACTCTTCTTTAATTATCTAGTAAATACACAAGCATAAAATCAGACTACTTTGGCTGGCAATAGGTCATCAGCACCTGGTACCAGCGTATACATTGAGATCCATCCAGATAATGTGCTGTTATTTGTAGAATCATTCTTCACTCTTTTTTTGAATCACATGCAGCAGTGAAATAAAACATCAAAGAGGGATTAGTGACAGGGTACTACTATGTAGCCACAGGGCGTCTTGGTTGTAATACAGAAAGAGTGGAATTATGATGGATTCGATTTACACAGTATAAAAAGCAGGTATTTTTACTATTATAATCAATTACTGAGAAGAAGGAATTGCTTACATCTATTTATAAAAACCCTTGTCAATTCATATTAGCAACACACAAATACTAAAATTACAGTAGTTTGAGGCTTGTCTGGCCAGTATTCTATGGTTCATCTACACGCTGCCTTCAAAATATTGTTCTTGCCTCTAGAGTGCTTTTCTGCAAAGTGATCTCAGAAAAACAAAAAGTGGGAGAGGCCTGTCTGGAAGTATTTTACTCCTTCCATGGCCTAAGAAATTGATGCAAAAGCATAATCTTTTGTTATAAACCAGCCCATATTGAAAGTGAGCTTCTTTGGCACATGAAATGCCAGCGATGCATTTCATTACAACAGTCCAGTCACTGTATGAGCTGCACCTTAAACTGGGCATTTGTCTCACTATAGTGGCCAGCAGAGAATGCTTAGTGGAAAGAACAAGAAATAAACAAATATGAATTAGTTTTCCCCAGTATGTACTCACATCATCTAAAAGTAATTCCAGGAGAATTTTGTGAACTCAGCCTGAGTTTGTCTGTGACATGAAAGAGAAGATTTTGCAGCCAAAGAATCAGGTACTGGAGAAAGGTGAGCAGTAATTCAGAGAAGCAGAGCAGAAGAAAAAATGACATAAAAGCATAAAATTGCTTCTCCGGTTTAAGAGGTTGTTGGAGAAGCTAAACAGCTAAACAGAATCCTGCTAAACAGCAGAAGTTTTGAATGAGGAGTTGACTGAAATATCATTGTTGTCCTTCCTGTTGGTGAGGCCAAAATCTAAGAAGTGTACATTATGTGGGCTGCATATTCCGAGACTTAAAAATGTAAGAAAGACAGGCTTATTAAATCTGGGTCAGTACCAAAAATGTTCAGGAAGGATTTTCTGGAGATATTAAAATAGGAGTAATAGGCAGGCATCTAATACCTTCTAATCTTTGCAAGGATTCCTCTACAGGTGATTAATGGTCAGGGAATATTATATTATTATATCACTTACTATACGATTTTGTTGTTCTTCTGCAAATCCTGAAGCAGTTCCAGGTTTTTTCTGAATATGTTTGCCAGATGACAATCCTAAAATTCCTCCTGAAAACAACTGCACAAGCAAATCCAGCACTGAACGGTATCTAAAAAGGGTGGCTTTTTGCTCCAGTGTCAGGAGCTATGAGATGGTTAGGGTATATGTGATGGTGTGCAGAAATTAAAATCAATTACTTCTGCCAAGGTAAGTGGGAAAGGACAAATTGATAGAACTTGGAAGATTAGACCTTTTTCTTAGAAGATGCTTTTCAACAAAAATGAGTCAGATCTTTTCCCTAATAGCTACAAGAATGCAGTGGATGGTAATGTAAATTAAAAAAGAACCAGGAGGAAGGAAGGCAGCTGTGTAAGCAGAGAACATGGCAAACATGCAACAGAGCCGTCCGTTTCTCACATCCAGAAATGGAAGTTAGCAGAGTTGGAAAGACCTTACAGAATTAGTATTGAAAGACCATAGTATTTATGTTAGGCCATCACTCTGTCTTATACTGATTTGAACTCAACTCGTGTTTGATTTTTAAAGGCCAGAAAGTGTACTCTTATGTCACATGAACACAGAGATGTACACCAACAAAGTAATTGATATTTTACCAATATTAGACATAAACATGAATCAAAATAGTCTGGCAATGTTATATTTTACTGAAAAATGACAAGCAGTATGGCTAATACTAATACAGTGCTTAAGCCAAGATAATATATATACATCCCCAGCTACAGCAGGAGTTAGGCTGAAGGAGATTGCTGAGATGAATGTCACTGGACTATATACTAACCAGCTGCAAATGCGATTCCTGTTACACTGGACTGGTGAGACTCTAAAATAAAGTAAGCGCTTCCTGTGGAAAGTTCTTGGTACATTCTTTTTTCATAGCTCTCTGACATATGTGAAATATACCCTTCTGGCTCATGGCTCGGTGTTTGCTGTATGGTTCAGGATGCCAGAAGGATTGAATTCATCAGGACCTGCTGCATTTTATCTTTGTGCAATGTCTAGGATGGCTGACCAATATTCTGGAATCTTTGAAGGCTACACTGGGGCTTGTAACTGCATTAGAAAGTAAGACCATACCAAGAATCCAAACATAAGACAATACAACTGCTAGTACCACTATAATACAGCAATCTGATCAAAACACGCTATGTTCATGAGAGGCCTCATTTTGAAAGTGTTCATTGCATCTTTATAAGGGTTGCATGCATAGCTGTAAGGTTGCTGACATCATCATGTACAGAAGAGCTTTCGTAAGAGTACATCTACTAGTCTGATGGAAGCAGTTTAATGCAGACCAGTAGCGAGCAGAGCTTCATTCTCCAACTATGATCAGCCACCTGTCTTCGTCACCATCCTGGGGGAAAACTCAAAATGCCCATGAATTTTTTCATTAGCTTTTTCTGATGGGAGAAAATAAAGCACAAATATCATCTTTGTTCAGACTTCTAGTTGTAATACAAGGCATCTGATTTTGGTCTGATTGCAAAGAGGGTAAAAAAAAGAGGAGCAGAAGGTATTTGACTTTTACACCTTCCCTGTTACATAACGACCATACCAGATAAATTATAAATATAAATTTTTGTAAGTAGTTGTTATTCTGGGGTCATATAACTATGTAATGTGAAAAACTTCCCTTGAAATTTGAAAACTCTATGCCACATTCTCCATGTGTGGTTGTTGAGACATTTCTGTGCATTTCTCCTTAAGGGCTTCCTAGAAGGTTTTAACTTGTGTTTGGTAAAGTGCAGTGTTATTGAGTGTAATACAGACAATACGTAAAATAGCCAGTTCTTGCAACATGGAGCTTTGGCCACTGCAGGTCTCTTGCTTTCACATTCTGACTTGTCTTGTATTGGTGTTTAGTTAATGGATCAGCAGCCAGACACTGCAGTGTACCACCATTGGGTATAGAGTCAGATTTGAAAAATGAAATTTGCAGTGGTGTTCAGTGATGAAGTTTCCACCTATATAATATAGTGCTCTGTGAACCTCTATTTCATGCTCTTATTTTAATGCAATTAAAATCTGAGATCACTGTCTAACTGTGTCTATTAAGAAAGAATACTGCTTTCACTGGGATTAAAAAGGGGAGAACTTTTCTGAAAACCAGAATAGGGCTTATATATCTTTTAAGTATCTATAAATTCATGTCAAAGTGTAATAGTTCTAGCTCTGGCTGCTGAGCAGTTTTAACAATTTGACCTTGTGTAGTTCTGGAAATAAATTAATATTTCTACTTCGTCAGTGTTAACTTTCTTGTGAGCTTTTGCAACAGCTGGTAACACATTTAATGCTGACACTACTAAAAATGCGTGGGATCAAGTAAAGCTTTTTGAACTCTAAGCACTTTACTTCTCTATATTATATAATCTTTATGGAAATTAACTTTTTTCTCAACCGTGAATGTGTATGTCAGTTCTATTCCACTGTAGCACTACAGTCTTTTGAAAGGATGCTGCCTTAGGGTAGAGAGATCCTAAACACAGAGTTGCTAAAGATATTAGCCTCAAGCTTTAGCTTACCAGTTCTGCAAAAAAAATTAGTTAGACATTGTGTACTACATCTCTAGTGCTTACTAGCTATAAGCTGGAATTCTGTATATTTTCCTGTGCATTCTTCTTCCTGTCACTAAACAAGTCCATAATTTTTTTCCTTAAGGTATATGTTGGAAATGACAGAGTTAAGACAGCTCTTTGGGTTAAAATATCTCTCTTAAGTTTTTAAATAAATATATCAACTAAATTTATAAAACCATGTATATAACCTTTTACTAGAATTACTGATATTTATTACCTTCCAACAATTTTATATAATCTATATAAACATCTATTAAATAATTTTTTATATATATATGTCTTATATATGCGCCTTAAAACAAAAAAAAAGCTTTAAACAGACGGTAGATTTACTTGCGTAACATAAACTCCATATATTGGATACTATATAGATATTAGATATAATAAAAACATATATCTAACATTTATAAACAATCTATAGAAACATCTAATCTAAAAAACATTTCAAAAAAAGCTGTGTCTTATTATTTATCATCATCTATGGAGTTTATGTTAGGCAAGTAAATCTGCCTTATGTTTAAAACTTTTTTTTTGTTTTAAGGTGTTTGTATTTGCATATTTGGTGACAAAGAGCCAGATTCTTTACTAATAGCAGTTAATAATTGCTTTATGAAATTAGTTTTCTTTTGTTACTACTTTTCAATGTAATGAATGTTGTACAGTTTTAGCTGCCTCCTGCTGTGAGATATCAGGCCTTGTGTATAATTTGTTGATCTGCATATCATCTTAAGTAATAATCTGGCAAATAAGCAATAACAAAAAGACTAAGTAAAAAATAACTATCAAATCTATATAGCTAATATATGCGCATCACAGTTCTTTGGTTTTTATTACTGCTCATGTTCTGACAAGCTGGAAAAATTAACATCTTGAAGTCTGTTGTCTTCTGTATTCTTCAGGTAACATGGTTTTCGTGCATTTTCTCATATTGTTCCATCATATTAGAAACAAATGATATGTAAAACTCTATATCTACAAGTTCTCTTGCTGTCTTACAAGACTGCCAGAAGAAAACTAGAGGTGATGTTGTTATATCCATTGACCGGTATGACATAATGTGATCTCTAAGCAGTATTTTCTTGGTTGCCTGGATTGTGTTTTATAAGGAATTAATTTATTTCAGGTACATAAACAGGTGAAGTGAGGTAAAAGCGTATTGTAAAACATAGTTGCTTTTTGGAAATTAATTTTAAAACTGTAAGGAATACAGTTAAGGGTAAGGAAAACAGTCTGTAACAGGATATGTAGTCAAATGGGTTTTTTCATTTTGTGACAGATTCTTGTACATCACATTCCAAGGAATAGTTTATTTATATTTTTTTTTAAAGGAAGGGAGACTAAATGAGAAAGATGAAAATAAAGGTGCCAGCGCTTTTTACTCTTGATTGATACTGAATAATATGTACTTACACTTGGTAGATTTATGAAGGATTCAGGATGCCCAGAGCATGGGCATTATTAATCTGATCACAAGAAATGAAAAGCTTAAACCAAAAGCACATTCAGATTTATTGAGGCATTTCAAAAACCAGGTCTGTAACTAAGCGGTTTCAGCAACTGCTAATGAAAGCATGTGATATCTTTTTTTCTATGATTTTAGCTATAAGAAAGTTAAGCATGTATGGAAAATTAAGAGGGAGCATGAAGAGTTTAAAATTTCATGTTATCATGGTGAATAAGGTGGTGGTGACTGATCTGCAGCAATTTTGTCATAAGCTGGTGGAGCATCAGGTACCTGTGGTAAGGAAAATGGGTGTGAGAGATTGAAAAAATCAATTGAGGTACAAGAATATGACCTTAAACATGCAGCAAGCTATTTACCACTGTATTAGATGTGGTTCAGTGACTTAAAATAGCCAAGCTCATTCATTATGTCTATTTTTTTGCTAGTATGTTTTCTGGTTTTGCATCAGATTCATTTTATTGGAACTGTTCATCCGAAAAAAGGTTTTTCAGTGTTGTAAAGGGAGGATTTTTTTTTTTAAGGTATGGGTGTTTTTATATTGGTAACTCGGATAAATATTGAAGCTTTTCTGTAAGAGTCTTGATGCAGGCATGTTGTCTTATTTCTAGTGTTAAAAATTTGAGCAGCTTATTTAAAACTGATTATAAATTAGACTTTTCCCTATTCTAAACCCATTTAAACACACCTATTACTTAACCTATACTTATCACTCAGTTTAACTTTTTGACAGTTATAAGTTTGAATGTTCATCTTTCCATAATGATTAGATGAGCTAAAACCTTGAATTTTTATAACATTCCCTGACAATGCTTTTCAGAGTATAGTAATAGTAGACACAGTCCATTTGTTGTTTGTCAGAATGGCAGAACACCTACTGGAAAATGTTTGGGTTTTTTTCATTATATTTCAGCATTCGGGTGTTAGATCATTCTAATAGATTGCATAATGACCATACAACTTTAGAATAAATGTAAAAGAAATAAATGAATTTTTAAAAGAAGAATTCTAAACAGTACAATTTAAAAACCCTTTTCACAGTAAAACTTGTTCAAAATAGTACTTTCTAAGTTGATGTAGAGGCATTGAAGACTCTATCTAGAGAGCACACCTCAAGGAAGAAATCATTAATTGCCCATTTACCAGTATTGTCTCACCATGTCTTACTATGTTTAAGTAAATGAGACCTTGAGTTACAACTTACCACAGAATTAAAGTTTCTGTAGTCCTGCAGAGTCATTTTGCAGTCCAGTATTGCTCCCTCACCTACAACGTTTCGTGCTGTTCTCACACTAGAGCTTTTGCTCTGTGATCATAAAGAAACATGGGGAACATGAAAGGAAGAAGAGACTGTGAAGTTGGGGCAAATTATGCGTCATTTAATATTTGATAGCACATTTACAGTATGTATTAGAATCTGGAATTAGGACCAGACACAATGCAAGTAAACAAGTGAGACAATTTACCTATCACTTTTGGCTGTCTCTGCTGAGACATAGTCTTTCTCCTGTGTTATCCAATTACATTGCCAGAAAAATGAGCATCACATTTTTTAGGTCCAAGACTACTGCAGGAACTGACATCTTCCTGTGTATCCAAATGCCTTCTCATTTTTATCCTACTTATTTCTTTCTTTAATCTCCAAACTTTTTCTTTTCTGTTTTCCCAATATTTCTTTTGTACACATTCTGTACTAGTTCTCCCCTAGCCAAAAAAATCCTAAGAAAGATGTAATTTTCAAAACCAGAAAGTGGTAGTCAGCAATAAGAAGGAATTAAAAAGGAAATTGTGGGTTTTGCCATGATGTACAAAACAGGCATTTGGTTTGATTTTTGAAGGGTTTTTTTGAGTATTACCTTCATTTTTGCAACATCTCACTATGAAAGTTCAGGTTTTATGTATTTTGCCAGATAGTATTGGATAGATAACTGGAAAGGGAATGGGACAGAGTTATGGAAAACAGGAAGGAAATGGATTTGCTGACTTAAATGAGAGGTATGCTGGGTTTTTTAACTCCCAAATAGTCATATCTTTTTCAAAATATTAGGATAACTAAAAGATACTAAAAAGATACTAAAGCAAAAATTTAGATAAAGCCTGGTGCAGGTACCAGTTGGGGTAGAGTTCATTTTCTTCTTAACAGCTGATACAGTGCCGTGTGTTGTGGATTCATTATGAGAATAATGCTGATAACACAATGATGATTTGGTTGTTGCTCAGTAGCTCTTACTGTAAATCAAGGAGTTTTCATTGTCTCAGGCACTGACATCAGGTGCACATTAGGTACATGAGAAACTGGGAGGGAGCGTGGCTGGGACACCTGACCTGTACTGGCTAAAGGAATGTTCCACACCACAGAACACCATGCCCAGGATATAAATGAGGGAGTTGACTGGGAGGGGCTGAGTGCTGCCAAGGAAAGAGATAGGTGTCAGTCAGGGAGTGGTGAGAAGCTGTGTTGTGCAACACTTGTTCCTCTTGGGTTTTATCTCTCTCTCTCTCTCTTTCATTATTATCATTAGTAGCAGTAGTAGATTAGTAGATGACAATTATATTTTGTTTCAATTATTGAACTGTTCCTTCTTAACCCATGTTTACCTTTTCTTTCCAATTCTCCTCACCAGGGTGGCAAGGGGAAGTAAGTAAGCGTGGAGCTTAGCTGCTGGCTAGAGTTAAATCACAAGTTTTCACTTTAAAGGATTAAAAAAGACCTCCCTTCCACAGGAGAGAGAGCAGAACTTCAAAAATAAAGCTTTCAGACTTCTAACAACAGTTGTTATGAGGATTGTACCTTTTTTTTAATATTTTCTTAGAAAACATGAAGTAAAATATTTTAAAAGTAATGTTTAGAAAACAAACCTCAAATCTGCCCCGCTCTTTTTTGTAAATCTTAAAACTGCAAGTCAAGTTTTATAGAGATGAATCATGCGTCATCTTTATGTGAACATATTTACTTAAGCTACTTGTAACAGTTATTCTTATTTTCTGCTTCCTAGATTTACCGTAAGCGCATCTGTCCTTATTTAGGGGTAAATCTTATGAGTAGTGAATATGTTACTTTTATTTAAATGAAAGGACACTGAACATGTCTTGGCTTTGTGTAAATATTAAATATAATGCTTCCTTCAGATAATCTTTTCCCCTGATGTGTTGTGTAAAGCTGGGCAGCTGGCTTCATGTCCCTTTGCTTCTGCTTCCTCTTATCCCTTTGTCTGACTTGCAAGTTCTTGAGGGCAAGTTGTGTTTCATATTGTGTGGGTTTGCCTGTGACGTATGTCAGTGTGTGTATATTGCCTGAGCTGATGATGTCCTGTTACAGATTCGATGTTCTCTGCATTAATGTCCTGCAAATAAAAGTAATACGTGTCAAAATAATAGCATGCTAGAAAGTGAGCTGCCATGCTTACCCGCAGACTTTTATAGCCACTCCGTCTTTTGTAATACCAGCAGCCAAAGGCAAGCAAAGTTGCCAGCACCAAAATGAAAAGTCCAATGCCCAGAGCTCTGTTGGGAGAGCAAAACAAAATAATAACACCACAACTAGATGTGTTCTCCTGGGAGCATGAAAGATTAGAGCACAAGTTTATGTCAGTGCCCTTTCATCAGAGGAAGGCATGGCATAGAATTTACCTCCGAAAATGGACAAAGTATCAGTAACTTCAGCAAGTCTCTGTAGATTTAGCAGTTAGCTAAATTCTCTGCCAAGTTCTTAATCATTTTAAAAGTAAGAAATACATTTCTTTGAAGATAATACTCTACTGCTGATTCTGAAAAGATACCTGCCTGAGAGAATGTGAAATAAATGCCACACCTGCAGAGATGCAGGTCATGTTTATTTGCTAAATTTATCTAGGCAGCAAGTATGGGGAAATATATCCTTATTGCATCATATTGCAACAACTGTTGGTGATGGAAGGATTTTTTGGATACATAAAGCACTATAAAACCTTATTCGTTAAGAGCTCTGCAAGAATTTAGTTCTTGTTTCATGACATGCTAGGCACAGTATTGGTGTCACTGGGTCATTTTTGGGAAAATACACTTAGCTAACTGTGCTGTGACATCCTTCCTACTGCTCACTGGGGACTTCAGAGAAGCAGCATGATTCCGCTGACTGTCAGAAAGCAAGCTGACAAAGTAATTGCAAGTTTCCTAGTCACAAACCCCCTTTTTTCTGTGTTAATAATCTCCCTGCTAAGACATATGGAATTCATTCCCCATTTTTTTTTTCTTTCCCTGTTCAGGAACAGAAGAGTATGCAAAATGGTTAAAGGGAAAAAAGCATGGGGAAAAATATTACTCTGTGAATCAGGATAAACCCATTCTAACATACTTCTATATATCTATTATCCAGTTGCCCTGAAGTAATTACCACCATGCTTTTGCATGAGTAGGGACTGAGTAGTGGGGTATGTGATTTACCAGAGACTTTTTATATCTATTTGCTATCATTTTCACTGACTCCAAGTCTGATGAAGGAGTGTTTCCTTGTGACCTAAGAAGCCTGAAAGAAGATGCAAACAGATTTGTGCGACAGAACAGGCTGCTTTTTTGTCTGAATTGCCTGTGCGCTGTCTGAAACATGAGCCCTTTGGAGACAAAGGGATTTTCTTTTTCACAAGGACCTGGATCTTGCAAGTTGCTCCTGCCCCTTGAAGACCCTGTGTGGGCTGGAGACCTGTTAAACCCAAGAACACAGCTAACAGCATTCACTTGCTTTCTGGTGCAGCCATGTTGCAGCTGATCTTCAAAGTCATGAGATGGTTCCGCTGGTTTTGTTACGGTCCCCAGCACAATTAAAACTTGGAGAGACCCTCCAAGCAGCTGCTGCTCTCTCTACAATTTGAGACTGCTTTCTGCTTTTCACATGTTACGTAGTTTTAGCCATCCATTAACCCGTATGACCCTAGTATGTAATTTCTGGAGCTGGTGCTTTTGACTACATATTTGCCATCCAACTCCTTCCCTACCTACTCAGAGGCTAGTATGGAAAGTGTGTGTGCAATTTCTTGCAATTCCAGTTAAATTTGCAGCTGTGCTTTTAGGAATCTGGGCTTATATCTAGAACACTACTTCTAGTACCAAAAGGAGAGAGTCACTTTTGCCTCACATATCTAGAAAAACTGCTTACAATTGCAGCCACTGGAATTCACAGCAGTTAGAGGTGAGGGTGCTTAGTTTCAAGTGCTGAGACATGACTAACCAGCTTTTTTTTTTTGAAGAACTAAGCTGCTTTGGATGGACGATGAGAGAGCCTTCCCCATGGTTTATTCTCTCTGCCAGGGCATGGAGGAACAAAAATCTTGCAGTATGTGTGTGTGGGACAAGTCACTAAGTTTGGGGGCCCATAAACCAGTACCAGAAACACATTCTGCTTACAGATATCCCAAGCACACTCGAGATATTTGTCTAATGTATTAAAACATCACCAGTTGGATGGTGTTTCTAATAATCCAAGACCAAAATATATTATTGTAATCTGAAGCTAACAGTATTAGCTTGACTTAGTTCTGCTGAAGGGGACTCTTACCCAGAAACAGTTTACTGAGAGTCGCATTCGTACGGCATTGATGTCTTCATCTGCCTTTTTTTTTACCGTTTCTCTGGGGGTTGGTTTGCTGTGTTCTTTAGGGTGAGACAAATGTCCCTTTCAGGTTTCTAAGAGAGGTTTGTGGATCTAGAGATAAACTGAGTGTACAGATCACCTTGCAATAGCCTCAAAAGAAAATTCTAAATAAGCCTCAATAAACCTGGTAATTATAAAGACCAATGACTTGTGATCATATGATTGAACTCTAGATTCTTGAATTCTGCAATTCTGATTTTTCTTAATCATTGAGGGCTCTTAATGATTGTGCAGTGACAAACATTAGAGACAACTACACGATAGTTAAAATGCACTCCATCTATATACAATGGTGAGGTTTTTTGATACTATTTCCTGGTTTTCTTTCAATGCAATTTTTTCACCAGCTTACAGGCTAAGGTAGGTTTTGATTTATGCTTACTCTTCTGCTGCAAAATAGGTGTGTCCTCTCCCTCTGAAATAGTTGCCATATGGATGGTCACTTCTTCTGCCCATTTTGTGAGCTTGGTCCTGCTCAGACCTACAGGGTAGAAACACAGTGCCTCAGCATGATAAATAATTTGTAATCTTTAAAGTGTAATATTATCAACTTCTGTGTTTTAATGCGAGCATTTTAGGGAGGCAGGATAATCTGATATCTTCAGAATCAAGTAGATCCACACCTATATGCAGCTGTCCCAATTAAGACAAAACTCAAGTATAGACTGTAGTCTACGTTTTAGTATCTCCAGTGACATAAAGGTATTTGCACCTGACTGCACCAGAGAAGAATTTTATGTCATCTTTTTAGGTACAAAGTGCTGGCAGAATTCTGAAGTACAATCTTGAATACAGAAAGAAAGGCAATTTACCTATGCAAGTAAAACTGTTGAGAAGAAAAACTAATATTGTCCTTACAAGTAGCTGTTTTTTTCTGTTATTCCCTGTAAACAGTTAGGGGACAGGTTTTCAATCACTGTAAAGTCTCAGAGATCTGTTGATTTTCAGATGGGAATAGTAATTTACATCTCCCACAATCTAAACTCAGATGCGCAGGGAATTTATGTTATAACCTTAACTCCCATTCTTAAGGTGATAATCATCAAGCTTCAAGCTGTCTGAACAGTTAAAAATCTAATTGATCAAATACAGTGAAGAAGAAATCCACAAGTAATCATGTTTCTGTCATTTAAAGCACACAACAATAGATCCTACTTGATAGTATCCAGCCAATCCACGTACCTTACACAGGTAAAGTATAAAACACGATGACTTTGCTGAAGACAGTTCTAGCCAGGGAAGGAAAATCTGCAAGTTCACTTAAACACAGTCAAGCCTCTTCCAGAGCATAATTTTGAAGCAAAGCAGAAAATTTTGTGTAGAATAAAAATATACAAATATTTGTGTAGAATAAAAAAGTATACATCTTACCTCCTTCAGACCTGTATTCTGTTAACTGAAAGGCATATGCAGCTTTCTTTTCCTTGACTTGGTCTGGTTTTTTCTCCTTTGATCTGTTTTCTTATGACTATCACGAGTTTAAATTCCTTTCGGTACAGCTTCTGAATGCGTTAATTAGCATGAAAGGGGCAAGGATACAACTTTTCATTTTCTTCTATGTCCTTCTCTCTTAATAAGCAGCAGTAGAATCTGTTATTTCTTGATTTATTACATACCCTCTGAGACACGGGTCAGCACCTTTTTACCTTCCCTTTTTACAAGCTCCTAGAGTGGACTATTTCTAAATTTAAACATGTTTTGATTTAGGGCTGATTATTCTGTGACAGAGGACTGGTATTTTTGCATGTCTTTACTATAGCTTTGTGTATGCATTCTTTTTGCATCATTTTAACACTGTGCAAACTAGTATATTTGGACAAAAACTTATAGGTGGATGATGTTATACTGTGACAGAAGCGTCTTACATTTGGGCAAATACAGTTTAATTCTGTAGTAATAAGCAAATACTGCAACAAAAAGAGAGTCTATCCCATGGTCTGCAGAACTAATGAAGCCTGGGTTAGGACTTGTAATTCATACAAGTCCATACAAGTCCTTTGTGTGTTAGCACAGGCAATTCATACAAGTCCATACAAGTCCTTTGTTATGGACTTGTATGAATTGCCTGTGATAACACTGTGGTAATTCCATTTACAAGACCAGGCAAGAAATGGCAGTCTGTGATTAATTCAGAGGTCTAGGTACTGTGATGGACAAGCAGTCTTAAATGTTGTCGAAAGAGAGAGAAGATACAAGAACCGTGTTCTGCTTGTCATTCGTCTTAATGATTCATTAATCTGAGCCTCTCTGTCCTTCCACAGATTTTTTAAGTTTGAAGGACTGAAAATTTTTAATTGTCTTTGAAGTTGTGTACCTGGCTCTAAATGTAGTGAAAACAGCTGACAGACTGAAAAGCAAATAGGAGAGAACAGACAGTGTGAGAAACCAACATCCATTTCCTTAGGAAATCAGATGAAAAGTCTTAACATTTATATTCTTAGCTAGTGCAGGTGTGGGAGGTCAGACCATTTTTCTGCTTATGTGTTTTGCTTAATCATGGTAAAAATGTGATCTGTCTTTAGATATTTTTCCATCGTGGTGCTCAGTGACAGGATCAGAGGCAGTGAGCACAGACTGAAACACAGGAGCTGCTCTGAACATCAGGAAACTTTGTTTTCTATGGGAGTGACTGAGCACTGGCACAGATTGCCTGGAGAGCACGTTAGGTCTCCCACACTGGTGATATGCAAAAGCTGTCTGGACACAGTCATGAGCAGCTAGCTCCAGGTGGCCCTGCTGGAGCAGAGGGTTAGACCACATGAACTCCAAAGGTGCCTTCCAACCTCAACTATGCTGTGATTAACACCAGAAAGATGTAGCTGGTTTTGCTGGACCCATTAAACAACATGGGTTTTGTGAAGGGGAAAATGAAGGGAACAAGAAGAATGAACAGTGAGGAACACAAACTCTCTAATTTGTACAAATCATTCAATGCTTTATATTATACCAGATGAACTCAACTGGAGTTTCAAAGGGAGAAGAGATGCAGGGAAGTTTCTATAGATACCCATGTGTGTAAAACTGTAAGTGGACGCTATCACAGTCTATCAAGTTCCCAAGCAACATATCAGCCCTCGTGCACCCTGAAAATGTCATAGAGCTCCTTATCAAATCATGTCTTCCTGAAGAAAAGCTTCATTACTGGGAGAGGATGATAACTGAAGGGCATTGTTTCATCTTGTGAGAATCAAGACATAGAGTAAATGCATGTGATTACCAGTCCTAGTCTTTGCCCCATCCTCGCCTCAAGCAATGTGTAGGGCAAAATGTCAACTGCTTGAATATTTTGTGTTCTGAATGAATCTCTTGTTAATAGTATAACAAGAAAGGGAAAAAAATAATGACTTTGTCATGACTTGTGGTACTATCTGGAATGTAAATGCAGAATGCTGCTATTGAGGAATTGGATGGATGAGAAGGTGAAACACCACATCCTGGTTCTGATCTCAGTTTTTTTACAAAATCTTAGTTCTCTGAAATAGTGCTGCTAAATCCATCATGGTAAAGTCACTGGAATTGGCAAATGCTACCTTTTCAAAGATAGCATTTCAGGAGAAGAGGATGGAAGAGGACAGAAGAGGATGGAGAAACCTCCAAGTAACCTAAGTTACTTTGGGTTTTTTGTGATAAACCAGAACTTGTGGCAAACCTAGGACACTGATGAATCTTGATCATAGGAATGAAATGAATGCTTCTACTGTAACTGAAAATAACAGGCTTGACCTTTGAAAAAGAATAACGGTTGGTTTTATGCTGTTGACATTGTGATTCCATCTTTCTAGGAGAAGATCTTGGGATTTTTATTAATTTATTTCCCTTAATTGATAATTATTTTTCTCTGGCATATGAGGCTTCCTACAGCAGACAAAACAAAGAAATGTGAGTACCTTGGCACTTGATTTAGTAAAGGCTTTAGTTTTGAGTTTTATGGGAATTTCAGTGGAAACTCACAAGTATTTCACTGCTAAATCTACATTAACAGTAACACAGTACTGTAAGCGAAAATAAGGACATTATACTCCTTCAGTTTGTCCTCAGAATCCTCATCTCTCCATGGTTTGGGGATTTACTTGGAAGTATGTATTATCTGGCTTCAAGGCTGAACAGTTCCACTATAGGCCTGAGACTAGATGTGGCACTTAGTGCCATGGTCTAGTAACCACGGTGGTGTTGGATCAAGGGTTGGACTTGATGATCTCAGAGGTCCTTTCCAACCCAGCTGATTCTATGATTCTATGATTTGGAGCTTTTTGAAAAGCTATTCCTCAAACAGCTGCTACCTTGACTGCAGGCACCTCCAGGAAGCAACATGTTGTCCTGTAGACTGCCTTGCACAAACACCTTTAGTATGTTCATCCTGAAAGCCTAGTTCCTGACAGAAAGTTCCTCCTCAAGTAGTTTGCAAGTGAAGCTCTGGTCCCTGCTGTCAGGCCCATCTCCCTCTGCTCTATCTCTGAAACTTACAATAAAGAAGGAATGGTAGTCTTAGTCCTGTAGTAGCTATGCCAAGAGGATGGCATGATTGCAGCGGTGCCTGTGTGGCTGCACTGTGTTTTTCCAAAGAAAAAAGGTTGAATAGCTTTCTAGCTTTCTGTTTTTCTTTGCTCCTACTTTGTGGTTGACTGCAGGTTCTCAGCCCAGGGGATTGTTCCAATTTGTGGGACTTTCTGAGATGCAGAGTGACCAACTGTGAGTGAGAAACTGTGGGTGAAAAACTTTTGGATGCATTGGGGCACTATCAAGGTGAGATTGAGTTATGACTTCCCTTTCCTGTGATTTCAGGACACCATCCTGGGATTTAAGAGAATGGTAGTGCTTTCTAAAGCCTCACAGTCCTGTTCCCACCAGTAGGTTGATAACTGGTTTGGGGTGAGAAACTCCTTGCAGATGAGCTGCTGATTTAGGCCTCTGGGGCCATCTCTGAAACATTTTGTTTGAAGAAAATTAATACAGTCAACACAGGCTGTATCCTTAGGACTTAGATCAAAACAGTCCTTTGCAGCACATTGCCCAGGGAGGTGGTGAAGTCACCATCCCTGAAGGTGTTTCAAAGACATCTGGCACTGGGTGATGGTTCAGTGGTTCAGGGGGTTCAGTGTTACTGCTGGGTGGATGGTTGGATTGGATGATCTTAAAGGTCTCTTCCAACCTTGATGATTCTGTGATTCTGAGTAATCTCTGCAGTAATAGTCCAGTGAAACTTAACTTGGAATATTGCCACTACAGCTGAAGTAAAAGCAGTCCTAAAATGAATGAACTCTGGGCATGAGGAGAGTAGACTTCAGGCTGCTCAGGAAGCTAGGAAGTAAAGTGCCCATGGAAAATTATTTTATACGTTCTGGGGTCCATCATGCTGGTCACACTTTAAAGATCACCTCCTGAGGGCACAGGAGCAGGCAATTCCAAAGTGTTGCAAGTCAAGCAGATGAGGCAGAAGGCCAGCTTGGCTGAGCAGGGATCTGCTTTTGGAAATAAGGAGAAAAAGGAAAGTGTATGCCCAGTGGAAGCAAGGTCAAGTGACATGAGAAGAATACAGAGGTGCAGCTTGCCACAGTAGGGAGAAAATTTTTGCAGCCAAAGCTCAATTGGAGTCGAAACTGTCAAAAATGTAGAGGGTAGGAAAAGAGGGGTTTTTTCAAATATATTAACAGCAAAAGACAGTGTAGAAATTACATCGGTCCTCTACAGGGTGAGGATGGTCACCTCACAAACAGGGACAGAGACAAGGCAGAGATGTTTAATGCTTTCTTTGCCTCTGTCCAGCATGGATGGCAGACCAAGAGGATCTCAGTGCCTGAGCTTCAAAACCATGACTGCGAGTTCACCCTGGACTTGTGTGGGATCTGGTGCTTGAGCTGGATCCCTGTAAATGTATGAGGCCTGATGGGATTCGTCCAAGAATCTCTGAGGAGCTAACTGATGTCACTGCAAAACCTCTCTCAGTGATTTTCAGGTGGTCTTGGGAATCTGGAGAGGTCCCAGCTGACTGGTCCCAATTTTCAAGAATGGCAAGAAAGAGGACTGTGGAACTACAGCTTGTCAGTCTCACTTCAGTATGGAGATTATTCTGGGCGGTACTGAAAAACACCTGGAGGACAATGCAGTCATTGGTCACAGCCAGCACAGCTTCGTGAGGGAAAGTCCTGCTTGTCAAACCTGATTTCCTTCTATGACAAGGTAGCCTCCTTGATTTAGGAAATCCATTAGATGTAATGTTTTCAGACTTCAGCAAAGCTTTTGATACTTTTCAGTAACAAAACTCTCGCTACTGGAGAGTAGTAGGTTACTACTCTCACAGTACCCTTCTGGACAAAATGTCCAGCACACAACTGGATAACTGTGTTACGTGATGGGTGAGCAACTGGCTCACAGGTTGGGCACAGAGAGTTATAGTGAATGGAGTAACAACATCAGACCAGCATTCAGTCATTAGTGGGGTTCCACAGGGCTCCATCTTGGGTCCCGTGCTGTTCGACATCTTCATTAATGATGTCAACACAGGACTTGAAGGAATAATAAGTAAGTTTGCCAATGACACTGAAATGGGAGGAGCTGTTAATTCCCTGCCCTGCAGAGAGACCTTGACAAATTAGAGGACTGGGCAGTCATGAACTATATGAAGTTTAACAAGGGAAAGTGCTGGATTCTGCACCTGGGATGGGGCAACTCTGGATGTTTGTATAAGACTGGAGAACAAGAGGCTGGAGAGCAGCTCTGCAAAAAGGGACCTGGGAGTCCTGGTCAATGGCAAGTTGAATATGAGTCAGCAGTGCCCTGGCAGCCAGGAGGACCAACCCTGTCCTGGGGGGCATCAGGCAAAGCATCGCCAGCCAGTTTGCTCTGCTCTGCACTGGGGCGGCCTCATGTTGAACATTGTGTGCAGTTTGGGGCACCACAATATAAGAAAGATATTGAGCTATTAGAGAGCACCCAAAGGAGGACAATGAAGATGGTGAAGGGCCTTGAAGGGAAGCTGTATGAGGAGTGGCCGAGGTCACTTGGTGTGTTCAGCCTGAAGAAGAGGAGACTGAGGGGAGACCTCATTCTGGTCTTCAAGATCCTCAAAAGGGGAGGGGAAGGGGCAAGTACCAATCTCTTCACTCTCGTGACCAGTGACAGGACCTGAGGGATTGGCCTGAAGTTGCATCAGGGCAGGTTTAGTTTTACATCAAGAAAAAGATTCGTCACCCAGAGGGTGTTTGGGCACTGGAACAGGCTTCCCAAGGATGTGGTCACAGTACCAAGCCTGGCAGAGTTCAAGAAGCATTTTGACAGTGGTCTCAGGCACATGGTGTGACTCTTGGGGTGTCCTATGCAGGGCCAGGAGTTGGACACAGTGATCCTGATGGGTCCCTTCCAACTCAGCATTTTCTGTGATTCTATGATTCTACTTCTTCTGTGCCATTAAACACATACATAGCCATCAAATGACAGAGTGTCCAGGTGACTAATTCTATTCTGTGCATTTAGCAAAGAAAATAAGAGTATGACTTTTCATTTCTCACAAGATCCTGTTCAGGGTGGTGGGAAGTGGAGAAATCTCCAGCCCCAGCCCTGACAGAGCCAGTTCTGGACTCAGACCAAGATACTCGGGACTTCACCCCGTCAGGCCATAAAAGCCCCAAGGATGGCATCAACCCAACCGCTCTGGACCATGTCCCCACCATTGGGCTGCCCTCACAGCTTCAGCCTGAGCTCCTCATGTTTCCACTTGTGCTGCTGTCTCACCCTCACACGAAGCACCACTGTGAATGGCCCACCTGCATCTCCTTTGTCTCTCCTGTTGGTGCTTGATTGTTGTTTGGTGCCTCCAGAGCCACCACTCCCCCCTGGCTGAACCAGCCCCAGTTGCACAGCCTCTCAGTGATCCTCTGCTGAACTCAGTTGTGTTTGTCAACTCCTTTACTGTATTCTAAAATACATGCATAACTGTGGAGCAGAGCACAGCATGCCACTAAGTGTCTTCTTTATTGCCCATGTCTGATATCAGGACATGTCAAAATAAATCAGTGACAGGACTTGTAAATAAAATACAGAATTTTAACAGAAAGGCAGAGGTAGAAACTACATCTATTAAACATATCCCCATTTGTCCTGCCTCCAATAACCCTTCCTTTCACTTTATAAAATGAAGAGTTATTTTAAATATTGGAACCCTGCAGAAGACTGAAGACTAATACTTCTAGAAAAATCCAAGTTTTTCCATTGACAAGTTTGAAAAGTAGCTTTTCAGGACTTTGCTACAACACGCCCTGTTGTATTCCTTCCAGTGTACATTCTGCAATCAAGCCCTCACAGGTAGTTGATTTATTAGTGCCTCAGCTGATTTCGTGTAAGTTAAATTAAGTTTTTGAAATACTGATTATTCTTATGTGACAAGAAGTAATTATTTTAGATGAGTGATTTATGTTAAACTTCCCAGAGGAAGCCATGGTAAAAATTTCATAAAAAGTTCATAAGTAGGGCAGCTATGATATTCATGATAATTTGGGAACTTTAAAGTGCTATTTTTTTTTCCTTTTACTGTTTTTTCTAAATGTGATCCAGCCCTTCTTCCCTTCTTTTAAGTTCTCTCTTCCCACTGATAAAATAAAAGTTATTTGGATACAGACTCTCTTTCATTCTCAAAGAGTATTTACTGAAAGTATTTGCCTCAGGATAGTTGGAATGTGAGACTAAAGGGAAGTCAACTAGTCCATCATACTACTTTGAAGTGCAATCAAATATATTTAGATTCTTGCTCATGTCTTACCTATTCTCTGATATCTCTCTGTTTTCGTATTCTCCCTGTAGTCTGCTTCCATGCTTAACAGTCTACAGTGTCTTTTTATGTCAGCCTATTATGGATTTGAAGGCTGTTCTTGTGCCCTGTAAATACTTTTGTCTTCTAAACCAGAAAAATTTTATTTCTTACACTTTTTCCTTAGGTTATGTTTTCTTAATTTTCTCAATTTTTTCCACTTAATTCTTTGCAACTTACGTACTTCTTCCAGTTAAAGCCTTGCAAGCATCATTATCTCTTCTATCTTACCAATAACACAGAACATTTAGTACTTTTAATGCAAGGTTGCATTTGGGATTCTTACTCATTTTGAAGGCCACTGTAGCCATAGGTCTTCTTCTACTATTCATCAATCCTTCTTCATTTTATGTGGATGTATTTTGCTTTTTACTTCTGATATTTAATACTGTATTTCTCTCTACTGTTTTCTATCACTTATGTACCTTTTCCCATTTATCAGGTTTATTTATTTATCTGATTCCAGCCCTGCTTTGTAGAGTACCTGCAAATCTTTAGCTCAAAACTCTATTCAGGTACTCATGCTTTCACATCCAACTTGTTTACTGAAAATACTGAACACTACTTCCCGAAGCTAAACATCTGTGAGGTGATGCCTCTTCCTGTTTGATAGTGACAGCTGCAGTCTGCATTTGGGAGTAGGGTTTCTATCTGCTGCGTAGACACTTCATGGCAATTTAATTTAGACCATAGTTTCCCTAATTCACTTAGCATGACCCTGTGGGACTGTACTGACGACCTGTATAGTCGAAATGCAACTTCAGCAAAATAATACGATAATGGTTACTGCTTTAGTTTGCTTGTAAACTACTTACTTTCTTCCTTAGTTTCAAACATTCCTACCCAAAACTTCTGTTGTTTTGTAAATCCTACTAATAGGGAATTTTGCTAAAATAAAACACTTCTATGTGTCCTGAAATGCTGTCCGAGGTCCAGTGTAGTCACACCACTACACTGTGTTCTCAATAGCTTCTGTTTTTGTGTTTCAGGAGATGGAGGGAAGGGTAGGATAATGTTGACTTTTCTGGTTTAGTACTAGTCTGGCTTTCTCTTTCTTTTCTCTGTTGGAGTTGATCTAAAGTAACTAAAAATCCAGCTGATAGGATGAGAGTGGCTCCTGCCATGTAGAAGCCTGCTCTGTAGTCTCCAGCCATGTCCACAATCAGACCTAGAGAGAAACAAGTGATAGAAATGTGATTGATGGAAAACAGGCTAATATGAATTAGCTCAACAGCGTGAACATATCGTCTCACAAAGTCAGTGTGCTGGCTACGTACCTGTCTTGCAGCTTTCTACATCATGAGCACATGTAACATCTCTCTATTATAGCATTTTAAAATTTGAAACACAATTCACATCCCATTGCTTTGTATGTTGCTACTGAAACAATATGATACACAGTTTGAAGCACCTTTCAACCTAAAGTGTGGCAGACAGTGAAGATACTGGCAGAAAAAAACCCCAGACAACGCAGTTGTGTATCTGAGTAGCCCCATGTTCTGTGATGTAGCTGTCATCAGTTGCTGTAATTTGGACCATAACTGTACAGCACAAGAGAATTTAAAGAAGGAAAGGAGATTCGTCTGTGGGAGACATAGTTGGTTGAATTTGTCTGATGTATAATGGGTTTCCATTTCATCATTTTACAAGGAGTCACAGATGTTAACAAAAAGACCTTGGTTTTCAAGAAGCTTTAAATCAACCAAAATACATAATGCCATTTTGTTCTGTACTGAGAAATCACTAGTATAGTAGTAGTAGTAGTACTGCAGCAGTATATCAGCTTCTCTGTGGGTGTGATGGCATATTCCTTTGTGGGCTGATGAAAACTGCTTGCTTGTGGAAGGCTTGTTCACATTTAACGTAGTCTCTAGCCCACCCTCTAACCTGACATCAGCCCTATGTAGTCAAAGGAACTCTGAATTTAAATCTTTTAGATTTTACTCTCAGAGTGGGAGAGGAGAGCTTGAGAAGCACTTAGGGTTCCCTGCTCTTCCATACTTTCTTTGTAGATTACTATATGTACACAAATGGTATTACTACATATAGTAATTGTAGATTACTATATGTACACAAACTGATCTCCAGATAATCAGTGCTACTGACCAGCCACTGTATAAATGTCTTGCTACCTTTGTATTATTTTCAGATCTCTCCAACACACTTTTGACACTGTTCTGTCTCAAACTCTCTATAGATCTTCCTGGTTCCTATATCTTCAAAAGTGAATTAAAATGTTCCAGTATTCAGTCTGACCCATTTGCAATCTATTAGAGATGCCATTACCACAGAATTCACTGTCGTGCATGAGCAGTGGTCTTTGAACGAGGACTCTGTGTGCATTTACTAGTCACATTGGTCATTTTTCTGCCATATCACTTTGTAAAGTCCCTACAGCTTGCAGTTCATTTACCATGCATTTTTCCAAGATGATTATGCTTTGTTGCCAGTCCATAAATCCATGTGCTGTCTCATTGTCTGCTCTCTCTTCCCACTGTTCTTATGTGCTGCCTCACCCATTTATTATATTGGTTGTCTCAAATGCTGTCTAAAAACAGTAGGCATCTCTGTGAATATTTCCTTGAGGTTTGCATAGCCTAATGTTCAATTTGAACTTCTATAGGAAGCCTTCCAACAATACCAGCATTTGTGCAACATTGCTAGTGTCAAATTTCAGTTTCTTCTCTGAAAGTATGGGTCTGCTGCTTGTCCTAACGGCACACTTTCATAGCAAGAGAGTGGGAGGCCATCAAGTGGCATTCTGTGGGAAGCAGGAACACCACCATATGAACCCTGCCATTCATCCCTGCTTTCATGTTGAAAAGGTATCTCTAAAATCACAGAGAAGAGAGGGAACAGTGTATTTTCGAGAGGATTTAAACCAACCATTTGTTTTTTATATACTTCTTGGCTTACATATGCCTGAGGTAAGAAAGGGGGAAATTCGGGTGCAGATCCAGATCTTTTCAGTTTGGGTTACCACCCCCCTTTCTTCTTGTAAACTTTGTAAACTGTGTTTGGCAGCGTATCATCTTAACTTACCTGCAAGAGGGGGCCCCACGAAACCTCCAGAGCTTCGAATGAGCATGAAAAGCCCTAAAGCACTGTCAAATTCTGGCATGCCTACAACATCTGCCAGCACTGTAATGTGAATGGCGACTGTCGTACCAAAGAAGAATCCATAGAAGCCAGTGAATATTGCCAAGGAAACATAATTGTTAGCCAGTGGCAACAGCATCAGGGAAGTACTGATCAGTGTAATTGTCATCACCAGCAAATGAATGGTTTTGGTAACATGGAGATTGGCATACCAGCCACACAGCAGTCTGCCTGCAAAGTCCACCATAGCCAAAATGGATAGGAGTGATGCAGTCCATGATTCATCTATTCCCAGGCTGTAGCTAAATGGAACTAAAAATAATGGAGGAACAAAAAAACTCATAGCAGCTAATATGCCAAAAATGGCATAAAGTACAAACTCTGGTCGCTTCAGAAGCATCCAATTGAAGGTTTTGTGTGTGATAGGAGACTTATCTTCTTTGTCTATCCTGGATGCACTCTTGCCAGGTGGTGTTTGAGTTTCAGAATGGTGAGCCTCAAGGGGGCAGCTGCTTGCCAGGGGTCGCATCAGTGCTCCACCGATACAAATATTGAGTTGGATGCCACCTATGATCAAGAGGGCACCTTTCCATCCATATTGACTAATCAACCACTGAAAAAATGGCCCAAATGTGAATGCAAAGGCACATTCTCCAGCGCTGGCTATAGCATTGGCCAAAGCCCTTTTCTTGGAGAAATAATGGCTAACAATGCTAATGGCTGGTGTCCATGAAAAGGAAATCCCAAGACCTGAAAAACAATAGAAATACCACAGGTTAGACACTATTGAGTATTTTGTGAAGGAAACTAAAGCAGTCAGTGCTCCTCTATTTGCAAAGTTAAAAAGTGTAGAAGGAAAACATTTTTGTTCCTAGCAGCAGCATGAGCTTAGCTGCACTACCTGTAGGAGTAAATTTGTCACATATTCTGTAAGAGTAAGTCATATATATTCAAGCAAAAAAGTAGGATCATGAAGTTCTTACTTATAATAAATAAATAAATGAATAAATAAATAAATAAATAAAAGAAGTTGGTTTGACAGCTTTGGCACTGCGTGAGAAATCACATGGTCATGTGGTTGAAGCTAGATAGATCTGAGTGTCTATGCTGTCTGAATTAAGGCTGGTACTAGATGAGTTAAGCTGAGCTGTGCTGAACTGTGCTCAGGGTAGCAAGTGAGGCAGGACATGAAGAAAGTTGGTGTATTACCTCTATCTGCTCTTCATTTTCTTGCCTGACTTCTTTGAGCAGACTTCAAACCTGCTCTAACTTAGAGTGATTTTAATGGCTCCCTAGATTATTTGGCAGCCCAGGACTGCCAAAGGGCTCAAATTCCAGACATTCTCCCAGGCATCCGGCATGGAATTTGAAATGGTTTATTTTATTCCCTGCCAGCTTTGCTTCCTGTTCCAGGAAAATCTGCTAATTGTTGGAAGCAACTTTCTGGCCTGTTTTCACTGGACTAAAGGAAAGGATTGAAATCAAGTGAAAGTCTGGGCCTCTGTTCAAAACATAAGATAATGTTATAGAAAGAACAAAATTTGGGATCTTTGTGTCCTTGTACTCCAGTACTCTTTATGAAGGTTCTTTAAACCTTCACAAGGCTCTTGTCTCCAAGTGAAAAACAAAACACTTTTCATTTTCTGCTTGTATATAATTTGCAGGTGCAAATTACTAGCATCTAATTATCTACCTTCTTTGTCATTGCAGGTTTCCTGCACAAATTCTTATTTCCAGAGTGGGAAAGGAGGGAAGACACCTTTTAAGGGCACTGTTGGTTCTAGCTGCTCATGAAATCGAAATATACATCAGATTTCAAAACTCCTACCACTAGCACCCTCAGATAAGGGCTCTGAGTTGCTGCTGGAAGAGAACCATAAAGTCATACCTTGTAGGAAGCCAGTCGTTACATACATCCAGACCATGTTGAATCCAAAAAATCCCAGTGCCATTCCTGAAAAAGCCAGGAGTCCTCCAGTGATCACAACTGCCCGATGGGTGTATCGTGCACATAATGAACTGGCAACAGGGGCTGGATCAGTAGCAAAATTGGAGAAAGAAAAATACATTAGGAACATTAAGCTGATTGACATGACCAAATAATCAAATAAATCAAATAAAGTACCCTTATAACTCTTGTCTCAAGCAGACTTAATTCTTCTGGATGGAGCAGAACATCAGTTGCAATTTCAAACTTGGATCCTTACTGACAGGGAAATGACTGTCCCTGGTGCTCAGATTTTTAAATATATTCAAAATATGTAATCTTTTTTAAAGGGAAAGAGCATTTCAGTGCCTTCCTTGCAGGACAGTTCTACTGAATTTCATATAAGGATATACAACTAGCAACGTGACAGAAACTAGTGTACAATTTTAGCAGGAAGTGAAACCTCAATTTTATTATTGAGACTGTGTTATTGATATGGTTGGCACGGAAACTTTCTGGAGGAAAATAACCTTTGCTAGTTTTGCAAAATCATATCTTTAAGGAATTACAAAAGTTTACGAAGGACAAAAAATCAGTGTTTATTTTGTGGTTATGCTTTTTACAGAAAATTTGCAGTTCATTTCTTAAATCTTTATTTTAGGAGTACAGTTTCAGCAGAGTGCAGGGACTGTTCAGCATGAGGGAAAAAATGCAGTAAGTACAGATCTGACAGGGCAGCAACTTCTTTATCTCTATTCACTATCTAGAAGCACCTGAAATGTCAGGGATATTTTTGTTTAATTAAGGATCAGTAATATTGCCTCCCTGTTTTTCCATCAGCATCACAGAGATGAGGTCAAGGCCGTAAGACTTCTTTAAATAGCCTTGGCCACTAGGGGACTCCCAAGTACCACCTGGCATCGGTCGGCTCCCTTCAATACATTAATGTTCTGGGAACTGGAATTCAGTTAATGAGGACCATGCTTGTAAGCTGAAATAAGTAGGAAGACAATGAAGAGAGGGCAGTCAGTAAGGAAGGTTTCATAGTAGTTTGTAGGGGCAGGCTGTTCTAGGTTCACTTGTATTAGGATCAGAATTAAGAGATTTTGGTAGCTAGGATGAGTGAAATAAATCTGGTAGAGTATAATGGCTGCAAAATGTGCAGGATGTACATTGTCTGCTGGCAGACAGACCTGGCAGAAGTTATACAAACCCCAGATGTCTCATCAGAATTTACAGCAAAAATATGATGATTTTATAAACATGTAAAAATTATACCAAAATTCAGTCATGGTCTCTAATATGTAGTGGATGAGACATGATAAAGCAGATACAGTTGGAGAATCATACATTATGATGAGAAAAAAAAAAAGAGAGAGAAAAGTAGACTTAAGATAACTTCCATGAAAGTACTTTAAGACAAGAGAGAGATCTGCAGTTGGAGCAGAAATACTACCAAAATCCAATTTTTAAATAGTGAAAAAGGAGGATAGGCAGAAATTGAACATGGGGTAGAAGGAGAAGGAAAGAAGCTAACCACAGAACTAGAAATGGGAAAAATAGCTAGATTCCACAGTCTGAAAGGGTAAAGAGTAACACACAGAAAACTTACAAGAAATGAAAAGGGATTATAATCACAGTGCAAAGAGAAAGGTGATGGGACGTGTACATCAGTACCAAGAGAAAGCCTGTGAATGTGATGGGGAGAACCCTTGCTCTGGTAAACTGAACAGCCTGTTGCAAGTGCAAACCCTGGGAGTAGAAGCACATGCTCTCCTTCCATACAAGAACAGAGCTGATGTTGGAAGGATCCAGACAGGACAAAATAATAATTCAGTGATCATCCTTCATACTGAACCAAATGACACTGAAGGTTTCCCAGAAGAACACGATAAGAAAGACTAAGCCAGGCCCGGAAAGATGCTCAAAGAACTGGAGGTTCAGATGATCTTAAGCAGAAAGTCTTCTGGTCCCTGTAAATGAAGCAAAGGCAGGAGAAGATGAGGACAATTACATAATGACCTGAAACATTATAAACTGCTATACAGAGGGGTTTTGGAACATTTGGTCATCAAGCTGTATTCACTGAAAGAGGGTTGTTTTCATCTCAAAGGATGAAAAACAATTTCTGCTGAAAATTATAGCTGCCTTCTTGGAACTAGGCTGGTCTCAGACCTGGCTAGGCAAATACAGTTTTGCTGGTTTAAATTTGATATTATTAATATGCTCTATTCCTTGATACATTCCTATATAATGTAAATATGTGTTAAAACCAAACCAAAACCTAACTAAAACAGGACTTTGAGTTCTTTTATCCTCTTACTTTGTTTTTTTTTTCTCATTAAGTTTGTATGCCTGAATGACAAAATAGTGTCACAGTAGGTATGTGATAAGTCTAATTTGTAAACCAGATTGATAGATTTATTCGTTTCTGTGGTCTGTGAAGCAAGTTTTTCAATTATTTTTTTCAATTAATTATTTCTGTCACTGCAAAACAGGCAGCAAGGATAGTAGTTTATGGAACTCATAAAATCTTTGCAACTCATCACTTGCTTTATCCTTTGACTTTGGATTATTCTTTGATTCTTCTGAATACATGTTTTAAAGAAAGATCAGTTGTTCATGATGTTTGGAAGTACTGCAATTCCAAGCGGTAATACTGATAGGTGTGGAATGAGTAGGATGCATATAATTATATAGTGTCTATGCAATGAAATGTCTTCACAAACAAAATTATGATAGCATTTATTACGTAAGGATATTTACCTATTACAACCATATCTGTATGAGAATATGCAGAGCAGACTTCACAAATTCTGTACATTTCAAGCCTGCACATGTTTAGAATCATCATCATCATGTGAAGGATCATGCAGTTTACAAGGGCGCAAAGGACTCTCTTAACAACCAAGCTGAGTCGAATGCAGTATGTTTTCTATTTTCCTCCTTCATTTGGTGAGATATGGTATTTGGCCTGCTTCCATAGCTCATTGCCTTTGACTGGGATAGTTCACTCTCTCTTCCCCTACGCTCTGCTTGCATGATCTTATCTTTCTTGTGCTCTGAGTGAACTGATTTTTTTTTTCTTTTTAACTCTGTGAGTTTTCTGTTAGATAAATGACTTGCAATCATTCTAAAGGGGTTAAAGGAGAGCCAGATCTGGCAATACATGCAAAGAAGGGGGATCTTGGCAAAGACAGCAAGGAGGAGCGTGAGAAGGCAAGACTGAGAATCATCATTTGGGTAGCAGATGGTTTATCTGATAGACAGGGTTACAGTCCTTAAGTTTAAAAGTACTTTGAAAAAGTGACAGTCACTCTGACATCAGTGAACTTGCACAAACTGGTTTAAGAGCTTGATTCAACAAGTTCTGTAGTTATTAGAATTATTTCCAATGAGTTTAACTCAAAGCCTGTAGCAAAACTGAATCATGAGTTCAGGAACATGAAGTTCTTTATGGCAATCAGATTCCTGTGTATCTAGAGTGTCATTATTAACCAATTCCATATCTGAGGCAGCAAATGCTAATTTTCTGTAAGAAAATTTTCTGTATTTTCTGTAGAGACAGAAGAAGAAAGTCTTGTCCTTAAATATTTTTGATTTGGGTTTTTCTTAAGGAAGCTTTTCAAACTTGTGTTAGTAGTTAATACATTAAAATGAAATGCTAGAGGAGCACTTCTACCTACCTCCTAAATGAAAGATGGCAATAGTTACTGATGTGATCCAGGAAGTGGTGCTTGCAAGTCCATCAAAGTGCTGCTGGATTTCAACAAAGAACAGACCAAAAGTCTTGAGAACGGCAACAGTGAGGCCCATCACCATGAAGGCTGACACTACCACAACCCATCCGTAGCCACCATCTGGTGGATTGCTGTCTTCAGCCTGCATCTTTTTTAATTCTCAGATCTTCTCTGGGCTTTGTGTTGGCTTTTGATTTTTTTTTCCTGCAGCGGTAGTGATGGTGATGAGGATTTTTAACAGATCTGCAAATTGGTAGAAGGCTCATTGTTAAAGAAATGAATTAAAGTATTCTAGGAATGGCTTACAGAGATTAATTACCAAATTAAAATACAATATGCATTACAGCAGTTTGACTGAAAATATTACCTGAGGAACTGATGCCCCAGGAGACAGAAGACTGAGTGAAGAAAGCAAAACAAAAGAAAACAAAAAGAAAGGAAAAATATTCAGGTATGGAGTGCAGGAAAAAGAAAAAGAAGCATGCATATGTGAACATAAGAGAGAAGACTATGGGAAAAGATGCAGATATGCAAATTTTCAAACACAGGCCGGGGATCCTACCCTTTCTAGTAACTTCAAGAACCCTATCCCAGCATTTTTCAAACCAATATATAATAGTAAACAGAAAATAAAATGCCTCATAGGTTACCACACTTCCTAACATTCTCTGAGTATAGCCATCAATTTAATGAATTGTAAAGCCATCAAGGCAATTGTTTGTACCCATCAGCCTCTTGTCATAATTTTGTGTGTATAGATTAATCACTATTATATTTGCTAAGTTGCTTCTATGAGTGGTATTACTAGTGCAACAGAAGATGTTATAGAAAAAAAGAAAATATTCCCAAGCTGAAAAGAACAGGAAATCAGCCTGTTTCAGTATTCTAGGTATCCACATAAATGGAAATAAATGGAAGCTACTTCACTTATCTGGAAGTCTGAACCTAGTGGACTTTCCACTCCTGAAATGGCAGCCTCTCAGAGAAATACTTCACCTCCCATTTGGCAAATACAAAAATGACATTTAAAACCAAAAGAATTCCCATTGAAGGTATTCACTATGGGATTCTATCAATCTTGACACTTTCCATTTTTTAATCATTGCATAAGTTCCAGGAATACTGCAAACCTGTTTTTTATTGTTTGTGCTTTGTCACTGAAAATCCCATGTGAATTTGCAACTTTAACATGGGAATGTATAAACTTAAAAATTCTTCCTGTTGTAAGCAAATCTCTAATTCAGAACCATTACAATATTATCTCAGTAATTCCAGTGCAACTGGTCTTCTCCCTGTGTAAAAAGATGTGTGTGATCTCGGAAATGGTATTCAGCATGAAACTTGGTGTTACTCTGGTCTCTGAGGAGTAAATCAGGGAACCAGTATGAGGTATGGTACTGGACATCTGAGGACTACCTGTACACTGTGAAACTTTGGAGCTTCCTGCCACATAAGACTGTGGATACTGAAGTTCACATGGAAATATTAGATAAATCTGTGCTGTACAAAACTATTGAGGATTAACAAATGTTTTAAAATGGCCCCTGACTCAGAAAGTGTCCAAGCTGCAGCTAGTCCAAATTCGGGAAGTATCACTTTATCCTTACTCTATTCTTAATCTTAAAGATCCACTTTTGGCCTGAACCAATATAGCTGTGACTGACTTACAAGGAACGCTGTGTAAGAATTTTAGGGTCCTCAGCATTTTAGCATTTATAAACATTATTGGCTCCTGCACTGCCAAGCATTTTTGCCAAAATGGGGTGCATGCTTCCTTTTGAAGGCATCTTAATAGGCAAGAACATCTTATTAAACACATCATCAAAGAAGTGTATTTCCCCTTAGAAATTTTGTGACAAACTTGGAGTAATCATATAGTGCATGGTGGGCACAGGATCTGGCTGAGGGAGGGAAACATTCAAACATTTTTCTGGTTTCTTCATGGACCTGAGCAGCCATATTGTACAAAATGCAGAAGACCAAAGAAGACATGACACTTCTCTCTTGGAGGGAGAATGGGAGCTTGAGATAGCTGGATGTACTATCCTTAAAATTATCTTCCCTGTGTGCAGCTGGGAAAAATGAGTGTTAGGAAATCCATACCAGTAGAAATTATTCAGTACAAAGCAGCAGTCACTAGTCCTGTGATTTGCTTCACTGAGGTATATGATCTCAAGAGGACCTAAATCACTTCAGTAGGGTGGGAGAAAGAATCCATCAGAGCCTTTTAGATGTCAGAAGCAAAATCATTCTGCTGACATTTCTGGACTAACATGTGGCACTGGACATAGTTAGCCAGACAGATTAATCAGTTGCACAACAACTCAGACAACATCCTGAAAAATCTTAGAACAGCCACAAGAGAGGGAGGACTGCCTTGTGGTTGAGGTCTATATGAAGGAAACTGGTTTTCATTCCCACAGTTTCTGGGTGACCTTAAGCAAGCTGTTTGATCTTGCTGTGCCTGTTTTCTCAGTTGGTAAATGCAGCTAATACTTCCAAAGGTCATATATTTTGTAAGGTTAAAACTGTTAATACTCATATTAGTACTCAGATACTATGAGAAAATACAGAATCTAAATCAAGCTGTAGCTGTGTTTTCTGATATTGCTGGGTTCAAGTACCATGGTCATAATTTTGTTTGAGGCCTTGAAGAACATAAAAAAGATGCAAGACTTAAGCTAAATGAGCCTGCCTAGGCAGAGGGATACTGATATTTCTGCATTCTGCATGGGCATGCCTGGGCAAGGGATTATGATTTGTGCCACAAGACAGATAGGAGAAATCCTGCTACTTACCAGGCAGCACCCAGGCTAAAACAGGCATGATAAAATCTACTACTTCCTGACACCACCCAGCACCCTTCACCTTCATTAGGCAAACTCTGCTCCAGGAGGAATATAAATCAGGCCCTACTGCTCACAAAACTTAGGTGAACAGCATTTTTCCTTACAACAAATATATCTTTTATGTCACAGCTCAGAATTCAGCTCTCAGAGTCCCTTTTAATGATCACAGTGGTACATGTAACTCCAAATGAAATTCCTGTTTCAGTTGCATGGTTAATGTAGTTATCTCCAACAGCCCTATGGATTTGAAAGCAGTGCAGCTACATACTGGGAAGGGTTGGAATGCCTGAACAGGGTAGAAGAAAGTATAGATGTTGCAATGGGTGAACATGCTTCTGACATCATGCTTTGCTTTCTTTCTCCTTCACTTGCAAGAGAAAGTTTATTACAAGATGATGTAGTTCCAAAAAATGTAAGCTGAAAAAACCCACACAGGATTTCATTTTGCTCTTAGCTATTGAGTAATGGTAAAAAGTAAGGTTTTAGTATCTTCAGTTTCTCATCTTCTCCCTGAAACTAGTCTTTTAAAAGAAAGGAGAAAAAAACTGAAAGGAAAGTCCTCTTTCTGTTGTGCCAACACACAAGATTCCTCAAAGAATATAAAGCCATGTCTGGAAGAATCATCACTCAGTCTGGTATCCCACTGACTCCTACCTCCAAGATTTCTCATGGCAGCTGGAGTGGATGCCCTGTGAGATAGGGGCTTCAGTCAGGAAAGCCACAATGCTGTCATCTGTGCTTGGTGTGTTCATCAGCAGGAGCAGACAGCTCTGCTAGTAGTATCACTATTCTTACAGCAAAATTTGCCAGCAAGAACACACAGGTAGGAGTGCAACCTTTATCTTTGCAGCTGAATAGCTAGAGAGGCACTTTCTGAGACACTGCAGGTGTTCCTCTATTCATGCTCTACAAGTTCTCCAAACTGCTTCTGCTTTCATTCATGTCATTGACTCAAAAGGCTTATCAAACAATAATAAAAATAAATTATAAAATTCTTATCTGACTGCTTGCATTTGAGGGTGCCATATAAACTTGTGAAGACTGATACTTGTTTTGCCTGGTTATGTTGTTCCATATTCTAATTCATTTTTTACAAAAGAGCAAATGAGTTGAATACATTTGCTGCACATTGCAGAACAACTGAGCGGTGGAATCAAGAAAAGACTGTTGTTGGTATGAATCCTAATCTTCTTGTTTTCATGCAATTCATATATAAAACTCCCCAGATAACTGTATTCACTCTCTCTTAGAGGCTGAGTGGACTCCTTGTGAGCTGATGATACTTTACAGAAAGAGGTTCCCCGGGAAGACAAAAATGGCAAGTATTAAGTTTTTCCACACTTAGATAAAGAAATGTGATTCATAAGTGGAGGTTTTATTTGAGTTTCCAGTACAAGTATAATACTTTACCTTTGATTCAGACTTAGCAAAAAAAAAGAGAAAAGCAAGAAAAACATACTTGATGTACACAGAGGTACAACTACGTTTTACCAAAAGCTGCTACCTTGAAACAGGAATTACATAAAACTAAATACAAAGTAGATCTTTAATAAATTGTCAGCAGATTAACAAATATAATCTTGTCTTAGTTGTTGTATTAGAAGAAAGAAATAAGGTAGTCAATTGTAAATTAGGCTGAAACTTCCTCCACACGTGCCTTTATACACTAGCAAGGAAGAGGTACTCACAGTGTTTGTCACACTCAGATACCTTATGGTCTTCATAACACTCAGATTGGCTCTGCTGATGCTCACTGGCCACTACAGCTTGATATACAATAGAGCTGTGCTAGTTACTGCTCTTGAGATACAAGTTCAGGAGGAACTCTTAATTAAATTCTCCTTTCTAACTTCGTAACATCATAACAACATTTTAGAAGGAATCAGTCTAATAAATATGATGTATAACACAGTTTATTGACAGAGCATATCAGGGGGAAAAGAGGGCCTGAATGCTCTGAGCAATCAGTTTGAAGCAACAAAAATCAAATATAGTATCAAGAAATTACCTTATTCATGCAACCAAGGCTTGTAGGGTATATGAAGCTCTTCTTTCACCTTCCTTCACCTTCCAGTTGTATGTCAGTTCTTGAGTTGTACTGCAAACCACCAGGTCATCTTTCTCATCTGAACAACCATCGGGCTATCTGAATAAACTGATCTGTCTCATTCAGGATGTGTAAGCCATCAGATTTTATACAAATCCCCTCCTCCTCTCCTCAAAAGTCATTTGACTCCACCTACACTCAGAAAAACAAAGTTCTGTCCTGAGTAGAGATCAGAGAAATAAAAATCAGGAGTGGATGGAGGAAACAAGAGGAGGAAGGCAAATTTTGTAATATATCTGCACTGTATTTGTACTAGCCTTGGACTGCTGTCCACAGTTTTTATTGAACTCAACTATTGGACCAACTCGAAAGTTTAGATGTGTCATCTGACTTCAAACTCCCTGTTGTTCTGTGGCATTTACTGTCAATGTTTATTTAAATTTGAAATTCATTTGTGGCTTCTCTATGGTTGTGCTGTTGGGCAGATGTTGGCTTCAGCTGAGCATCACATACCCTGCAGCAACTACAGAAATTATAGGAAGCTTGAATATGCTCTCCAGGACCCAAGCCTGATACATACACATTCAGAACCTTTCATCAAACCAGTGCAGTCCCTTTGCTGTGTAATTTAATGGCCCACAATTCCTTATAGACTGCTGGATCTCATAAAGCTTTTGTCTCCCTGCTCTCACTGCTAGTTTATTGTAACTGATTCTGCTTCCCAGCAATTTGTCTTGCACTAAGGTTGTGGTGGCTATAGCCTGCTATTGTAGTAGTTGCGGGGGAGCACGGTGGGTTGTTGCAGTAGCTTCTTTGTTTTTGTAATCTTTTTATTTACATGTTTGTGTGCTTACTTCATGACTTGATCAGTAATCTGTGTAGCTAGTGTGTGCTAAGGGGAAGTATAAATATACAGTCAGTTGACCTGTGTAACTAAGAAGCAGATATATTTCATATTTTTGGCATATTTGAAGTGGGAAATCAGTAAGTTTGTGTGGTGACATTCTAATTTTCTTTTGCTGGAAGAATTCTCTAGGGCTGTTTCGTAGGGCTGTAGAAGTCAAAAGCAGGGGAAAGAAAAATTATAGGGTAGTTTTTGAAGTGTATTAAGTGCACACTGCTGATAGAAAAGTTGCTGCCGCTCCTACTTCACCTTCCTGCTACCAGGTGGGCTTTCATGCAGTGAACCAGACTGGTGAACTGACCCTGCTGGTCACTACCCTGGGGCAGTTTCTCAATGTGGAGAAACACATTGTGTGCTTTCACAATGCAGAAAGCAGAAAAATGTGGCCAGGAATGAAACTGGGCAGATAAGACTGCTTAATCCAGAGGAGAAATTCACCTGGCAGCTGTATACAAATAGCGTATCCATGTGTACGGTGAAGCTGTCAGCCTAAAAACTCTCCCTTATAGAAAAGGAAAGGCAGGTGACTCCAGTGGTGGTAATGAGGAACAGTAGCTGAATTGTGGATGTCCTTCACGACAAAGTGTCAGAGTAACTTTTCAGCATTACACCTCTCAGGTCTTTGTTCTTCCTTCCTCACACACTGGAGATAGTTATGCGCTGTCACCACACTGCATCTGTCTGAGCAACCTGTGAGTCTCTAAGCTGAAAGATGTCTTTATGCTGGATTTTCTTACATAAAAGAGTATACATATATATATATATTCTGACACATATATACCGGACTGGGAGGTCAGGTCCTTTCACAGGCTTATTCTCCCTCCTAACTCTATAGGTCTGTGCTACCTTCCAGAGCCCCATGTAAAAAAAATAAACTGTAGCAATTGTATCTGCAGAGACGGATGACACTAGGCTATATTGTCCAGACAGATATGCATAGGACAGTGACCATGATACACTCTGATAAACAAGACTACATTTCTTACACAACTAGAGCTGTGAACCAGATGGAGCAAACAGCCATCCAGATGGATCATAGCAGAGCTGAAGCCTCTATGGATAACCTGGGCCCCAGTGTTGTACCACTCTCACTGCGATTTTTCCCCTTCGTAATATTCAAATTGAATTTTCCTTGCTGTAACTTATGACTTTTACCCTTTGTCATTTCCCTGTGCTGCTTAATGGAAAGCAAAAGACTTACTATTAGAAAAAAAAATGGCAATGGTTTAAACAGAAGCTGACTATATGTGAGTTTTTGAAATGCCTTTTTCTCAATATTATCAAAACTGAAATTAGTGATTGTGTTCTCTGCTGCTGTAAATTATTTCAGCTCCATGGATTTCAAAATTATTTCACCCCTTTCACCACCAGAGAATTTCTTGACTGATTTCCAACTGGAATAGGGCTGCTTTTGAGGAAGATACAATATATCTATCTATTACCTGTTTCTTATTATTATTGCAGTATATATAAAATATGGGAAATAAGTCTCTGAAGTGTAGTTCTTATTTAAATATACTGCACAAATGTAAAAAGCCAGTCTGGCACAAATACACACATAAACCTGGCAGAGTCTCCTTGCAGTCATCTGTGCTCGAATGGAAGGACAAAGAGCTTATGAAACCATGCCTCCTGCATTCATCAGTCCTTGGTGGTGATCATGCTTGTCCGCCTACCTGGAACTACCAGCTCTTATCACATACATCCTTCTTTTTTTTTTTTAATGACCAAAGCCTTCTGATAGCATTAATAAACAGATAGTAAGGCAAGATAAAATTTGACAGGTAACAGGATTTGTCAACTAAGAGAACATTGATTGAAATGATTGAAACAAAATTACCAGTTTGATGTAATATGGGTAGCCTGAACATGAATTATCTGAGGACCGTGTGCAGGAGAGATAGAATGGGAAAGGATTGGGAAACTATTATGAAAAAATAAACAGGTTGACATTACTGCCAAGATAGCTGACATGGAATGCTAAACAAACTTGGGTATGAAACGTAGGTCTGTGTAGAGGGACTTGAGGTCTTGCAGGAAAAAAAGAGATTAATCTTGATGTGATTAGAAAAGGAGAACCAGGATGGTGGTTCAGTTGCATAAAGTTAGGCTGATGAAGGAGGTGATTTCTTTGCTTGTGTTTTGTGGAAATACGATAGCTGGCAGTGATGGGGCTAAAGAGCAGAAAGAGGTAGCAATCAAGCAAGTGAGTGATTAGGGTTTGGCAGAAGCTGTCAGACTGTAAAAAGTGAGATATTTAATAGATAAAGGAAGAATAAATGGTTTATATTTGGACTGGGTTCTGGTTATCCTATTATCAGTTAAACAAATTCTTATTAGTTTAAGATTGACTGGACCTTTCCAGGCTGAAGGCAAATGAAGAAAAAGCCTTCTGTCCTGAAATCACAGGAAGGTGTGCTGATTGCCTCCCTGCCCCCTCTCCAGGTTAACATCAATCCCTGACCTCCGACCTCCATTTAATAACAAAGGGAATACTAAGCCGGCATGGAAAGGGGGCAGAGCATTCAGAAGAAAGAGGGTGACATAGAACCTGAATTGGCTGCGAAGGCAGCGTATATCTATCTGAACAAAGTTTGTTAGTTTTGTTTTTCGACAAGAAATAATCAGTTCATATTTTCTGTGTAATTCTTGGTTGTGATTATAGCTCCCAGTACAAAATAACAAGGTCAGAAGGAGAGGGAGCACAGAAAATGAGTATTGCTAAACAGGGAAGAGGGAAAAGCACTGCTTAAGTTTATCAAAACAGCACGTCTGATGCAAACAGTCTCTCTGTGCCCTATCAATGTCGAATCTGTGGGTGGTTCTTCTTCCACTTCCTGTTCTGAAATGAGTGACCAGGGTTTAATCATTCTGCTTTAATTACAGGATGAAGGTGAAAATGCCCAATTCTTGGTTATGTCTGGAGTGTCAATGAGGCATTTCCTGTCCTTGTACCTTAGGTAAGAGATGGATGTATTTGGCTAAATAAGCCCTAAATGTCCTGTGGTTGATGTCTGGGAAGGATTTTTATAAGGATTCAGCTGAGAGCACAGACATCAAGGGATAAAAGCTCATTAGAATCCTTGTGCTATTTTCTTAAACTAGATTACCACATGCAGTGCCACAATATAGATGCCACATTGTGGAGTTAAGATAAAGTGAGGCAACGAAGTCCACGAAGAAACGCAAACTTGCTTGATAGCATGAGTGTGCCTGCACAGAAGAGTTCTCCGAGCGAACAGCTGCTTGTATCTGAACTGAATGCAGGCTACACGAAGCTGTCCTGTATTTTTGTAACAGTGGATTATTGCACTGAGGTCTTACAATATTCCTCCTGATTTCATTTGTAAGATTAGGATAGCGACAGATAATGAAGAATACCTGTTGACTCAGAGCAATACTGAATGCTTACCAAGTTTTCAAGGCAAACATTTCCAAGCTTGTAGTACACAGAATGAGAGCTGGGCCACAGTTAAGGGATGGGAACTGGACTGTTGGCAGTAATGACAAAAAACCACCTTGAAGACAGAGTAGAAAATTGGTTCAATATGAGTTTCCAGTTACAACACTGTGGCTATAGGAGTGAAGTGACTGATGGGTATATAATTGAAGAGATGATAGATCTGTGCCTGAGGCAGGAGTGAAGATCTAGCTCCACTGTAGTAGGAAGGCTCAGATGCTCAGTGGTCCATCATCACCTTCAGTGCAGGGAAGCAAGATTTTCAAGGTGTTCATAGGAAAGGCTGATACACTACTGGAAACTCAGGATGTAAAATCTGGTTTCTTCTCTTCACAGGGTTTCTCGCTTCCTGCTGAACTCAAATTTCACCAAGAGCTTGTCTGTTAGAGAGGCTATGGGCCACTGGATGGGTGGCTGGAACATGCTGCAGTGACAGAAGGATTCCAGAGAAAGCTGGAGAGTACTGTTGCTTCAAAACTGTGGCAGCATGCTTATGTTAAAGGAAATAAATAGCCCTATCTCCCTGCAGTGTAGCAATTATTTTACCTTTGTATTTGGCACTGGTGTAGACACTGGAATACTACATGTCATTTTGATTTAGCAATGCAGAAGAGTTACAGAAAAACTAGAAATCATCAGAATGGTTACTAGGAGGATGAATGGACTGGAAAAGTAACAGTTTATAAAGTTCAGGCTTGAAGATGAATGTAAGAGCAGTCTTGATCATGATGTATTAATACCTACAGCAGACCAGAAATCTTCTTACAAAGGGATTTTCAATTTACCAGTCAATGATGTAAGAGGATTCAATGGATGGAAAACTGAAGCTACAAAATTAGTACCACAAATAAGTCAAATTTGAATGAGAACAATTTGAATGAGAACAATTTACAAATTATTTGGTGCATGCTTCATCACTGTTTATTTTTAATCAAAATTAAATGCTTTCTAAAGATATTGTTCTAGTTCTTACCCTAAATAGCTGGTTGTGGTTTTAACATATAAACACATTTGTATTTTTCTGTTAAGCAAGAATGTTAACCTGCTATCGCTTAACTTGGTTTTGCTACTAAACTAGAAAACAAACCAGGCCCATAGTTCCTGTGGATGAGGAATTGCCTTTTACTTTTTCTGCTTAAAACAAAGTTTACAAGTATAATTTATGCTCACTGAACAAGGGATTTTCCTCTTTTGTGAGCTGACAAAATGAACCAGCTTGGATTGGAAGACACGAGGTTAAACATCAGTCTTTTTGACATAAAGTCAAACTGAATTTATGCTGAATAATTTGTTTGGAAATTAGATCCAATTATCTTAAATTGGTCATTCCAGACTAAGAGAGCAATAAAGGGCACTGTGTTGATGTATTTGACCCTGATGCCCCAGTCATGTCAAAACATGTATGCACTATAATTCCAGCTTAATTCATATCACACAGTGCCCTCCCAAATGCTGTGCTCAGAACAGATGATAAAAGGGCTGTCGGTATTACAAACATCAGAAGTCTTTCTGATCTAAAGCAGAAGATTACTTCTGAATTTTGAGCTGACAGAATATTAAAAGTTGTTTTGACCTGTAGAGTATGACTGTCACCAAAATCAGTTTAGTCAGGTCTTTTTCTTAACTGAGGGGGGTTTAATTTTCAAATGTTGCCCAAAGAATTAAAGGAAAAAGACCACTAAGAAAAGGATGGAATTATTCTACAGTTCCAATCCTCAAGTAAACATAGAGCCAAAAGAAATAAATTATATGTAGCTCCTATTTTCTCAAGTTGTGCATTTTCCTTCAGATCAATAACGTAGGCATAGTCAAATTGATACGGAGCAACATGTGTTGCTGGAGAGCAAATGGCTCCGCATAAAGCTGCTTATGTGAGTGTTTCAGGAGTGGTGGCCCCCAGTACATTAGCACTGATATGATACACGAAATCAAATATGAAAGTCCATATTTGATTCTTTGATTGCCTTCTCTATACAACTTCAAACCTAAGAAGAATTTCAAAGGAGAAATAGAGATCTACACTCACTATCAGGCCACATCTTTTTTAAAAAATGTATTTTTTTATGAATATTAGTAATACTACTTTAACATTCTACATATTATTAGTATGACATTTTCAAAAGGTGGTTTCCATTCCATTACATTTGGGGGGGTTACATTTGACTTTTTTTTTTATTATTTGTGTTGCAAGCATTTTGCTGGAGTAATTATGCACTTGTAGTTTTAAGAAAACATTTACAAAGAAATTTTTCGTATTGGTTTCTAATGTCAAATCTACTTTTGAGAACCTAATCTGGAGGTATGTTTGTCTGTTTGTGAAGAGAGAGATAACACAGGTAAGTGAAACAAAAGCAGAGAGGAAAAAAAACTGAACAAAAGAGAATAAACCAAATCTCAGCCTAGACGTATGTTTTGGGATCATAGCATAATCTGGAGCTGTAAATCATAAATTGTCGGCAATAATCTTGTGTGTACTGAGGGTGCGTGAAGCAAATGAGAAAACTCACTAAGCCTGAGTATGGAAATTTACTAAAGCACCTGAGGTGTGCAAAGAGCACAGTCACCACATTTCAGTGTACCGCTCTTTCAGACTTTTTCATTCCAAAGGGTATTGCAACTCCTGTGAGCTTTCATTTGGCAACACAGGGGCAGGCTAGAAAGCAGAAATGTTCAGTGTTTATCTGCATCACTGGATTTATTGGAACAGCCATTTCTCTGGATCGTGCCATTACATATTTCGTAATTTCCTGATTATGTCACAGAGCAACAAGAAATAAGTATCTTTTAGGATATCTTCAGGAGTAGCGAAGTACGTTGCAAATCAGTACGATAAAGATAGGAAAAATGACCACTGAACAGCTCTGTTCCATCATTCAGAGGCAGTGTGAGAGCAGGCAGAAGCGTGCACCCCCGCAGAGCGTGGAGAGCTATGTGAGTGATGACGGTCTGTGTCACAGTTTGGGCCCCCGTCCTCCCAGGTGCTCTCCTTGCCACGAGTTCACTGGAAGCAGCCATTAACTAGCACCTCCTGGAGCTATTGCCCTTCACCCCAGGCTACCTGAGCTCCATTCTGGGGAGTGCTATAGCTATGCAATGCCAAGGATACAATGCAGTGGAGGGGGAAATTCTGTGAGCACTGCCAATGCTGTGACTTATGTCCGTGAGGCTTCACCACCCCTCCCACCTGGTATGCTGGCCTTTGGCACTCTGCCGCTCACCCATGTGGCACTGCTACTACTTTCATGAACTTTCCTCTCTGTTTTAACAAAAACCAAATCAAACAAACCAAGAAACAACAAAAAAAAAGCTACGAAACCAGTGAAAGCCTTGCATGCTTTGCAAGAGAGGCGATGCACCACACAATGCATGGGGCACTCCTCAGTCAGGAGCAGGGCCAGGTGGCTGCTGATCCCAGTGCTTCGGTGGGACAGAGGGCTCAGGGCTCCACTGCTGCCAGGCCACCACCCTCCACAGGTAACTGCCACTGAGGGCTTCCCAGCTGTAATGTGTCACCGGATACAGGCCCAGGTTACACTGGCCTGTTCTGGGCTCCTCAGAATGAGACATGAAGCTCCGGGAGCAGGTCCAGCAGAGAGCAAGAAGAGTGATTGAAGAACTAAACATTTCTCTTACAAGGAAAGGCTGCGGGAGCTGGGCCAGTACACCCTTGAGAAGAGATGGCTGAGAGGGGACGTCATCAATGACTGTAACTGTCTGAAGGGAGAGTGTCCAGAAGCTGGATCCAGGCTCTTCTCAGTGGTGCCAAGCAATAAGACACGAGGCAACGGGCAGAAACTGATGTACAGGAACTTCTTTACTGTGTGGGTGAGTGTGCACTGTAACAGACTGTCCAGAGAGGTTGTGGAGTCTCCCTCATCGGAGATATTCCAGAACTACCTGTATGCAATCCTTTGCCATGTGCTCTGGGATGACCCTGCTTGAGCAGGGAGGTTGGACCAGATGACCCACTGCGGTCCCTTCCAGCCTGACCCACCCTATGGTTGCATGACGCAGCCACCACCGTGCCCCGGCCGGGCCGCAGGGCGGGCGGTGCCCCGGCCCCGCACCCACGTGAGCGCAGGGGCCGCCCCGCCGCGCCGGGCGGGGGCTGGGCCGCGGTTTGACCCTGTTCCGTGCCCGTACGGCGCGGCTGCGCGGCGGGCACAGCGCGGCGGGCACAGCGCGGCCATGGAGCGCAGCGGGGACACGGCCGTGTGGCGGCTCCGCGCCACCGCCG